>NC_087455.1:33789630-34102739 GCF_036321535.1 Camelus dromedarius
ACTATTAAAATATCTCTATGACCAGGCTACACCCACAGAGGTTCTAACTTACCTGCTGGAAGATGGAGGTCTGAGCTTTGGTATTTCATTTAAAAGTTCCCCAGGTTATCCTAATGTTTATTCTGGACCAAGAGCTGCTGACCAGAGGAAGTCCCTGTACTGGGCTTGTAGGACAGATCAGGTTCATGTAATGAGGATAAGTGAAAGAGGCTGAAATCAGAGAAGGCTCATCTTCAGGAGCAGGTCACCCCTTGGGGATGAGGAGTTGTGAGAGGTGTGGAGAAGAGCAATCCTACTGCCTCCTCAAGCATGATTACACATGAGCTGTTCTAGACACCTCCTTTAAGCTTCCCTTTTCTTCTTTTTCCCTCCCCTTTTTCTTCTTCTCAGAGTGGCTGGGTGGAGGGACGCCCAAATAAGAATAAACTGGAGACTCTCCTTGGCTGTACAGTGGAAAACCTGTGAATGAGTCAAATTGTATCTCCAAAAAAGATGTTACAGTCCTAAACTCCAGTACCTGTGAATGTGACCTTATCTGGAAATAGCATCTTTGCAGATGATCCACATTAGGGTGAACCTTAATCCAGTATGGCTGGTGTTCTTATTAAAAGAGGAAATTTGGACACAGAGACAGACCTTGCAGAGTAAAGATGATGTAAAGACACAGGAAAAAAGCCATCTATGAACCACAGAACTCCTGAGGCTATCAGAAGCCAGGAGAGAGATATGGAATACTCTTTCATACCCCTCAGGAGCAACCAACCATGTTGGCATCTTGATCGCAGACTTCTAATCTCGAGGACTGAAACAATAATTTTATGTTTAAGCCATCCAGTCTATGGTATTTTTTTGTACAGGAGCCATAAAAACTAATATATGTGACAGTATTTTAAAAATACACGTGTCAGGCGTTAGCCCCAGACATTCTGATTTATTTTGTCTCAGAAACAACCTAAGAATAGGCATTTTTCAAGTTTTGCCAGGTGAGGTGCAGCAAGCTTTGAGCAGCACTGTTCAGGGGATCTAGGCTGCCGCTGGTAGGGAAAACTCATCACAGTTTATTGTCTTCCCCCTTTGCTCTCCCCCAGCAGACACTCCTGGATATTGACTGATTTCTTCAGGATCACCAAAGTTGGAAAATCATTGGAACCCTGGGTATAGCTTCTTTCTAGGGCTTCTTGCATAATGAAGCCACCTAGAATCCACGATTTCTAGGCTCCAAGAATTAATATGTGAAATGTAGTCACATTACAGCTGCAAAAACCTATTAGGTTTATGTTAATAGAACTTTTTCTTTTTTTCATAGTTTTATATGGTCTGGAAACAACTGCCAAATCACTTGCCTCTGCTTTCACTTGAGTGCTGTGTGTGCTACTGATGTCCACTGGCTCGCACCCAGACAGGCTCTGGCTCTTGAAAAGTTGTTATTTTTGGGAAGCCCTCCTTGACCCTGAGGTCCTGTTTGTGTCTGGGATTCCCAGCCCTTTTCCATTATCTCCCCGACCCCATGCACCTGTGTGGGAACTGAGACCAACATTAACCTTCTCTAGACTAGGCAACTGAGATTCCACACCTCATCACGTTTGGTTATTACTTCTAGGAAACAGTCTTGCCAAGGATAAAAAGCTAACATGAGTCATTATCATTTTTCTTTGATGAATAACTAACCATGGAGACTGGTCAGCCTGAGACAGTCAGAGTAGCATTTCCTGTAGTAAAGATGTCCCAGAAGATGTCGGACAGCAAAGGGGCAACAGGCCAAATGGCTAACAAAGTGTTATGCTTGTCAGGAAATATTCTGGGACATTTAGCTGCTTGTTTTTATATCTGTGGGACATTCCAGAATGCAATCAAATCTAAACAGACGAATCTTTGGTTATGGCACGAAAGCAGTGATCACAATGAAAACTTCCACCCCATGTCCTACCTACTTCTATTCATGGCATTACTATTCCTCCTGACACCCTAGCTTGAATTTCTGTTCCCTTTCTCTGCCATCTCCCTCCATTTCTGCGTCTCAACAAGTATTCAATTCAATTCAACACGTATGGGCCGAGCACCTACTGGGTTCCAAGTATTTTCTAATGCTAAGGAGATGATTTTACGTAACTTAGTTCTTGTGAAGGAAGCAAATAATAAATTTACAATAATTTGGATAGTTATATGCACTACGAAAAAATACATTAAGGACAGAAAATAATAGGAGAGTGCCACTTTATTTAGGGTGAACAGGGAAAAACTCTGATATGGTAACACATGAACAGAGAAGTGAAGGAAGTTAGAAGCGAGCCACGTG
The DNA here is from genome assembly GCF_036321535.1 of Camelus dromedarius. Classification (NCBI taxonomy): domain Eukaryota; kingdom Metazoa; phylum Chordata; class Mammalia; order Artiodactyla; family Camelidae; genus Camelus; species Camelus dromedarius. Next base: position 33,791,927 of record NC_087455.1, read on the forward strand.
GGCACCTGGGGAAGGAGCATTCTAGGTAGAGGACACAGTGATTGCAAAGGCTTTTTAAATCCCAAGGAGAGCAGACATACAGAGTCTGCTTATTCATTTTTGTTTCCTCAGTGCCAGCCCCAGGCACCTGAGTGTAGTCCATGCTCAATGTTTTTTCATTTACTTGAATGGAGAAGGAAAGGTAAACAAGAAGGCAGGTACCCAGCTGCCGCATCTGTTATCACTGGTATGACTACAGCAGTTGTTTAAGGTCGGCTTCTGATCTGATCGGTCAGTGCTCATGCTGAGCGGTCAGTGCCTGAGCCAAAGCAGTTGGCAAATATCTTGAATCTCAGTCTTTAATAAAGGAGCAGTAGTTACACTACAGTTGCAGAAAATATCCTCTTAGCTCCAGGCCAAGGACTATAGATTAAAAAAAAAAAAAAAAACACTTGCTATGTGAGAATACAAGAAAGAAAGGACCAATGCCTATGACATATTTAAGGCAGGAGATATAATGAAAATGGACTTCTTTAAATTCAGATATGAATTTAGGAGTCTCTAGAATGCCTAACACAGTGCCAGCACATTGTTGGCTGTCAATATCTGTTGGTTGAATCAGTGAGAGGAACTCAAGAGATGTTCTCCAAATCACAATGTTAATGCCATGGAAGGTAGCCATGTCACTCAACATCTTTTGATTTACTAAGAAACAGTAGGTACTGGACAGATTTAGTTTTCTATTGTGGCAGATAATATTTTCCAAAGATGTCTTCAACAATATCTCCTTGCCCACATGTTCTTCTAGACCCTTACCATCCCCCCAAACCAAAGGTAACTTCTGTGTCTCCTGTCCTCAAACCTGGGTGAGATTTGTTGATAGCCCTGACCATGAGAATACAGCAGAATGGCTGCTGGATGACTGCCAAGGCTAGGTCAAAAAATGCTATGCACTTCATTCTTTTGGGGACATGCTCAAAACCAAGACACTGTGCTGTGGGGAAATCCAAGCAACTTGCATAAAGGCCCATAAGGAGGAGATCTTCCAGCCCCTCCTAGAGCTGCCCCAGCTAGTGCTGCATGGAGCAGAGATGCACTGTCCCTGCAGGTCCTACATGAATTACAGATTCATGAGAAAAATGAATGATTAGTGGAGTTTTTAGGCATAAGTTTTGGGATGCTTTGCTATGCAGCAGTGGGTAAACAGAAGAGCTACTAGAAACACAGATGGCCACTACAAATCATTTATATTGATATATTCCTAGGCTCAGCCCCTGGAAGTGAGAATTCGGGGTTCACAGTAGTAGACCAGACTAGGAGAAACATGTGAGAGGTGTAATTGTAATTCCCTCCTTAAAGGAACCGGGCTGGGGAGAACATAAGAGTAAGAAGTCATCTGAAATGTTTTATAAATTGATTAAGAAGCTGATTAGATATTTAAAGGAGTAGACCTACCTGGATTGTTAGCCTAATTTGCACTATTTATTATTTATGTAGTTACCTTCTTGAGTTATGTTTCTAATACTTTCATATCTCTTAAGTCTGATTCATTTGGACGACTTGATTCTTGAAATGGAAATAAAAAGAACCTTGGAATGCTGCAAGAATCGGATGCCCAAGACCAAGAATAGCAAATTAAGAACTGGAGGAAGAATGCAGGTATGGGAAAGGGTACCTTGATCAACTAGTGATGCTGCCCATGGGTTCAAAAGGGAAGCACGGAAGTGCCAAAATCAGTTGTCTGCTACCATAGCCATAGGTCTTGCGGCCAGTGGACTTCATGAATACCAGACAATAGATAACTGAATGCAGTGAAATGGTGTAGAAGTAGTTCCAGGGGGTCAGGCTGTTCTCCAAACCGTAATTCTGAGTAGGCAACTGCAAGTGATTCCAATGAGGAAGAAATGACGAAGCAGCCTAAAAATTAATGGCTATGCAGAGAACTTTTTACGAAGCTTAAAGCTGAAAAGGAATGCGCAGAAGATAGAAAGAAAGGCACATAACCCAGGATCAACGAAAGAATGCAGCAGGAGTGATGTCCAAAATGTTAATGCTGGGAATGAACTGGGAAACTTTGCAAACCTGGAAAGAGCATGGAAAGGATTTTTTAGTATTGGGGCAAGAATAATAAAGAAAGGATAGAACTGTGAATTTTATAGATGACAGGAAGATAGCAAAACTTGTGAGACATCCATCCCCTCTGCCAAAACAATTGATCTTTCAACTGAAAAGGCTGAAACAGATATCGGAAAAAGAGAGTGGGACTGAAGCTCAGGGCAGGCCTGGTACTTGTAAGAACAAACCTACGGGGCCTAAAGAGTTCAGGGATCATACTTAAAAACAGCTGCATCCCAGAGGCTAACAGGAGATCAGCTAACTCCTGTCAGTCATCACTGTGGCATCACTGAGAGCGGGAGAGTACTTAGAAGAATTCAAATATTTTCAGAATATTGATTTGGCAACGCACAGATCAATGAGTGTGAAGTTGGTATAAGGCAAGATTCTAAAAGATATCATTAAAAGGAGCTAGTGTAAGCTTTCTTAGGGAAGGCCTTACTGAAAAGCCTGATGTCATTTGTAACAGGGTTTCTAGAGTAATTAGCCAAGGGAACACATAGCACTGTGCATCTGAGTTTTAGTGAGTTTCTCAGCAGAATCTCAGGGCATCCTTGAAGTCAAAACCAGAGCAGGTGGTTGATGACTGCATCTGCTGTCTTCCTGAATGGAGGCTCCTCCTGCCACACAGTAGGGCTCCTTCTTAAACCACATCCCACTAAGCATTTTCCTAATGACATACTGATCACAAGTGTGAAGGACTGGTAACTAAGACAAGGTCATAACATTGCATGGATTTTGTAAGGAATGCAAAAAACATGATGCACTGAAGGTGGCACAGCTCATAGGCACGTGGGTGTGATTCTGTGTCCCAAAGAAGTCCACTGAATGAGAGAGATGAGATCTCTGTTGACTGCAACTCAGCAGTCAACGCTGAGACCACAGTACCCACCCATTCCTCTGTTCCTTGGAACCTAAAGAAAGCAGAGCTCAAATTCGAAAATTGAGAGTTGTCCCTTCTCGTCATTTTGACGTCATGTACTTCCCAAACTTTTTCTCAGGTAGCCAGACAGCCTTCCTAGAGCCGTTTGCTCTGAATTGTTTTAACAGAAGAAGATGTGTGAAGGACAATAAAGCTTCAGACAGTAGGATTTAGGTTATTTTTCACCAGCGATTATCTTTTTCACTCCTTTTTTGTAAGTGGGGTGAATGTTTCAAAAAATTAATTAAGGGGCCCAAGAGTAGCAATAAATGAAGAACCAGGTCCCAGAAGAATTATCTTCCCCTGATGATTAAGAATCATAATAATTAATTGATTTATCACATATATTAAAATTATCACAATTCTTCGATGTCTCACCAAAAAGTGCAAGTCATCACATCATTATTGCAATATCTTCCTTTCTTAATTAATCAGTTGATTAAAGTATTTATTGCAAGAAAATCTCTTGTAGAAAGTTAGAAAATATAGATCAATAAGAATAATAAAATAAAAACACAAGACATCTGCACTAACACTCGCCTAAGCCTAGAGATCTTTTTATGTATATTATATGCAAATGCTACATTGTATATAATACATGTGTATTAAAATAGTTCTGTATTTTAAATTCAAAATCAGAGCATATCACACATGCTGTATTATAATCTACTTTTTCATTTACCAGTCTCTACCTTTTCACACCAGCAAATGCTTACTTTACCTAATTCCTAATCTGGTTTTGAGTTTGCCCAGTTGTGCCAAAAAGTCCTGTAGAGGTAAGTGGCTGAGACCAGGTCCATTCCAGGACTCGTCGCATCTGGTTGCTCTGTCTGTTACCTCCCCTCTCATCTAGCACATCACCCCATCCAACTATGTTTTATGACACTGACTCACAGAGCTGTTTTTCCGCAGCTAAAGGCTTAAAGGATTCAAGTTAAACATTTTTGGCTTGAACACACCATAGGTGATGTATTGCATCATCACAGAGACACATGCTCTCTGGTTGCCTCGTAAGAATGTTGAATTTTTGTTTTAAGTGAGCAGATTTGTGTATAATAAAATGGTTTTACACTGGGAAAAAAATGATAGTATTAACTCAAAAGGAAAAATTTAAAGATTTGAAAACTGAATTTAGTGTCTAAGTCAGAAAAGAGAATAGTTGGAGGATTAGTAACTTGAAGGGGGGGGGGGTGGCACGAAAACAGCTCTTAGATTTTTCCTACGTCTGTGTTAGCAGGGATGTGTCAGACATCAAATAGAGACCCTCCTCAGATTTACCACTGGAAGCACTGCTCCTCGAAGATGAAATAAGAACTCTGAGAAGGATTAGTGAGACAACGGCTGTCCGAGCCTGACTACACGATTTATAAAGAGAGGTTGCTGATTTTTTTAAATATAAATTGCCTTTGATAGTAAGAGTCTAGGATCTGATTCGAATGTAACACACTTGCCACATAAACCTGGGGCAGAATGACCTCAGTAACGGAGAACTCTAGTGAGATCTACTCTTTTACACGCATGTATTTACTCTGTCGGTCAAAAGCCCTGTTCTCCAAAATACAGATACGTTCACAGGAGGTTGTAAAAGACAGTTCTTTCCCCAAGCTGCAGAGTTTCAGCAGTTTTCCCTGTGCTCTAGGACAGGGACTTACGTGTGTAGGAAAATGAGCCACGTGTGGCCTGAACAGAGCTGGGGTCATCTCTGCCCAGACTTTTTGCCTGTGTGGACCTCAGCTGCTGACATGGGTTAATAGGAACGGACCAAGGAAGCCAAGAAGAAAGATTGCTGCCGTTTGATCTAAAAGAAAGAGGAAGGTAATAGTTATAGGGAGGAGGAAGCAACAAATGGGAAGGTTGCTGGAGGCTCTCTGCGTGTTGGGAAGAGGACTGAAAGCTTTACCCAGCTGCATGGCCAGGCAGCCATGTATAATGACTGCACAGTCCACGTGCCAGAGACACCCCACCTCCCAGCGGGGAGGACAGGAGAGCAGCACCCCTGGAGGCTCAGAGACAGATGCCTCACATCGGGATCAGGGAGTAAGAAGCCGATTGTACCTCAGGCGCGGATAAGCAGATGAAATTGTCACAGCAAAGGGGCTTTTCCCTTCTTAGAAGCTGTGAGCTGGGTATCACTCATCTTTATCTCCTGCTGATTTTCCCAGTCTGCTCAGAATGCTGTGGCTGGCCCCAAACTGTTACTTACCATTCATGAAAAGAAGAAACAGACCCCTGTCCCAGACAAGGTTTACAGGGCTGTGGACCCAGGGCCGGGGAATCCAGAGGCACCAGGAAGCACTTTTAAGAACATGTATGTGCTAGGTGTTGGCCCAAGTTTGTGACACAGGTGTCACTTCTGCCTTGAAGAGGTCACACCTAGAATCTCATCACAGTGTATAGAATTGTAGTCAATATAGTCACTCCTACATCGATCTGGAAGGTATTTCATGGGTCTGGGAAACAATATTTGAAAATTGTGGGTTAATTATAAAAGAGTTTTTAGAATACTTTCACTGTGATAGAATATTTTTGGAAAATCGAATGGATATTTCCCCGCAGCGGTTTCCCGCTGGCTCTGCTCCCTGCCCAAGCTGCTAGGCCGTTCTGGGCTCAAGGGGGCGGGGGGGACTTGCAGCAAGGAAGAAGGTGAGCGGGTTCTTCCCGGCGCTCTGCAAAGCCTCAGCCCTCGGAGACAGAGAAAGGTTTCTGGGAACGGATAAAATGTTTGAGGAAAACATCCAGAGAGAGAGGGAAAGAGAGAGCAGGACACTTTCTGACCATTAGACAAATCTGTCCCCAAATGAAACAAAGAAGTAGAGGAGGAAACAGACAAGGAGGTGAGGAGAGCAGGAGCGTGGTCGGGTGATCTGACAGGATCAAGCATTGTTTTAGCAAAAGGCTGTTGTCGAGGGCTGGTTAGAGCCCCCGGGAGCCGTGTGGGAGCAGAGTCAGGCTCCAAGCCGGCCCAGCCCTCACGGCAGTGAGCATTCTCTCAGTTCTAGAACAGGCTTCAGAAGATTGAGAGGCAGAGGCAGAATCGACTCGCTTCGTAAGGACTTACTGCAAGGGCAAGGGGCCAGTTGTGTGTTCAGAGATGCAGAGATCACTGCTAGAGAGAAATGGAAGAAAATGCAGTGCAGATACAGACAGAGCAGACTGGGGCTACTCTGAGGGCAGCCTTCTTTTCTAAGCCTTAGCAGGTGGATTCTGGCCCCCATCCCTACTTCTCTCAGTTACGAGAGCCAGCCAAGGACAGGGAAGGAGGGGGAGGCCAGGCTCACTCCTGACACTGAGGGAGGCACGCTTTAAAGCGAGAAGGGGGAGGCTCCAGCCAAGGTCCTCGCAGTCCGTGCACATGAGGCGCCATCGTGACAGCTTGGGGGTGGTGTTCAAAAGCAGCTTCACAGGCCTTTAGAAAGGCTAGGGTTTGGGTTTTTTTTTTTTTAATTCCTCTAAGAGCTGCTTGCCTAGGTGAATAAACCCCACCTTGATCAGCTATTGTGACGACCCAGGGAGCTGAGAGAACTGAGATGAGTTTGGGATCCTGGGGATACATATGGAAGAAGCAAAGACCCAGCAGGGTGGCCCCATGTCAGATCACCCCACTATTTTCCTTTCCTTGTACTGATGGGACCCTGAGAGGAGTTGGTGGCAAAAATGCAAGAAGTTTAGAGAGTTAATATCTACTTAGTGGGTGGCAAGTTATTTTATGTTCACATCGTTTTTTTAAGGGCAAACCTGTTAACCACCTCTGATCGAGGGTTTAGGGAATGTTAGGTTTCATGTGTCTTATATATTGAAGTGTAAGATACACTTTCATTATGCAATATGAAAACGGAATTTCCTGTGCGGTAACGTGGTAATCAGGGATGCAGCCACACCTGTGCTGGAAGCTAAACTCCTGAGGCACGCTGTGAGTGTCACTGCCGTCTGAATAAGTCCAAACTATGAAAAATGATCACTCAGGACTCACAGCAGTTTACAGGCACCAGATACCATGATGTACTTATCAATCAATGTCTGTGCGCCAATATCTACAGAAAAATGAAGCTGAAGAGAGGTCTGTTTGCCAATACGCTTTGTCTTTTTCCCAAGGATGTACTTATGGAACACCCTTCCCCAACTTTAAAATGTTAGGGTTTTGATTTGGGATGTTTCTTGACATCGAAGGAGGAGAAAGAGAAACTAAGGCTCAAAACATTTTCTTCCTTTATGGAAGTGCCTTGGTTGCATTCAGGGTGGGAAATCCAAGGATGGATTGAATGAACTCTGACAGAGAGACAGAGACAGACAGATATAGACAGACAGAGAGGATCATAGCATTTTCTGATATTGATGTAGAAAATTTCATAGATTGGGTTCCCTGAGAAATGAATTCAGAGACAGATTTTCCAGCAGAAATCTATCTGGGGAGGGTTCTCAGCAACAGCTCTGAAAGAACGAGGGCAGCATCGAATGACAGAAATTGAACTGGTGTAGGGTTGCAACAAAGCCACCAGCCAACCCCAGAGGAAGCTCTGATGCCGGGGAGGTCTTTGTCTTATACATCAAACATTCGCTGGATGGGTGCTGGCCCTGGAAAGGAAACATAACCCTGGACAAAGCCGCTCCCTAGGTAGGAAGACAGTTCCTGGGGAGGCATCCAGCCATGGTCCTTCCACAGGCAGCAGTGCTGGAAGCTGGGGACACAGTGCCTCCGTCCCGCAGGAGTCCTGGGTGGCACACCATAGCATCCACTACAGGAGGGAACTTTTCTTTCCTATGGAAGGAGCAGGGTTAAGGTGACACTCCTGGCCTCTCTCCATGTTTTCTTTTACCCTTCATTGTTCTGGGTTGGAAGGAAGAACTCAATTGATTGACGAGTTTGGAAGGAGAAGCCAGGCGTGTGTAGCCCAACTTTCTCATCTATCTCTTGGATGAGAACTGCCAGAACGAGGAATGAGGATGCTTTCCTCTCTCCTCTCCTCCTCCCTGCAGGACTGACTGCAGATAACAGCAAAATAGAAGAGCGAGCAGCCCACTGACTGTCTCGTGTTCGTGTGCACTTCCGGTGAGCCAAGTACAAGAGGAAGCTGGGACGGGGCAATATGTAAGTGCCCACTGGAGAATTTACAGGCAAAGAGATCCCTATGGGCCCCAACACCCACAGTGCATATCAGAACAGAGGAGAAGAGCAGGAACACAAGTGAAGGTTGAAAGCTGTTCCCATGTCAGTGTAGAAAAGAGGCCCATGACTTGAAAGGTGAGACTTGGCTTTCTTTTCATTGCCAGTGCCACCTCAGAGCTGTCACTCCTCCACTTTCAAGCAACATCACGGTGCCTCTGAGGCCAATGGTGTCCGCTATCCCACTCTCCACCTCACCTTATTTCTGATCATCCTCCATCTCGCTGAAGGTTTCCGCCTCTCATCCACGGGCTTCCATTTCTTTCCAACTCTTATTTCTTGCCCGTGACATTTCCCCAGACCCCATTGCTAAGCCAGTGAGCACAGAAACATCAAGTGCTTCTTGAAAGGAAAGACAAAGAGAAGAAATGTGTATGGAGTATGGGCAGTGTTGATTGACATTTATGAAAATTATCCCATCACATTTCTCTGTTATTATTAACAGACTTTATTCCATCACACCCAGCAGGAATCCCGTCAGAAGGCCCTCCAGGGCTCCTGTGCTCCACAAAACCTCTCTGAGAGAAGAATACATCACAGACTCTGGCTCTAGAGAGCTGTAAGTCCAGCTAGAAAACAAACACTTAAGCAAGGTTACGATAATGTGTTAAGTGGTGTCATTTTCATGATTCTGTCACATTATGGAGTGCATACTTAGGAACTACTTTGCTCTGCTAGAGTGGTGGGTCATTTATGAAGGTCTTAACTGCGCAGGGGACAGTAGAGGTTGGCCTGGAGGAATGAAGAACAGAAAGGTCAAGGTCATCTGGAAAGAAGCAGAAGGAGTGAAGAAAGGGCTTGGAGGTATGGATGAATTTGCATTGCACTGTAGTCACAGCTTTGATGTGGGACAGCGGTGGTGTCCCTGACAACCTCCCACAACCCCCCCCCCCCACCAATGCCACTACGTTGCTTTGAACAGAGCGGGTGCTGAATGGACTTACTGTATTTAATTGAAGAAGCCTCCTTTATTCTTGTCAGGTCTGTTCTAGAAAATTCTTAACATACATTCAGTCCATAAAGACTACATTTCACATGCTACCTGTGGAACTCAGTGAACAGGTGAAGATGGTCCAAAGAATTGTCACTCCTCCTGGCCAAAGACCATTTTTACCGCAAACTCCATCAGCAAGGCTGAATCAGCATGATGTAAAATGGCTCTGTGATTCACTGGCACCTTTAATAAATTAAAAGGCTTTCAAATTCCTCTGTCCATGGGTATTTATTTGCCTCCCTAACAACCATTCCCTCTTCTTTCAACATACAACTGGTTTTTGTATGATTGTTAAGCTGAATCTCCATTGCTTCTCCAGGTTCTCTCTCCGACCTTCCCACCCTGCTGTGCACGCCTACACGGACCTAGAGCAGCTCCCCTCCTGCTCTCCCTCACTGGGAGCGCACAGCAGACGGGAGATTGGGGGGAGATGCCAGGATTCCCACCTCTCTGGCTTCCTCTCTGCAGGGCCACCATAAGCTGGCTGTGTCTCTACACTACAGGTCTCAGCTCCGGGCAGGTGGCCCTCTCCACGTGGCCCCTCTGTCTCCAGGTCTTGGTGAATACTCCCTTCCGCCACACATTCAGGCCCAGGGACCTTAACGGCCCCTGCTTCTACCGGCCACGAGACCCTGCCCTCTTCCTTTTGGTTTTCTGTACTCGCTCAGACTTGGTAAATAATCTCTGTTTTAAAATTCTCATCAGACTCCTCAATTCAGTTATGACTGATCCATCTTGCCCACGTTCTCAGTTCCAATCAGGAGCCTAAGCCAAACAGCACATCATTCACTGGCTGCACCGATGTGTGGGCGTATGACGTTTGGGCGCCTAATCAAAGCAAGTGTCAATATCTTTGCCAAGAATGGTAAGACAAAGATGTTCATTACGATCTGCTGGCCATGAAGCCGGAGAGACGCATACCTGGGAGCTACTGGCAGACATCTTGCAACCAGATGGGCAGGCCTGAAAATAGAATCACCAGAGAGAAGTTAAATCAAGAGTTATATGTAATGTGATAGGCAGAATGATGGCCCCGAAGATGTCCATGTCCCCAAACTCCAAAACCTGTGACTATGTTAGGTTATGAGGCAAAGGGGAATGACGCTGACCTTGAGATGGGGAGAAGCATCTTATCTGGGTAGGCCCAGTGTGCTCACATGTGTCCTTTATAAGTGGAATGGGAGACAGACAAGAGGAAACCAGAAGATGGTCACATGAGAATGACTCAGCCTCCTATGCTGGCTCTGAAGACAGAGGAATGGGGGGCCATGAGCCAGGACACAGAGAAAGCCTTCAGAAGCCAGAAAAGGCAAGAAAATCAAACTCTCTCCTAGATCCTACAGAAAGTACCCACCCTTGCCAACTGCTTAAGTCTAGCCCACTAAGACCTATTTCTGACTTCTGACCTCCAAAACCATAAAAGAATAACTTTGGACTGTTTTAAAGCACTGAAGTTTGTTGTAAATTTGTTACAGCAGAAATAGTAAACTAATAAAAATAAAGACATTTAAGAAACTGAAGTCCAGTTTGCTGTCACTAAACTACAAGAATCTTAATTGATACACTGCTAAAAATTTATTTATAGATAACAAACTACCTACCTACCATAGGTCTGTTCTCCCACTGACCTACTTTGATGTACTTTCAGAGATTCTGGTTAAACAAGGTTTTACTGAATGATGTAGGAGGTAAGCGAGACAATGGTGCCATACTGGGGGAACGGCAGACACACTGAGAAGGTGAGGAACTTAATGTTAGAAAGAGAAAGAGGGGGTGGTATATTCAAAGGCAAAGAGGAGACAGATAGAAAGAAGGTGGGAGAGAAAGGATATGTGACAGGTGATAACACGTCATCCTGGATGACAGGAGAGCTCTGTAAGCATTGCAGAATATTTTAATGATCATTATACTTTTTAGCAATTCCTTATTCCTTAGGAATGTCATCACAACACATTTTTAAGAATGCCATAACTCTACCTCACTAATGAGAACTCTGATGATCAGAGAGGTTAGGCAATTTGTCCAGTAATACAGGCAGTCAGTGAATGACAGCCAGTGAGACAGGAGGGAAGGGGGCAGGGCACGGCCATGCAAGGAATGACAGCAATTTAACACCAAAATGGTGGAAGATTCAACTCGCAGTTGGCCTTGAGGATTAAGTTGGCGGGAGATTTGACTTCTAGTAGACCTTGAGCTTCATTATATGCTCATTGTAACAGTGTGATAAATGACATGCCCACAGGTGCCGTAACAGTCCCAGGGCTAACTGCAAAGGGCCAAAGAAAGGGCGGTGGCCCAATTCCTGGAAATCCCAGCCCCTTCCCCAGGGTAGTTGGAATGGTCCCACTTGTAGGCGTGTGAAGCTACTGAGCCCATAAAAACTGGCACCACCACACCTAGGAGCCCTTTTTCACTCCCACCCCATTGGAGACGGCCCGCACTCTGTCTATGGAGTGTGTACCTGCCTTTACTTTAACCTGAGCACCTGGTTCCAGCACCTCTTTCCTTGCCTTTCTCTTGCCTTACACTCTGCAGTATGTATCTCTCTAAATAAATCTACCTTTACTCAACTGTGGCTTGCATTTAAACTCTTTCCTGCATGAAGCCAAGGACCCACACCTGGTGGAGTACATCCCAGGGGCTCAATTGAGACCTGGGACACGACCCTCCTCATGCCCCATATCTGTTTTCCTGCATCACTAGAACTAAGCTTAGCCTTTCTGACCCCAAAGTCCATAGATGTAATCACCTGGTAATACTGTCGATGCAGATACAAGCTCTAAAGCCTCAAACTTCCAACCATCAGGTTCTCAAATATGCACACAGAGCTCAATAATAAATGTATATCCTTCCATATTCTGCTCACTAGGTTTATGATTAAGGAGGCATAATATGTGCTTTAGGGAAAAGAATCTTCGGCCAGAAGTCTGACCTCTTCCCTTCACTACCCCAAAAGCTTCTCATTTATGGCTGCGTGGTCTTGAGCAAGTCACTTGACCTCTCTGGGTTCCCATCTGTTATCTTTTCAGGGGAACAGACTTGCTGATTGTAAATTTCTTTCAAGTTGTTATATCCTTTGTGTTTTTGATATCGCAAAGCTGAGGGATATAAACGCTGAGCTTACGTGTTTGCATTTCACAGAGCAGGCAGCAGGGGCCGGCTCTTGAACAGGGCCATGATAAACTCTCTGAAAAGAATTATTCGACAGTTGAGTATAAACATGTAGATGCAAGAGGTGGGGAGATAAGAAAGAAAGTTATAGAATTCCACTCATATCTTCTTGATAGGCCAGAAGTCTTGGCGCTAATAACTAGGTGCAAAGAATGCTTTCCATTGTAGTACCTTCTGTATACCTGGAGGCTCTCCCCACCCCAGCAACTCAGACCACAAAGGCTCTGACAGGTGCTGAGGTGCTCTGTGTCTCTGGGAAACGTTCCATGTTGAAACTGGCCTCTAGCCGCTGGGTGAGAAAGAGCAGGCTGCCATGGGCACTACCTACTGGCGGCCAGGACGAGCTCTCAGGCTGCGATCGTGGGCCACAGGCTGTGAGGAGAAGGAAGGAAAGGGAGGGATACAGAGGTAGATCCCTGGGAGCTGTGAACAAAGACACCGAGGCAGGGAGCCAGGTCTGTCGCTGCTACCTGGCAGGGAACGGCGGGGAGACGGGGACACAAAATGGCGGGCACTTTCCCAGCTACAGCTGCTGGCCAAACTCTTCTTCTGTTTCATAGAAACAACCCTGAGAACAGCCCAGGGAAATAAAAAGCCTGAACAAAGAGGCTGGTTTTTGGCTATCTGTATTACTCTGCCTTTGTCTTCACTACAATTAGTTCTTCACGGCCTCTTCGGGCCTCTCACTAAATGGACTTGCATATGAACACACAAAACCAAGGCTCTGGGCCAACACATTTGAAGGACTTGATACCCCACCACCACTGTCTGTTAACTAAAGCGCACATCTGTGACAAAGTGATTTGAAACATTTGTAGAAGTTGTGACCAGGAAAAAATAAAGAGTGAAAGAATAGGAGGAAAATTTGAATTCATATTCAAGTCAACAAGTACAACGAGATAAAAAGCTATTTCAAACATCAAGGAGTGAGTTTGGGGCAAGAGCCACAAGGGGTCAGTTACTGGCTGTTGTTTTTCAAGGCTATTATTAGTCAAGAACTTTCAGGTTGACCAGCTGATGGCATGTTGGATGAGCAGCCCTTGTAAGTTCCAAAGGCCAGGGAGCACACCAGCCATTCCCCACGTCAGTGGAATCTCTGAGGAAAATATCCAACACATATTTACCGGATCCTTATCCAGAGTATGGCCCTGTGATGGGAGATGTGGGGCAATAATAATAGGAAAAAAAGGACTTTCCTAGCACTCAAGTGACCTACAGCTGTTAGAGACAATGTTTGCTTTCCCTAAGGAACTCACATGTTTTTTCTTTATGGGCATCTATAGGAGTCATGCAATTATTTATTTTTCTTTGACCACAGGGACATTTGAATTAACCTTTGATAAATACATCAGATCCTGTGGCCTGCAAGTTTCCTTTTTAATTCTTCCTCTTCACCCTTAGATCTTGATTCCCTATTCTACCCATGATTTTCTTGAATCTAACGTCCATCTGGAGCCATGAGAATACAAAAATAATTATGAATAAAGAGGGCTGAGACATGTTCTTAAAGATGAAAAGTTTTAAGTGCCATAATAGAAGTTTGTATCAAGGAAGGAGTAGGATTTAGATAAAGAAGATACCAGTTTCATGCGGTTAGAATCTGAGATGTCTTATAGAGGAGATGATCTCTAGAATAAGGTTCAGGAACCTAGAGAAGCAATGTAAATAAAGTAAGTAGACCATGTAGAGATGGGTGAATGGTCATGGGTATTCTAAAAGTGGTGGTCACTCTACAGCTCCAGCCTTCAAGGTAAAAATTGCCTATGGATAGAATTATATTTGAAAACCCCTTAAATCACCCATAAGTCAGAGAAACAGTACTTGAATCCCAAAAGAATAATGCTTACCAGCACATATGTGTCATGACACCAAGTTAATTGGTACTTGCTATATCACAGCCTTTTTCCAGTTGTGTGTTAGATGACAGAGCTTCAAAGATTCAAAGAAACAATTATTTAGTCATTTCTCTTGAGAAAGAAGTTGGACCCCTGTGAGTTAAAGTGCATTTTATGCTATTTTCTTGAATATTCCGTGACCAAAGTACAACTATGGTAGAGCATGTCATGCAGAAAGACAACGTGGGTCACATGGAATTAGTGGAAGTCATCTGCCATCAGCAGTTGAACATGAAGACTTCAGAATTTTCATCAAGATTGACATGGTGGTGAGCCAGAAATGTATCAAGCCACCATCAAGCAACTTCTAATAAAAACTTTCCAAAAATAGAAGAATGAAGAAAGTAAGAAAAGCAAGAGGAGCCCCAAAAGGATATTGTTGGCCTGCAGCAATGCTCCAGGTAAAACTGAACCAACAATTGGGACATAGGAAACAAATTCCATTTTGGCAGCACAGTCAGGGCCTGAAACGTTGCTTGTAAATATCAGATTAGCAGTAAACCTTGGTCTTCAGTTTCTTCTGCACGTCACTCTCCAAAATTTCAGATCTGATTGTTTCACACCAAGGCTTTTGGGAAACAGAATCTTCTTGATGGCATTTCAGGTCTAACATTTTACTCTAATGTGCACTGTACAATTCAGTCAATTGTTTGACAGAAGCCAGGTATAAGGATCAGCAAACCTGGCTCAGCTCTGAGGCTACTGAAAGAATCCAGGTTTACAGATTTTTGTTTGATCTAAAATAAACTGTGATTAAATTTCAAGGGTTTAAATGAACTCCACAATGAAGCAATCCGATAAAACCACCTTAAGAAAGAAAAGCAACAGAGGAATCAGAGTTCTCTAGTGATAACTGAAGTCATCTTGTGCCAGAAAGAATGATCCAGTGAAACTGTTAGAATCTAATCAGGACCAACATTTGCATGTTAAAGGGCTCACATCTACAGCTCCCTTCTGTAAAATTAACATTCTCTGGCTTTGAAAGAGGATATTGAGTCTCAGACAGAATAATAATAAAATAACTTTCATTTTTCCGCCCTACCTTACCCCCAACTCTCATCCCTATAATGGATGTTTTCATAAACAGAGTCCTGTGCAGTGAGAAGGAAAAGTAGGAAGGTTGTGAAAAAACATTCCATGGGAGGAGCAGTTTGCCTGGACCTGGTCACTTAGTTTTTGGCTTCTCTTCATCCACTGCAATTGTGTGGTCTGTTTTCAGAAAATGGAGAAGCAAAAAAACACTCCCTAGAGTTAGAGTTCTGGTGTTCGAGAGCTTGAGTCAGATTTCTACGGAACAAGAGAAGGCAACATGTTGTCGCATGTGTTATTGTGAAGGATTATTACCAAGTGAATAAAGACCAGACCGAGCCCTAAAGTGTACTGTCCCAAATCCAGGAACAGGACTCCGCGGTGCTGCTGGGGCGGGGCTGGGCTGGGTAGGGGCGATGCTTCTGTGCACTGCCGAGCAAACATCCGCGGCGTTGACTGGCGGCCGTATCCCTCAGGAACAGGCTGACCTCACAAGTAATGTATTCATCTTAAGAAGAAGACGTTTGGTAAAGTTTCAGGCTTCACTTTACAAGGCGAAGCTCTAAGGGGAGCAGGAATAACATACATAATTTTGAAGAGGACAGGCAAGACTCCAAAAGAACAAGGTTTTGTTGTGGTTTGGCTGCCTTTCTGAGATGATCATTCCCACTTCCCCACTTCCTTTCTGAGCTAAGCCACTTAAAAGGGTCACAAAACTCCTTGGTGACAGAGAGGGAAGGGAGAAATAGAAATATTTCAGGAAAGACTGACAGACCAGATGTGGTCAGCATCTCATGGATTTTGATTATGTGGGCGCCTCTCATCCCTGCCCTTGAGTCAGGTCATCGCTTCTTGAGAGGAGACAGGAAAGACTGGGAGTGAAACACAGAAAGTGCGGTCCTGAGGAGCACACCTGATGTCTTGGGCCTTGCAGTAAGTGTTTCATAAAATCTTCTCAGACAAAATTCGAAAGGAAAACAATATTGTTAAAAATTAGATTGATGTAATAGTCGAAAGTAATATTGTAACTTGAAATTTTTAAATCAGAGTACAATTTTAGAGGTCTTTACCCAACTGAAAATAAAGGCAATCTACTGGAGATAAAACCCATAATCAAAAATGACTTAAAATTTGGGGAAAAAAAGTGTTCAATTTTTTTAAAAAGCCAATTACATTGCCATATTCTGGCTCCAGCCTCTTTTTCATCTGAAACAAATGAGGATTATTAATATATATTAAAGTAATTTCCAAAGTCTGAATTACTCCTCATGTGAAATAGTTGTTTTAATCATTTTTGGTCAGGTTGACCATTCTAAATTTAGTTTTTTGTTATCAGTCTCATAAAACATGTCTGGAAGTGCTTGTTCCAACCTTCGACAATTCCGTGACATTTACTGGGCAGCGACTATATTCCAGCTATTGTTCTCAGTCCTGGGAGTACAGGGAAGGCAGCAATGAATAAATGACAAGGCTTCTGCTCTTGCATTAGGTGTGTCGAAGAGGAGAGAGAAATAAACAAGAAAACCAACATAAATCTGTTGGGCTAAAAGAGTGTTAGGGGTTGTAAGAACACCAAACAGGGTGCTGTAAGAAAGGATGAGTGAAATGAACTACTTTGGCTTAGTTATTCAGGGAAAGCCTCTCTGACAAGGTATCAATGAGATGAGACTTGAATGTTAAAAAGGAGTCATCAGTGATGAGAATGAGCTTACTGTTCTGAAAGATAGAAATGCTAGTAAGACTGAGATCTAGTAAACGGGAGGGAGACTGTTCTGAGAAGGGTTTCAGAGAGTTATGCAGCCACCAGGTGGAATAAGATCTAGTAAATCAGAATATGGGGTTTGAATTATACATAAAAGCATTGGAAAGGCACTGAGCATTATAAGCAGAGTGATACCATCTGATTTATGCTTTTGAAAGGTCACTTCGGTTCCCCTTTAGGCCATGACTGACTAGGTTGTTTAGAATCAGTCTTCTCACTCAGAATCAGAAAAGGAACAATAAGATAGACGGCTGACTTCTCAACAGACACATGAAATCCAGAACACGGTTGAATGATACCTTTAAAACACCAATTAAAAATAACTGCTATCTTAGATGTGGTTATGTATCAGCTAGGTATAGATAGAAATGTACACACACACACACACACACACACACACACACACACACACACAGAAGTTCATAGTAGTATCAATCCTAATAACCTAAACTGGAAACAACCAAAGACCCATTATTAGTGGATTAAATTAAAAAATCAAGGTATACTCATACACTGAAACACTATAAAACAGTGGAACTGAATAAATGCCTGCTATACACAACAACGTGGTTGGACTCCGTGCACATAAAATCCAACAATGAGGGGAAAATAGACATTTAAAACAAGCAAATACAGAGAAAATTTGTCACCAACTGAACATTTTTAAAAAGCTAAAAGATATTGTTCAGGCCAAAAAAAAAAAAAAAAAAAGATTGCAGACTATCCATAGAGAAAACATGAAACTGGCCTCTATCTCATACTATGCATGAAAATCAATTTCCAGATGGATTGTATATCCAATGTTGAAAGATAAAACAACAAATACAGAACATAGAGTATCTTCACAAATTTGATGTAGGAAAAAAATTTTTAATAGACCCAAAAGTTCTAATCATGAAGACAATAACTGAAAAAGAAGACAAAATTTGCTCAATCAGACCATGATAAAACAGGAACTTTGGTACCTCTTGAAAGAGGTGAAAAGTCAAGCTACAGAATGAAGAGCATATTTGTAACAGATGTAATTGACAAAGGACACATACCTAGAGTATGAAAGAATACCTACGAATTAGTAAGATAGACAGCCCAGTTAAAAATGAACAAGAGATTCAAATATGCACTTCACCAAAAAAGGATATTCAAATAGCCAATAAGCAGTTGCAAAAGTGATAAACCTCAGTAGTTGTGAGTAAAGCAAATAAAAATTGCATTTTAGTCATAATGCTCATCTGCCAGTATGAATAAAATGAAAATGACAGACAGTACAAAGTACTGACAAAAATGTGAAGCAAATGGGACTCTCATACCCTGCTGGTAGAAATCTAAAGTGGTCAACCTATGACCCAGAAATTCCACTTCCGGGTATACAGCCAACCGAAATGCATACACATAAGCACACACAAGTCTGCGTGCATGCGTGCACATGCACGCACACACACACACACACATGGATATTTATAGTAGCATCTTTCATAATAGCAGCCAAATGGAAACAGACCAAAGGTCCATTATCAGTGAATTAGATCAATGAATTGATGTATATTCACACACCGGAACACTACAGAATAGAACAAATCAGGCTTCCGCTGTGTACAACATGGCTGAATTTCATAAACATAATGTTAAACAAAGGAAGTCAGATACAATGGCATTTACATATGTGTATGATCTATTATTTCATTCATGTAAATATCAAAGAAAGGAAAAGCTAATTTACAGCATTAGAAGTCAGGAAAGCGTTTTCCTTTGGGGAAGAAGAAAAGGATAATGATAGGCAGGTATTAAAGGTGAAAGGTTTCTGGGGTTCCGGTGATGTTTCATCTCTTGACTTATGTGTTTGTTGGGATTGTGTTCATTCTGTTACTATTTAGTGAACTGTACAGTTACAATGTATTCACTTCGGTATTATGTTATATTCTATTTTTTTTTTAAGTTCACTCTGCTGTAAAAAGAATCAAAGGTAAAGGAAATGGGAAAAAATGAGAAGACCTGTTACAAAACAACTCCAGCGGTCCAGGTGAAGAATGATGGTTATCTGGACTCAGATATTCATACTGAAAATGGAGAGAAGTAAGCATATAAACCATTCAGAGATACATTGGTGACAGGGCCAATCATCTCTCCTGACGGCTTCAAAGCAGAGGGTGAAGGAATTAGGATCATGGATGACTCCTACTTAATGGATGGATGGTAGAACTATTTATGTAACAATACTGTTGAAGTGAAAAACTAGGCATATACCTTTGGAGTGAGATGAGAAATTAATCTTTCTTCCTGGAACATTAAAGTTGGAATCCTGTGAGACATTTCCATAAGGCAAGTAGGTCAATGGATATATACATCTGGAGTGCATGGTCATGTCAATGGTACATGGTCATGTTACATGTTATGTCAGTGGTATATAGTCAATGGTACATGGTCAATGCTGGAAATTTCTGCTCAGGAGCCATCAGGTTGGTACCTCCACTAACAGCGTTATCTATATTCCCTTCACCATCCTATCTTGAAAGAATTGGAAACTATGAAGAAAATGGAATGATAATAATACTGAGTCCTAAGGCTTAACTACTCATCAGCCACTATTCTAGATGCTCCATATGCATTAACTTGTTTGATACTTACAGCACCTCCCTTCTGAGATGAAAAATATTGCCTTCATTAGCTCCATTTTACAGATAAGGAAACGGAAATGTTTATAGGTTAAGCAACTTCCACAATGCCCCACAGAAAGTGTAAAAGCTTAGGCTAAAATAAAGAAGACTAAATTTGAAGTCATCACATTTAACTGCTATGGATACCACCTCCCCAGGAAGAGAAGAAAGGAAGGGAGGGGAGAGGTGCTCCAGTTACAAACTGCTGCAAACCAGACTGGTCTTCCTCACAGCATGGAAGTTTCAGGGAAGTCAGACTGCTTTTATGGTGGCCCAAGGTTCCAGGAGAACCGGGTGAAAGCTGTATTGCCTTTTATGGTCTAGCCTCCGAACTTACACAGCATCACAGCTGCTATAGTCACAAGCCCACTCATATTCAAGGGGAGGGAACACAGGCTCCCAGTTCTGCATGAGAAGAGTGTAAACATTACATTGTAAGAAGAGCACGTAGGACCAGAGAAACTGCTGCAGCCATCTTTGCAAAATAAAATATGCTGGACAAGAGAGACTTGGACAGGGAGGAAAGAAGAACAGATGCAGAAAAGGAGGGCAAAATGTGTACAACTCATATAGAGGAACTTCATTCAACAAGTAATTGTCACACCCCCTGCATGTGCTAGACACTGCTAAGAATTATGGTAAGCCAAACATGGTTCTTGAACTAAAGCAGCCAAAATTGGCTAGGTGGGAAAGTTACATATAAAACACAGAGTGACCAGATTTAGGAGTTCTTATACAAGGACAACAAGATTCATGGGGTTTTACACTGTAGAACAGGGGTTGGCAAACTACAGCTCACAGTCCAAATCCAGCCTACCGCCTGTTTTTGCAAATAAAGTCTTATTGGACTACAGCCGTATCCATTCATTTACATATTGACTATGGCTAAGTTATGCTACAAAGGGAAATTTGGACAGAGAACATATGGTTCACAAAGCCAAATATATTTATTATCTGGATCTTTACAGAAAAAAAACAATTGTCTAACTCTGGTGTAGAATATTGTCATCCACACAGATGAGCGAGAACTAGAGCCAGGAAGGGAAGTCCCAGCTTTCCAGCACGGCAGAGAGGAATGCACTGGGCTTCTAATTCAGGAAAATGAAATCATTGGCCAACCACTTGCTAGCCTCGTGACCTTGAGGAATTTACTTCACTTCTCCAAATCTTAGTTTCCTGTCCTGAAGAAAAATCTTAGTTGTCCTTTTTTTACTGCCCAGGATTATGCTGTGAATCAAGTAAGATGATGAATGAGCAAAGGCTTCATACACTGTGAAATGTTAAACATGTATGCTGTCATCTTGACTCTATTTCCTCTCAAATAAGGCTTTCATCTCATCTCTATTTTTACACTCAGGACATTGTTTATTTCTCTTATAACTTTAAATGAGCACATATTTTCCTATTTTGATCACAATCATCATTCTCTGATCTTTGGTCCTTCCTTGCTTTAAGACACTATAAACTACTCATTAAAAATCCTGACTTCCCCCCCAAATGATAAATTCAGGAGAGGGTATGAAGAAAAATTACCCATCCTACACTGTTGGTGGGAATGTAGTTTGGTGCAGCCATTATGGAAAACAGTATGGAGATTCCTTAAAAAACTAAAAACCAATTTACTATGTGATCCAGCAATCTCACTCCTGGGCAAATATCCAAGGGAACTCTAGTTCAAAGAGTTACACGCACAAAAAAGTTACATGAGCCCCAGTGTTCATAGCAGCACTATTTACAATAAGCGAAGACATAGAAACAACCTAAATGTCCATTGATAGATGACTTGATAAAGAAGTTATGGTATATATATACATATATATATGTGTGTGTGTGTATATATACATACACATATATACATATACACACACATACATACACATACACATATATATGTGTATATATATATAATGGAATACTACTCAGCCATAAAAAAGAATAACATGGATGGATTTGGAGATCATCATTCTAAGTGAAGTAAGCCAGAAAGAGAAAGAAAAATACCATATGATATCACTTACATGTGGAATCTAAAAAAAAAAAAAAAAAGACAAACTAATTTACAAAACAGAAACAGACTCACAGATATAGAAAATAAACTTATAGTTACCAGGAGGGGAAGAGGGTGAGAAGGGATAAATTGGGAGTTCGAGATTTGCAGATACTAACGAACATATATAAAATAGATAAACAGCAAGTTTCTATTGTATAGCACAAGGAAGTATATTCAATACCTTGTAGTAACCTATAATGAGAAAGAATATGGAAAGGGAGATATGTATGTATGACTGAAATATTATGCTGTATACCAGAAATTGGTACAACATTGTAAACTGACTATGCATCAACTAAAAAATAAACAAATAAACTAAAATAATCCTGACTTCTCCAACTACTTTTACCTTTCCGTTACTTACTACTCTCTAATAGTTTGCCCTCTTCTTTTTCCTTGAAATTCTCTCTCTCTTTTTTAATATCTCATCCCACGCCACATTTCCACTTTTTTCACATACTGCTTTTGGAGGAGTGTGCTATTAGAAGGAGATACTGAAATTCTCTGATTCTTATTTGTCAAAGTTCCTTGACTCTGTTTCACAATTGCTCAAAAATATTGGTGCATTTTAAGTATTAGTGCATTCTAAGAAGTTCTGAGGAGATACTTCCGTAGAGATATTTGGGAATCTCTTTCAAGTCAACATGCTGATGACTATAACGACCAGAAGAATTTAATTCAATTTCCTGATATTCCTGTGAGTCTAAACCACGTCATTCTTAATTGCTGGGACTTGATTTCCTGCATCTTGTCACCACATTAGCTGACAATCCACCCTAGTCGAGGACAAAATGCCACCTTTTACCTTCCTTTCACTGAGCATCTTCTATGCAATTTACGACCTCCAAAGGATTGGACTGGTCAGGAAAATTTAACCACATGGAATCTGAGCAATTATAAAACTTCAGGAGTGAACTCTCCCATTCAAAGGGGTAATCATTCCACCACTCGGTTTAGCTGAGACTTCGAGCTCTTGCACTGCCGAGACAGCTGGTCATTTAATACACATTGCATACACAGGAAATGTCCATTACCAGAAACCTCACTACATAACTATGACAATAAGCTCAAGAATGTCATGGCCAAGGGCACAAACAGAGCAGGAGGATTTCAAGAGTTCTTCCAGGAGAACCACAACACGATTCCTGGTATTTCATGGTGAGGACTAACTGGGAAAGTAGCTGTGGATGATAACGCAGCAGAATTCCTGACCAAAAGTTAGTCAGCATTTCAACCTAGCTGAAGAAATGAATGACAATAATGAAACTCCGATGTCATATTAGGGCCACTGGGAAGAGTATTAATGCATTTTTGTGAACAGAGTAAAGAAAAAGCAGTTAGAAAGAGTTTGAAGGGGAGCTAGGTCAGAGGTAGTGAATTTTAAAATATCTTATAAATAGGAAAAAGTTCTACCTCTATCATAAACGCACTGTGTTGCAAATTCCTCATGAAATTTCTTTAGATGAAACTTGTTCTGGCTCTGGCCATGTTACAGCCTTGAGCAAAGCTTTTAACTTGAAGCAATTTGTACGAAACTGCACAAGCACTGAAACTGGAAAACGGTCAATTACATGCTTTGTTGAATGAATGAATTTGTGTCATGGCAAAAAATAAAAACCAAGGCCAAGATCAATGCAATTTCTGCACATGTTTTCCATTTTTTCCCTCCTTGTGTCATGTTCGGTCATATCTATATGTTTTTGTTGTGTATGTTGTAACTCTCTTGCCCAAGATATTCATGACCAGTACTAGAAGGAGGGTGATAAGACGTTGGGATAACTCAATGAATTGTAGAATCTTAGTTCTCAAGCAGCCTTAGAAGTTATCTAGCGTTTTGGTTTCAGAACAACCACGCACTGACTAGAGCTGCCTAAGACAAAATCCTAACAGACCCATGGCAAAATGAGAAAAATAAGGATGAAGTTCATGTGTGAATCCATATATGTGTGTGCATCTGTGTGGTATGTTTGCCAACTTTTGTTTCTTAAAAAGAACTGTCCATTTTATTATATTAAAATGCCCTTTCTCTTATGAAGTGCTAATTGTAGCAGATGTTAACTGTGTGTGTGTGTTTTCATGCCTTGGCAAACTAAAATTATGGCAATACTCTGTTTGCTCTACCTCCCCACCCCCGCCAAGTTTCTGAAATTGTACTGGTACGGTACATATAATCTGAAAATCCTACTTCCCTTGTGCCCCAAATTATCCTGCATAACTAAAAGCTTGTTGTGCTAATAAATAAATCTAGAGAGACAGTTAAAAGTTAGCAAGAAAAAAAATATGGAATTTCCCCCATTCTTGTTCCTTCCTCCCACAAAGACTCAGAATCCTTTCCTAAATCTTGAGTCTTCTTTGGAGAAGGTCTGGGCACAGCAGCCCATCCCATCACCACCACCCGCCTTCACATTCCAGGAATCAGCTTAAGTATTTGTGGGTGTGTTGGAGTCTATCGCCTTTCTGTTGAATCAGCAAAAGGGCAGTTGCTAAAGGGTGTCCAATCTCCTACAAGGAAGAAAAACATGGTGTATCCAGAGTTACTCCAGAGATCAGCCTCAGTTGGGTCAAAAACTCAATCCTGGCTGCTCCCGTGGCTGAGGAGGTTACATTGATGTCAGGAACCAGGCCACCTTTTCCACCTCTTTCTTTATCTATACCAGTCACGTTTTCCAGAAGATGGTATTCAAGAGCACTCTCTCTATGCAAATGAACTACTATATCATTGTGTCCGGAATGATATGGGGCCAGAGAGCATGAAAAGAAGTTCAGAAGATGTTTAACCTTCGTATAATGGTTCAATCAAGAACCAGCCACCTTTGTCAAAGATGAGTTGACCAAAAGTTTGTGGGTTCGTTTCTGGGCTCTCTATTCTGTTCCATTCGTCTATATGTCTGTTTTGGTACCAATACCATGCTGTCTTGATGACTGTAGCTCTATAGTATTGTCTGAAGTCTGGGAGAGTTATTCCTCCAGCCTCTTTCTTTCTCTTCAGTAATGCTTTGGCAATTCTAGGTCTTTGATGGTTCCATATGAATTTTATTATGATTATTTCTAGTTCTGTGAAATATGTCCTGGGTAATTGGATAGGGATTGCATTAAATCTGTAGATTGCCTTGGGCAGTGTGACCATTTTAACAATATTGATTCTTCCAATCCAAGAGCATGGAATATCTTTCCATTTTTTAAAGTCTTCTTTAATTTCCTTCATCAATGGTTTATAGTTTTCTGTGTATAATTCTTTCACCTCCTTGGTTAGATTTATTCCCAGATATTTTATTACTTTGGGTGCTATTTTAAAGGGGATTGTTTCTTTACTTTCTTCTTCTGTTGATTTATCGTTAGTGTAAAGAAATGCAACTGATTTTTGAACGCTAATTTTCTAACCTGCTACCTTGCTGAATTCTTCAATCAGCTCTAGTAGCTTTTGTGTGGACCTTTCCACACAAGAAACCTTGTAGGGTTTTCTATATATAGTAACATGTCATCAGCATATAATGACACTTTTACCTCTTCTTTTCCAATTTGGATCCCTTTTATTTCTTTCTCTTGCCTGACTGCTGTGGCTAGGACTTCCAGGACTATGTTGAATAGGAGTAGTGATAGTGGGCATCAAGAATATACATTGGAATAAAGACAGTCTCTTCAGCAAATGGTGTTGGGAAAACTGGACAGCAGCATGTAAAACAATGAAGCTAGAACACTCCCTTACACCATATACAAAAATCAACTCAAAATGGATTAAAGACTTAAACATAAGACAAGATACAATAAACCTCCTAGAGGAAAACATAGGCAAAACATTCTCTGACATACATTTCAAAAATTTTCTCCTAGAAGAAATAAAAGCAAGAATAAACAAATGGGACCTAATGAAACTTACAAGCTTCTGCACAGCAAAGAAAACCAGAAATAAAACAAGAAGAAAACCTACGGAATGGGAGAAAATTTTTGCAAGTGAAACCGACAAAGGCTTGATCTCCAGAATATATAAGCAGCTCATACGACTCAATAAGAAAAAAATAAACAACCCAATCCAAAAATGGGCAGAAGACCTAAACAAGCAATTCTCCAAGGAAGACATACAAATGATCAAAAAGCACATGAAAAAATGCTCAATATCACTAATTATCAGAGAAATGCAAATCAAAAGTACAATGAGGTATCACCTCACACCAGTCAGAATGGCCGTCATTCAAAAATCCACAAATGACAAATGCTGGAGAGGCTGTGGAGAAAGGGGAACGCTCCTGCACTGCTGGTGGGAATGCAGTTTGGTGCAGCCACTATGGAAAACAGTGTGGAGATTCCTCAAAAGACTAGGAATAGACTTACCATATGACCCAGGAATCCCACTCCTGGGCTTGTATCCAGAAGGAACCCTACTTCAGGATGACACCTGCACCCCAATGTTCATAGCAGCACTATTTACAATAGCCAAAACATGGAAACAGCCTAAATGTCCATCAACAGGTGACTGGATAAAGAAGATGTGGTATATTTATACAATGGAATACTACTCAGCCATAAAAACCAACAACATAATGCCATTTGCAGCAACATGGATGCTCCTGGAGAATGTCATTCTAAGTGAAGTAAGCCAGAAAGAGAAAGAAAAATACCATATGAGATCGCTCATATGTGGAATCTAAAAAACAAAAACAAAAACAAACAAACAAACAAAAACAAAGCATAAATAAAGGACAGAAATAGACTCACAGACAGAGAATACAGACTTGTGGTTACCAGGGGGGTGGAGGGTGGGAAGGGATAGACTGGGATTTCAAAATTGTAGAATAGACTACACTGTATAGCACAGGGAAATATACACAAAATGTTATGATAACTCACAGAGAAAAAAATGTGACAATGAGTGTATATGTCCATGAATAACTGAAAAATTGTGCTGAACACTGGAATTTGACACAACATTGTAAAATGATTATAAATCAATAAAAAATGTTAAAAAAAAAAAAGAACCAGCCAACCAAGATGTATATTTTTATTTTCACATATTGAAAGCATCTTCAAAGATGACAGATTGCTAAGGACTGAAGGAACGTATTACAGATAAACTAGTGAAAGTAAAGGGGAGGTGGCACCTCTTTAGGAGAGGATGATTAATTATTGTTCCTCCTATTCAAAGATGACCTTGTGGACAGGGCGTTTACCACTAGGTGTAAGTGTGACGAACCAGAAGTCCTTTCCACATTGTGCTTCAAGAAAGTAGCTCTTGGTTTTAAAGGTACTGGCACTGAGCAGTCAAACTATACCATGTGTTATCTCTGTTTCTGGGACACCAGCCTTCTGAGGGTGCCATTCATTTATTTATCAAATATTTACCAGATACCTACTGTGTAGATCCCACTGTGTGCTAATGCAAGCATGCACGAGGTACAGTCTTCACTTTGGAAGCTACTAGCCCACTTGAAATGTATTAAATATCTACTGTATGTTCCGTGTTGTAGACTAAATTGTGCCCCACCCCACCACAAGTTCATATGTTGAAACCCTGTCCCTTAGAGTGACTGTATTTGGACATAGAGCCTTCCAAGAGACAATTAAGGGTAAATGAGGTCATGAGGGTGGGGTCCCAATCCAATAGAACTGGTGTCCTTATGAGAAGAGGAACAGACTCTGGAGATCTCTCTCCATGTGCACACAGAGTGAAGTCACGTGAACATAAAGCAAAATGGCGGCTGCCTCCAAGGAAGAGACGAGGCCTCAGCATGAAACCCACCTTGCTAGCAAGTGCCTTGATCTTAAGCTTCCTGGCCTCTAGAACTGTGAAGAACAAATTTCCGTTGTTTAAGCCACCCAGTCTGTGGCACGTTCTAATGGCAGCTGTAAGCAGCCTAGGCAATACACTAGGCACATCACAGGCACATTCACAAGCCACACGGTGCTACCTTATTCAGAGTCGTGCTTTCATGTGTGTCCTCTGTCGTAACCCAGACTGGTTCTCTAATTTGAGAAGGACCAGTTATTTGTCTTGTTTTCTCAGGGCCCTCTGTGTATCTATTCTGGTGTCTGGCTTCGTCTGCAAAGCCATCCTCAAAAAGTCCAGTGCTTTCAAGCTGCTGTGTGGCTGCACTGAAGCTTTTCTTGAGGTCCCTCTTCTGAGATGCAACGATCCTTTCTCTCTGTATTCTCTCTGTCACTTCCATCAAGACCTCATTCAGAGACAAGTGTAGACAGATAGACTCATTTGCATGAAATGTCTATAACTGACAACCCTTACTTCTCATCTGAAGATCGAGTACAGCACTCCCTTGCTACTTAATGTGTGGTCTGCAGACCACCAGCAGCAGCCTCACTTGACAAGCTGTTAGACATGCAGAATCTAAGGACTTTATAGGCTGATTTATGTGTGCAGCAGAGTTTGAGAAGTTCTGCCCTACCAATATTAAAATAATCAGTCAGCCCTGTGGCCATGCCCCAGGAAGCATCACAAGGAGACTCAGCTCCAACTTCCTTAAAAATGGAAACAACCACTCAAATCATCTTCCACTCCATCCTGTCCTTTCCAAGTGGCCTTGCTCCTGTAAATTTCATTCCCTTTGCCAGATGTTGTTGTTGTGCTGTCATGTAGTTTCTTCTGCCTCCTCTCAGGTACACTGAGCCAAAAACACAATCTCCTAATCCATCTGCCCGAGTCCTCCTCCGTCTATTCTGAGACATGGTCTTCTCCCTCTACTTAAAGGAGCTCCGATTCCTTCCTTACCTGAGATCTAGGCCAGCTGCTACACTGTCCCTTAGACCCCAAACCTTCTGATCCGCAACCTCTCCATCCTTCCACTTTACTAAGCTTTTTTTCTCAAATCAACTCCAGCAGAAACTCTTCCAAAGGAAAGAGGAGGTAAAGCTTTCATTTCTTGAAATCTTTTCACAATTAAGAGTTAAAATTTAAAGGCATTCATGTGTGCACACTTACAGCCAACTAAACAAACAAACAAACAAAATCAAAACCACAAAGGAAAATTCAAAAGAAAATAGATAAACTGTATCAAGGGAGGGAACACATATTAATGTGTCCTGCACAGCACTGGGTACACATGTCCTGAGGCAGTATGATGTAATGGTTAATGAATGTGGGAGACCGAAGTCAGACCACCTGAGTTCAATTCCTGATACACCTCAGAATCATTATTGAAAAATAACTAATTCCTAAAAACACCTACCTTAGCACAGGAGTATCTTGTGAAATATCTGGTCATTGGAACATTCAAAGAGGCAAATGCTTTCCCAGCTAATATCACGATGCCGTGAAAGCTGATTCTGCTCCAAGAATTTGAGAATATTACATCCCCGAGAATGAGAGCATCACAGACACAAATGTTAGAGCACCGTGGCTTTCTGCCACACACCAGCCAGGTAGCTTTGAGCAACTTACTTAACCTCATTGTTAATTTTTCTCATTGGCAAAAAAAAAAAAAAAAAGAGAGAGAGAGAGAGAGAGAATAATAATATCTATGGGACAAAATTATTTAAATGATTAAATGAACTCTTCTTTGTAAAAGTTCTTACATACTGCAAAACACAATAATGTCAAAAACATCAGTTGTTATTTTAATGATAGCCGACTAGGAACAAGGGCTTTTTCTCCAATGTCATCTCCCACAGCAATCCCCAAGCCCAATGAAAACCATGACCTTATGTGGGGTAGTCAATCTGCCCAGTGTTGTTCTAGAGGACCCTGTACCTTGGAGAAATGAAAAATATCGGGGAGAGAGGCTCATTGGGTAAAACTGGTAAAAGTGATAGATAAGTGAATCTCTTATTTCAGTTACTCATTCAGCAAATTCAAGTTACTCACTGGGTGCCTACAAGGTGCCACGTATCATCTTCATGGAACTAACAGTCCAGCAGCAGAGACAGGCCTGAACAAGTGAACCCCAGATAAACATACAACATCAAGCTGTTAAGTGCTTTAAAGAGGAAAAAAAAAAGTTCTCTCTATTACAGAGAATAATAGGGGAACCTACTTGGGGAGTTAGCTTATAACAGCAGTGGAAGAATCCAGAAAAAGAAGCTCTTCTTCCACACTTAATAATAATGCATTTGCTAAGGCGTTTTTGAAGAACCACAAGTTCCACGTGGTTCAGATCCATCTTAGGGGAATTCCGTGAAATTCCTCTTGAAGCTTCGCAATTCACAGTGTCTTATAGGGCCTGTAGTAAGGGATACTGCGTTAATGAAGAAACTTGGTTTGTCTGTTTTGTTCACACCTTTGTCCTCAGAACCTAGAACAGTGCTAAGTATATGACAAGAAAACAGTCGTTGAATGGATGAGTAAGAAAATAAATAAATGAGCAAAGCACGGAACCGTTTTTACACAACACCTGTTAAACCCTCTAGAGCTAATGCCCTGGGAATACATGGTGGGGTGGGCACTGAGGAGACGCTGTAATGGAAGGAAAACCAAGACCCAGACCTCACCACAATTCATGCAATTCCAGAACCAGCTGATTAGGAGGGAGGCACCAGCCTCACAGCCGAGAGCTAGGGGAGAGGGATGATGCTAAAGACGTCTTCCTCCTTCTAGTCTGCTCTTGTAGAGAGACGCTGCAAAGTCCCCGCGCTCGGCACTTCACATTTTTTTGCATGCACTCCACCCTCACACTCTCCCTCCAGTTTTTATGCTTCCCTGATCCTCTTGTACTGTCTTCTTCCATTCTGATGCTGGACTTCATTTAAATCACCCTTGATGGCTGTTTTTAGGTCTTCAGTCACTGTTGAGTGGGATTTAGAAATTTTCTTTCTCACAATGCTCAAATTTTCACATGTTAACTCTGGGTTTCAGGGAGGCTGGACCATATCAGATCCAGGTCCAATCCATCATGCACTGAATTAGTCACCAAGATATTCTCCCATTGTAAGAGCATTAAGTGCTAGTGCCACCCTGTTGCATGACAGTTGTGGCTTTGAGACCTTCATCATTCAGCTGTGGAACAAACCTCATTCAGAAGTTTGTTCAAATAAGTAGTATGGTTGACATTTCTATCCAAAAATTATGGCCCTTCCATAAATTCAGAAAGCAGATGAAAGGTTGCCAGGGGCTGAGGGGAGGGGGAGTTGGGGAGTGACTTCTCAGTTAATATGAGGATCTCCTTTAGGGGTGAAGAAAATATTTTGGAACTAGACAGAGGTGATGGTTGCACAACATTGTGAATGTACTAAATGCAACTGAGTTATACACTTTACGATGGTTAATTGTATGCTATGTGAATTTCACCTTAAGTAAAAAATGGCGCTAGAAGACACAAAAAGGAGAATGCCCCCTTAGTAGTGAACACAAACTCATGCATCCAAAATTCTCAGGATCCTGAACTGTGGCACTCATTCTGCCGTACTTCAGTGACAAAAATGAAGTGGGAAAATTGGCTTTGCTAAGGCAAAGAAGAGCTGTGATCACGAGGCATTTGGCATCAGAACTCTGGTTACTCACTTGAGACGTATGAACTCATCTATTTCAAGCAGCTTCTGGGTCTCAGGATAGAGTCACAGTAGGAGGGCACTGGTGTAGCATAAAAAGGGAACAGTTAGAAGATCCACTTTAAAAAAAATGTTTCTGTGACTCTGGAACGAAAATACGAATAGGTAATACGTATAGGAGAGGAATTGCTATGGTGTGAAAAACACAGCTACAAGGGACGAAAAAAAGGGGGAGGGAGAAATGATTGTTTCTTTAAACACATGTATTCATCACAGTTCAGATGCAATTCAAGGTAGGAAGCCACAGCTGTGAAGGGGAGGGAAGAAGGGGGGCATGATTATTATTTTAAATATATTTATATTAAATCATTACCGAAAATGGGAAACCAGACCAGGAATTTGCAGCTGGGAGTAGGGCAAAGGGAACTTAGTCCCTGTCCTTTGAAATGAATGTGTTAAATGGGTCTCCAAGTAGGTCAAAGAGGGCATCCTCTGCAGCTGGAGGTGGGAGGACGGCTGGAGAACGCTAGCTTGTCTACCTGTCACTTTAAAATATGCTCCTTCCCTTGTAGTGGAGGAGCCTTGTGCAAACTAGAGAACTTAGGAAAATGCGAGGAAAGCACAACTAGCTTCCTAGCAGGGTAACTTTAATTTCTCAGCTTTAAGAAACTCCACTGATTTTGTAACACAATGTCATTTTTCTTATTCCTCTGGAGGAAAAAAGTATCAACATTCTTGACATTCTTTGGCTGTTAGATAATGAAGTTCTTTAGGGCAGAGACTATTAACCTCCAAGATTAATTTCTGTATCCCAGAACCTCGCACAATGTCTGGCACATTTATGGATGGATGGTTGGATGGGTGGATGGATGGGTGGATGGATGGATGAATGGATGGATGGATGGATGGATGGGTGGGTGGGTGGATGGATGGATGGATGGATGGATGGGTGGATTTTTTTCCAGAAATACAATTGTTAAACATTTGTCAGCATACCACTGACTAACATCCTAAATGAAAATGTGGATGGTTAGAAAGAATTCTGGTTTGGGGGGGGGTCAAGAGTACTTGACAAAGTGCTAATCCAAGCTTTGGAAAGTGCTATTTGTATGGTTTTGAATAATTCACATTCCAGACCTATGGTTTCCTCATCTATAAAATAAAGGGTTGAAATAGATCAGGTTCCAGTTTCTGATAATGATTGGTTGCTATTTGGGTAACCCTCCTACTAAAACCTAAAAATGTTGAATAAAATATATGAAAAATACATACATTCTTAAAAACATCAAAGACCTAATAGAAGAATGAGTAGTTTTCAGGACAAAACTGAAAGAAAATAAGCAACCAGGGCAGTAAGCAAGAAAAAGTTGGTTGTGCATTGAGGGCATTTGCCAATTTCAACAAAATTTGATTTTTATTTTACTGGTCTCAGTGGGAGATAAAAATTTAAATGCCTCAACCCATATAATGTAAAGTATTTAATAAGCTAATTTCTCCACAGTAAGCTGGAACTTTAAAATAAACCTATTCTCTCATGCTCTTATAATCCACTTTTCACAGATCAGGAAATCTGAAGTCTCGAACTTGGATGAAGGTAGCCTTGGATTTTGGTTCCTTCATGTGCCAGGGAGAAGCAAATAAAATACTCTCAGAAAAAAGCGCCTTAATCCTATGCCTCAAGTAGTCTTAGAAGTAAAATTTTCAAGTATGGTGAATATATTGCAGTCAGAGATAACCAAACATGTAAGGAGAGAAAGCACCATGGGTGACCAGCAGCAGAAATAACAAGCAGCAGAAATCTCCACAAAGACCTCAGATGCTAAAATTATCAGTTGCACACTACAAAGCAACCAAACTTAAACGGTAAGCTTGAAAATATACACAAGGAGCAGGGAAACTGTAAAATGTAGCGTACCAGATTGTTTTAAATTCAATATACCTTCAAGAAAGAAAAAATGGAAGAGCAAAATTTGAAAAATAAGATCTTAAGATATAAAGTGGCAGTCTGAGGGCCAAATCTAGCCTAAATACTAATGAAGGATTCTGAGGGTTTGGCCCCAGTATTGAAATCAAATCTTGAACCAGTCTTTAAAAATAAGATTTCACATAAAATTCAAATTTTGAGCTTCTCTTATAGGCAAGATATGGCAACACTGGGCCAATTCACACAAGGTAACGATTCGCTTAGATGGAGTTTACATTCTCTAGTTTGCCACAGTCCCCACCCCTCTCTATCTTCCCATCACTGAGGGATTGGCACACTCTTTGAATAAGGCCCATATAGTAAAATATTTTAGGCTTTGCAGGCATTCATTGTCTATAGTCATAACATGGAAGCAGCCATAGACAATACATATATAACAATGAGTATGGTTAAGTTCTAATAAAACTTCATTTACAAAAATAGGGAGGAGGCAGAATTTGGCCACTGGGCTATAGTTTACTGATCCCTGCCATGTATCTTTTCACCTGTGCCGCTGTTTTTCTCAGAGTGATATTTCTCCCTTCTCATGTCACTGTCAACAGTGGGGAAAAGATACATATGTATACACTGAAAGGACCATGTGTTTCAAGAAAAATAGGCAAGATCATAAAATTGCCCTTCTCCACTCAGCTGTGTTACCTCTCTGGCCTCTGTATTTGTATCACCAAACCGAAGTGATCTCTACAATTCCTTCCAACTCTCTAAATTTATAGTCTGATGACCGTTATCAATGTGGCCAGAAGTCAGACCCTTGGGCACTGTGGCCTCCTCATTTCTCTTATTAACCACCAAACCCTCCCAAAGGTCATGTGTTTTGAGATTAGAACAGATGTATAAGACAAGCCATTTGGGAAAGGGGCAAAATAGTACTTTTTATGTGCAGCAGCGACTGATAAGGATGAACATGCTTGTTTCTCCTATTTTTGTTTCCTCTGCTGCAGCCTAATTTTTATAAGGGTTTGCTTACGAAGTACAGGATAGAGGGAAAGATGACGATGAACCCTACTTAAGCTCTTTGAATGTCAGATAATTTTTAAAACTATTAATACTCAAAGACAAAAATAGATTAGTTCCACAGCTTAAAGCCAAATTTCAGTCTGAAAGCGCACCACAGGTAGGATTTTGACCCAGTTCAAGTTGTTCTAATGGTTTTGCCCTTTTCCTTGACTCAAATCATAGTGAAACATTTTTCTTGTCTTTTAACAAAATCATAGTCTCAGTAGAAATGAACACAAAGAAGAAATAAACAAGACTATCTTTACAAATATTTCCTGAGCCCATTCTGAAAGGTCACGCATACAATCCTTTTATCGGTAAAGACTTCTTGTTTTCTTTACGCTCTTTAGATTGGATAAGATGCAATAAAAATTATCTAATACAAGAGTCTTCTCTAGAGTAAACTGGATTATAATATAATTCATCAATTCCAAGAGGTATATTTTTTCACATTTTAAATCTTCAAAACTGAGGTGACTCTCACAATTACTGTTCTCTAGTTGACAGTTGTGCTCTTAGCCCCATGAACAAGCTTAATTGTTAATCCTGGTGGAATGACTGAACAATGGAAACTTCTTCACAGTTTAGTTAACAAACTACTTAAGAACTATTGGGGAGGGGGAGGCTATAGCTTAAGTAGTAAAGCACATGCTTGGCATGCACAGGGTCCTGGGTTCAAGCCCCAGTACCTCCTCTAAAAATAAATAAATCTAATTACCCCCCCCAAAAAAAGCAAAACAAACAAACAAAAAAAAGAAACTATTTGAAGAATGAATATGAGCACTGGTTGTTGTCTGACCATCTTTTGTGGATACCTTATTGTCAGATGAAGAAAGTTCCAGTAACAAAGTTTGCAGAGTAAACGTTAATGGCTGGAAGGAAATCCTAGATACTATGGCAGGACATTATTTTAATATTGCATCATTAATGCTTCCAATGGTACAAAGGAATAATTTGTGGGAAAAAGCATAGACATCAGAAACTATTAATTTAAAATGAACTCAGGACAGGGCTTCCAGCTGCAGAAGAGTTCAATTGTTGAATAATCACCCCCCCCCCCAGAAAATAAGTTTAAAGTGGACAAAACTCAAAAACAGGCATTCAAAGGTTCTGGAAATTGACCAAAATGAAACAATATATTGAGATGCATTAATTCATGGCAAGCTACTAGAGGTTTGAATAAGAGCACTGGACATCTGTGATGTTCATGCTGTCTTTTTTAGGGAATAAAACTTCTCTGCATAATGCTACAATGGTGGATACATGTCATTATACATTTGTCAAAACCCACAGAATATATAACACCAAGAGTGAACCCTAATGTAAACCATGGACTTTACATGATAACGGTGGGTCATGACATGTTCATCAGTTGAAACGCACTACTATGGTGTGAAATGTGAATAGTGGGAGGATTTGTACATGTGTGGGGACAGGGGGTGTGTGGCATGCTCTGTATTTTCTGCTCAGTTTTGCTGTAAACCTAAATCTGCTGTAAAAAAGAAACTTTATTAGTTAAAAAACATATTTAGAATATATAAAAAATGCTTACAACTTAATGATAAGAAAATACCACAATTAAAAATGGACAAAATATCTGAATAAATATTCACCTCAGAAGCTATATAAGTATCTATTAAATGTGCAAAAGTACTCAACATAATTAGTCACTAGGGAAATGTGAACTTCCACATGGCCAGGCAATTCCATTCTTAGGTATATACCCAAGACAAATAAAAACATGTATTGTTTTTTGTGGTCCATGTATTCACAAAAAGCACTGCACACAAATGTTCATAGGAGCATGATTCATAATAGCCCCAAAATGGAAACAAATGTTTTTAAACAAAATGTGACATATCCATACAGTGGAATATTACTCAACAATAAAAAAGGAGCAAAGCAACTGATACGCACCACATTATAGGTGAACCTCAAAATTATTGTGCTAAGTGAAGGGAGCCAGTCACAGCAAAACTACATAATGTATGATTCTATTAACATGACATTTCCAGAAAAGACAAATTTGTAGAGACAGAAAGTAGATTACTGATTTCCTTAGACCTTGGAAGGGAGCACAGATTGAATAAAATCAGGCAGGGGAGAACTTTGTGGACCGGTGAAAATGTCCTAAAACTGGACTGTGGTGATGGTTGTATAACTCTTTATCTTTTCTAAAAATAATTGAAATTTACACTTACACTGGGTGAAATTCATGGTACATAAGTGATATCTCAATCAGTCCATACATGCACAAGAAGCTGAAGACCAAGAGGGGAAAGTAGTTTACTTCTGATCATGGAGCTAGTTTCATGAGAGTCAGAACCAGAAATAAGAATTCCCAGTCAATGGACTTTCACTATAAAGGGTCTAAAGTTCACAGGCCAATTGAAAAAAATCAATGAAATTACTGTTTTAAATTATTTTTGGGAAAAAAAAATGTGAGGTATAAATTGTGGTAAATGAATAGAAACATGAGCAGATAAAGAGACGTATATTTTAGACATTTAACATCAATGAATTCAAGTTGCTAATATTTAAATGTAAATTTGATTACAAGATATTTATGTTCTGAAATATCTACACTTTTATTCAGATTGGTCCATTCTTGCTGCGTGTGCAGAAGCCCAATCTCCCAACTGACACTGAGAGCTCTCTATCATCACAGGTCATGGCGTCCTCTGTGGGGCGCCTGTCGCTGCGCACAGAGCACTGCTTCCGTTAGCACTCGGATCTGTGCAGCTTCCCATGCGGTCAGCTCCACTAAGCTCTCCGTTCAGCTCTTTACTCTCTGCAGTTTACTGGAATTCCTAATCGGCCCACCAGCTTAACAAAGAGCGCCATCTTCCTTCTCACTTTTTCTGACTCCAGGAAGACCTCAAGACTTGTCCAGGAAATAAGAATCTCAGCTTCAAATGCACAAAAAGGATCTCACTCTGATTTTTCTTCTTTAATCTTCATACAGGGGATAAAACTGACTTAGAAAACTGAAAGCATATTTTCCCTCTACATTTTTAAAACTTGGGGTGGATGAAGGGAAAACCATATTTTTTGCTTTTAAGCTGTGGTATGTGACTTGGATATAAAAGACGAGAAAGAAACTTTTCTTAAATACCAAGACTCATCTCTTTTCCTCTTTTGTTCAAGAAAAAAAATGGAGCCCTCTGGTGGTAGAATTACTATACTCACAACTGAGTTTCCTAATAAACCTCCCTTAGTAATCTAATGGCAAAAACTTACATTTCACATCCAGAAACTTGACAGTTTTTAACTTTCAAAGGAGGCTTTTATTAAAAGTGAGTGCAGCTTTTTACTTTATATAGCTCTTTGTGGCATGTGTGTGTTTTCTTGGCAAGGAGTTTGAAGCTAATAAATATTTAAGTCCACAGAATAGCACTTCCTAAATTATGTCAGAGTAAAGTTAGAGGTTAGAGATGAGCTCCAGAGTCACTCTGATGATTAGGTGGTCACTCTGATAGTCCCTAACACCCTTAAATGTAAAACAGTTTCAAGTATCAAAACCTTTTGCAACCATCGTGGTTTATTTACAAATTTTGCTGCATCTTATACCCAACATTTAAATTTCTTCATTGGTAGATGAAACTGTTGTTTTGGGTAACACTATATAACATGTAACTTCTAAGACGCAGGGGGTCTCTTGAGATAAACAATGCTATCACTTTTCTTTTTTTGAGGCAGAGAAAGAGAAAGAGAGATTCGTTATAAGGAATTGGCACACGCAGTTCTGGAGACGAGCAAGTCCCAGGTTTGCAGAGAGGACTGGCAAACTGCAGATCCAGGAGAGCCAATGGTTTAGTCCCGGTCTGGGTCTGAAGGCTTCAGAAATAGGTAAGCAAGTGGTGTAGTTCCTGTCTAAAGGCCAGCGGGATTGAGAACCAGTAAAAGCAGACGATTCGGTTCAAGTTTGAAGTCAGGATGCAAAAGACCAACATCTCAGTTCAAAGGCCATCAAGCAGGAAGCATTCTCTCTTATTCAGGGAAAAGTCAGCCTTTTTGTGTCCTCTTCAGGCCTTCAGCCAATTGGATGAGACCCACCCATATTAGGCAGGGCAATCCGCTTTACTTGGGCTCCCAATTTAAATGTTAATTTCATCCAAAAACACCTTCATAGAAACACCCAAAATAATGTTTGACCAAATATCTGGGACTCAGTGGTCTAATCAAGTTGACACATAGAATTAGCCATCATACAACCAGAGGGGGGAAGAAGACACATAATGCATACAGAGGGACACAAGTAAGAATTACAGAAGACGTCTTATCAGAAACCACGCAAACAGAAAAAAACCAACTAACATCTCCAAAGTGCTGAAGAAACTGTTAACCCAGAATTCTATACGCTGCAAAAATATCCCTCAAAAATGAATTCTTACATGGTAAAATTGCATAGAACTACACACGGACACACAATAATGCTGTCAGTTTTATAAGATGCCTTCTAATTCCTAGGACTTGACCTGCATCTTTTGGACCATAAATCCAACTAACTTTGCTGGTTGACGGTCCCACCTCCAAAAAAAAAAAAAAAAAAAAAAAAACCCTACCCTCTGGCTCCTTCACTTTTTCCTCTCACTACAGGAAAACAAGAAAACATAGACGACAGGAATATAATCATTAGCAGTGAAGGTCTGACTGCCTGGTAGAAACAAGGAATAAAAAAAGTCAACAATTGCCTAATTCGATCCTGAAAGTCTTTGTGTTTTGTAGTCACCTAGGGCTCAGTTTGAAATATGTTGACTCATCCAGGACCAGTGAAGGGGTATCACCTCCTGACGGAGCTGATTTGCTTCGAAGGCTTTGCTGGAGTGAGAGGTCAGAGGCAGGTTAGGCACGTGCACTTCATACAGCTCAGCAAGTAAGTAAACTGCGTCGAATCGTTGCTTGTGTTATTTCCTTAGAGCTCACGCTGGGTAGTTCTTAGACCCATGCACTGTTTTCAGAAAATCGAAAATCTCCTCTCCTCTTCAGACTCAGTCATACTAATTGCATCAGTCCTTAAAGAAAGCCATACCTCAGGACCTCACAAAGAGGGATCTATTACCAGGAGCTCTAAGCAAATGTTCTTTTAATTAGCTACATTTATCTTTAATCCCTGTTTTGACAGGAACTCTAACATAAACATACATTACCAATACCTAAAACCCAGCTCAAAGTATGGTTAATTTTTATATTTGACAGAACCACTTGGAAAAAAATAACTCTGACCTCTCTCCGGCTTTGTGTGATGTCACTACGACCTGGTCTCAGAACCTAAAACAGAAACGGTGGCATCTGCAGCGAAAGTACAATAATGACTCTTAAACTGCTCCTTAAAAGTGGCAATAAAAACCCTAATAAGACCTCTGGGCCTTATGCCGAAGCAGCTGCAAAACCAAGTTAAATAATTTCTGCAAGGACTACAGTAATTACAAAACTGATTAAAGTTTACCTACACTTCATTCCTAGAGGGTTTTCACCAAGGACTTAGAAACCAGATGGTTCAAGACTATGCATGATGGATATATTCCATGAAGCATGTCCGTTGTCATGGGAACAACCGAAATAACATTATCTTTACTGTCTATTCCTTCACAAAACCATTCATTTAAGAGTTGCACAATTCAAAGGAATACGTAGGCACCCGGTCAAAAATGGGTGCCTGTACCCACTTTTAATACTAAAGCCTGATGGTTGGATTCACTAAAATGTCTTTAGTGAATCAGTTTACTTTCTACAAAGGGTGTTTAAAGAGAACCTGCATAGTTTGGAATTTTAATACCTTGTAGAGAATCAGGAAGGCCTGCAGATCCTGAGGAAGTGAAGCTGGGGCTCGGAGAGTGCCCCTCTTGGAGAATAAAGCGTGGTCAGGGGAGAAACACCCTTCCCTGGTGCTCCTGTGGGAAAGTCAATTTTACGTCTCCCTAGCTAACCCCTCCAGCTATCCCCCGAGCTTATCCCTAGCCTTCTCAAATTCTTTCTCTCCTCTTCAGTGTCTTTAGCCTCAGTCATAACAACAACAATAATAATCAAATGTTTCTTGAGCACCTACTATGTGCCTAACATGCATTGTGCCATTTCACCCTCAACACTACTCTATATCGCTATGATCTTTATTTTACTGAGGAGGAAACTTTGGTTTAGAACAGTGCT
Source organism: Camelus dromedarius (assembly GCF_036321535.1). NCBI lineage: Eukaryota > Metazoa > Chordata > Mammalia > Artiodactyla > Camelidae > Camelus > Camelus dromedarius. Next base: position 33,832,215 of record NC_087455.1, read on the forward strand.
TCTCAGACCATAGTGTGTACATGAACCATTCAGAGATCTTTTCAAACTACAAGCCTTGGGGCAAGAACCAAGCGTTTGCATTTCTAATAAGCTCCAGGTGATGTGGATGTTTGCAAGTCCACAGACCACACTTTGATGGTTAAGAAACATGGCTGCCCCCAAACACCCAACTGCTAAGAAGAGCCTGTGTTTCCAGCCCATGACTGCCTGACTCTAGAGCTCCTATGCTCTCCTATCTCCCAAGCCCATCATACACACCACAACGGCCTCTACTTAAAAGTCAACAACAGCGACAATGACAGAAAGACAGGCTCTTAACAGCCCTGACAGCTACTACCCCACTACTTCCCCACAGTCAAGTTTTTCAAACCAACAGTTTATACCTGGTCCTGGTGTTTCCATGCTGCCCACTTTATTGCCACTCTGAAATCTCATTTCCATACCTATGACTTCTCTAACTATGCTGTCTCTTTCTGTCATTAATTGCTCTGTGAAAAATAGCCGTGGTCTTATTTGTACCCAGATTGCATCCGTGCATCTGGAACACAGTGTATATTGAGCTATGAATTGGATTCTCAAACCAGTAAACGTAAAATAGGTAAGAAACTGAAGATTAGCTCCTGTGTAAGTAGGGAAATGAACTAAAGGGTAGTTTGGAAAATAGAAGAATCAAGAGGAAAATTAGCTCAAGAGGACTTCTGTCAGTAGGGGGATCTTGGTCGACCTGGGGATTTCACGCAGGTGGGACATGGCTCTTTGAACATTCAAGAGATGGAAGATGGAATGTTCCAGGTCTGGCCTGGAGATCTAAAAGAGAAAGCAGATCTGGAAAGATCTGGGTTAGTAAACAAAGTTTTCAGGGAATTAGACCGAAAGGATCAACCACCAGTGCTACCTTCCTCCAACTCGACTAAGCAGCTGTTTAATTCCACTGTGAACCTGACATTTGCACATCTGTATTTAGAGTTTGCATCTTGAGAATTTTCAACCAGTGGTAAAATATTCTGGACTAGGTCAGGCGTACAGACCATGGAATAATCTGCCCATGAAAGTTAATTTTAGGGCATCCCAGAAACATTTCCTAAACTAAACCTTGCCCCTCCAGATGTCTCTCCCATATGCTTCCTACTCTAAAAGTTTCCCAAATTGAGGAAGACTTTGGATTCAGGCAAATGAAGTCAAATGCCAGCTCACAGCTCATAACCCGCATAATCTCAGGCAGGGTACTTCATTTCTCTCAGTCCCGCTTTCACCAATGGTCAAATGGCAGTAATAGCTTACGCTGTGGGGACGCAGTAAGAATTAAATGGGCTAATACAAGTTTTAAAAAGTGTCTAACACCTCACCTGGAACCTGTGGGGCTGGGTTCAGACTGTGTTAGCTTCTTTCAAGTTCCTCTCTGATGCACCTGTGTCCCTCTTCCTTTGCTTCTGTAATACTGAACCTGTCTGTTTTGTCACACCTCTCATCACTCATTTTCAGTCTCTTTTACTGATTATTTTTCCTTTTCACTTAAAACTTCTGGGTCCGGCTTCCTTATCTATAGGTAGAGTGGGTTGGAGCAAATGATCTCAAAATTCTGGTTCTTACATTAAGATTCCCACACATCTCTTTTCCTGTCTGATTCCTCTCCAAGATCACACGTGCTTGGGGCTTGAGTGCACCTGTTCAACTGGTGTCACCCAAAGCTACATCTGCAAGCCCAGTGCTTTCACTGATTCGAACCCCAATTCCAAGTTTCCTAAAGCAAATCTAAAATAAACCAGTTTCACCCTAATAGCTCCTTTTTCAAAGCTTCCATTTTAGCACACCATTTTCTGAGTAGCCTCTAGTCTTCAAACCTTGCAGCCATCTTGTCTTTATTTCCAAATTTATTCCCTACGATTGTCAGTTACCAAACTTGTGAGTCCCTCCTTCACAGAATCCCTCCGTCTGGTGCTACTTCTTCATGCACTGTGCCACTGCACATGCTTCTTCGTGCACAGGCCTTCACTGCTTCACGAGTGTTTCCATAGCCGTCACTCTTCCCTCCGTGACTCCATTCCCTCCCCACATGAAGAACTGAGCATCACTGCCAAGCTACTCTGCATCTTTCCCCATTTCCTTCCTTGTCCTCTGCCGAAGCTCCATGGCCTCAACCTTCCCACAGTTTGCACTAGCATGTTCTTTTTTTCTTACCAAAGAAGACTAATTGAATGGCAGTTTTCTGCCATCATCAAATATGTTGGTTGTTAGCCTAATGTAGCTACCAATAAGCAACCACAAAAAGATTGCCTTCTTTTTTGAGAGACTGCTATGCACCATGTGCTGTGTCATCATTATTTCCAATCCAGCCCTGATGATGCTCTGGAAATGCTCCAAGAAAAAACAGAAAATAGAGGCTCTGCTATCTAATACATTTGGCAAACAGTATGTAACAACCTTGTAAGCAGTAGCTTTTGCCTTTGGATGGCTGGGGTAAGCTACCAGCATCAGAACACATTGCTTTCGTTCTTAAGCATCTTGGTGACAGTAGAGGCCACGTCCCACTAGAGAAACTGAAAACTCCTCGCACCGATTCTCCCAGTCTTCCCATTTGGAGTGTGGACACATGGCCTAGACTGTGCCAATTGATTTAAGAATTCTGTATTAGTTTTCCATTGCTCCTGTAATAAATACAACAAACTTAGTGTCTTAGAACACTTTGAATTTTTGTTTCCTTTCCTGGCGATCAGAAGTCCAAAGCGTGTTTCACTGGACCGAAGTCAAGGCATTAGCCGTGCTGATTCCTTCTGAAGGCTCTGAGAGAGAACCCGCTTCCTTGTCTTTTGTGGCTCCTAGAGGCTGCCTGCCTCCTTGGCTCCTGGCCTCTATCCTGTGTCACTTCACACTCTTCTTCATCATATCTCTTACTATTCACTGATCTTCATACCCTCCTTTTATAAGAACCTTTGTGATTACACTGGACCCAGCCAGAAACTCCAGGATAATCTCCCCATCTCTAAATTCTTAACTTAATCACATCTTCAGAATCTCTTTTAACAGGCAAGATAATGTATTCATTCCCAGGTTCCAGGGATTAGGACATGGATATCTTTGGGAGCCACTATTCAGATCGCTACAGACCCCATGATTTTGAATTGGAGGACAATAAGACAAAGAACCAGAGCTGTGGAGAATCCATGGTGGGAGAAGAAGGTGACTCCATCTAGTTCCCAAGAGTGTCAGCCGCAACTAGTGCCTGCACCCACAATAGAGCCACCCAAGCAGGTGCACCAAGGACTCAGTGACGGGGCACTGCATCTTCCCCAGACCAGAGTCTATCCGGGTGGTCCTGGTGCCCCTCAGCCTTCATTGTTTCTGACTTTTCTCCAAACCTGGCTCTACGGTATTTCTGCCATTTCTCTAAGCCACTCAATAACCTTCCAATACCTTATTTTTCTACTTCAATCAATCAGAATGAGTTTGTGTTGCTTGCAACTAAGAATCACTATTTAGTGTTCCCTTCCTGCATAATCAAAAGGCAAATTAGCTGCACACAGGATTCTGGAGGTATCAGAGTAAAGATATTTACTTAATTGTGCTTTTTTCCCAGTGCTTCCCAATTTTATTTGATAACATCTCTCTCTCTCGCTCTTTTTTTTTTTTTTTTGCTGTATGCTCTGCCTAAACAGTGTGCCATAGAATAGTATGGAAAAGATGTTCCCTGAATTTTACAGATAAAGAAATAAAGGCTCAGAGGGTTTAAGTCAGTTATCCAAGGTTACACAGCTAACATGTGCCACATCCGGGATTTAAAACCTTACGTGTCTAACTCCAAAGCTACTCCATCATATTTCCTTCATTAAAATGTCTGTAAGGCAATAATTAAAATTACAAATGAAATGAAAAATTTTGAAATATTTGAATGTCATGATTTTTATAGGCTCATTACAATTATTTAGTCTTTCCATGTACTTACAAGTCACAGGCTTTCCCAATGCCTTAGCCCTACCAGAGGAAATGACGAGGAGGAAAGAGCTTTCTGGGGTGATTAGCACTTACTTTATACAAAGAATGGCAAATTTACAGGGGTAATATTTTAATATTAAACAATATTTAACGTGGGGGTGGTTCTATTCCTCAAACTCCCTCCCCCCCCCCATTCAAGTGGCAATAAGGTCTCTCAATATGCATTTCCCTTAGGAAAGAGACTATAGAGAGAGAATTAAACATTACACTGTTGGCTTTTTTGTTCTGGAATCAATTTTTGTAAACCCACGGCAGAAACAACAGTCTTAAAAGCCATACATTTCAATTATAAGTCAGCTCATTGAAAGAAAAAATTTTTTTGAAATTCGAGAGGTTGATTTCAGTACCAAGAGCAAAATCCTGGGGGACCCAGAATGTATAATTTATACCATAAAGTGGGGACAAATGCAGAATGAGATAATGCCATCCCCTCACCCAAAAGGAAAAGAGGGCGGAAAGAGAGCAGCAGAGCCACCACCCCAAACGGGGCCCCAGAAGCAGCACCTGGGTCACAGAAACTTCAGAGAAGTCTGAGGGGTCCCTCGCAGAATAGACCACTTCCTGGCTGCTTCTCAGAGAATAAGCTAGAAGACTACAGGCCACATAAGGAATCTCTGCCTCCTACGTGGTCCCCAAGTGGTGAATAAGCAAGGGCTGAAGAACTTTTCTAGGAAGACAGCCCTCCAAGAAAACTCACAGAGTGATGAAAACTCCAAAGTGCTGTTGGGAAAACCTCCAGCTCCACCCTCTTCCTTGCCACTTCCCAGCCTTCACCCAAGCATGCATACAAGTCTGGCTGGAGGGACTGAGAGATCTGAAATAGACCAGAAGAGGCCTCCTGGTTGGTGTGAGGACAGCACAGCCTCAGGAGAGAACAGAGTGAGAGAAGCCAATGCCTGGGACCACAAAGAACTGCCAACACCAGCACTGAGTGATGCAGACTTGGACAGCAATGCCCAAGGCCTGAAGGGATGGTTACATCTGGAAGAGGCCAAGGGAGGTGATCACGAATGCATGCCAACCTCCCCACACAACCCAGTGTGTGCCATCTGTGATATTCGTCCCCTCCAACCTAGGAAGAAGTGAAAAAATCTAGGCAGAGGGGAGAATCTTGATTTGGCTGATTGATTACCACTCCCTCCCCACTAAGGGATTAAGTGTTACACTTGAAGTGAGTGAATTTACTAGAACTGGCAAGATTAAATTTTCTACTACCAAGCCAACATGGCTTTTTAAATTTAGTATGAGTTTAGTTGTAGACAGAAAAATATCCATTATCTTTTTTTGTGATACCTGAGTTTGTGTCTGGGTAAAATTCATACTCAGTTCACAAGTCCTAAGGAAATGTGAACTTCCTGTTGGTATGGTGTGACTTGTTAGGGAATTCTTTTTTGTTATTCAAAGTATGCTGATATGCCCCAGTTACAGCATTATGAGTCATTAACTTAAAAAGAGATTTATTTTTGTGGTGGAGGGAGAATCTGGAACAGGTGGGCATCAGCTCTGACAGTGGCTAGGAAGCATAAGGAGGCCTCATTGGTGATCACTTTGCTTGTGCAGGCAGGAGCAATGAGCTGACGAGAAGCTTATGGGCCACCTGAAACAGCTTTGTGAGCCACTCATGGCTCATGAGGGACCAGGTGGGGACCACTAGTGTGGGGGAGGAAGCAATAAAAATGCGTGAGTGTAGAAGAGAGTTGAAACAGCAAAAAGACAAACTAAGCTACAGTTTAACTGAAAAGGAAAAAACATGTAAGCACCCAGAAGTAGATATTATGGATTCATAGGGGGCTCTTCAAAGATGTGAAAGGAAAAAGAACCCAATTTCTTTTTTAATTAAATAGGAAAAGGAAAGGAAACCAACTGAGAAAACAGTGGAATGGGGCTTTTAGCAAAGAGGGCTAAAGATTGTACTAAATAAATTAACACTGTTCAAATTCTTGAGAGAAATTAAGACTTCCAGAAATTAAACACGGGGTGAAAAAAGAAAGAAAGATATAAAATGGGTAGGAATATGAACAAGCCAAAAATTCTTGTAAGAGGGAGTGTCTCACGTTAAACAATTTTCCCAAGAAAATATAATCATTAGTGCAGCAGAAAGAGGCTTAGAGATGACCGTCATAAGTCAGACATACTAAACTGTTCATTAAAATTGTTTTAATGTTTAGAAGAAAAAATTTAAATGATCATCTAAAATATAAATACTCTGTGGGCCCAAATAATGTGAATTCTTTTAATATAAAATAGTACCTTTTATAAATTAAGCTAATTCATCAACCATTTGACTAGTCTATTTATTCTCTCCATTGTCTGACATGAGACAGACAATAGTTAAACACATTGATCAAGGCCCAAATGAGGCAGTTTTAGACAGAAGTTTATCCATCAGTTTCTCATTTTAGAAAAGAAATTGTAGTCATTGTGAGTTAGGAGATCAAGATGACAGGGCAAGAGGGTGCTAGGCTTGCTTCCCCTCAAGAGTACATCAGAACTACAACATGTAGAATGATTCTCACTGAAATTGACCCAGAGACTAGCAGAGCAGCTCTTTTACAACAAAGGCTGGAGAGAAAGATCCACAGAGAGTCTGGTAGGAAGGGAGGAGAAGCAATCTGACTGGCACCCACACCCCTAGCTGCAGACACAGAAGAGGAGGGGAATATCACAGGCTCAGGGATGCTCCTCACTAAGGTGGAGACCTCTGTTGCCAATAAGCGTGTGCATACTTAGAGAGAATGGAGCCAGCATGGACTCCAGTCCTGCCTCTGACCAGGAGGGAGGGAGTCACTGCACATACTCAGAAGGGAGTGAGGCTAAATGCAGACTGGAGGCTATCAACACCAGAGTGACTATCCCTGTGCACACTTGGAAGGGAGCGAGGTTATCTCCATGGAGGAGATTGCCACTGCCAGAGCACACAGGGCCAGCTTAATACAGCTTAGTACAGCTCCGGTACACCTGAAACTAATATAAAGTGTAAATCAACTATATTTTGATAAATATTTTAAATAAAAAAATAAAGCAGGGGTAGCAATACCCACATCAGACAAAGTAGACTTTAAAAAGAAGTCTATAATAAAAGACAAAGAAGGGCATTATATAATGATAAAGGGATCAATACAAGAAGAGGATATAACTTTAGCAAACATATATGCACCTAATAGAGGAGCACCTAAAATACATAAAGCAATTATTAACAGACAAAAAGGGAGAAATTGACAATAATGCAATAATAGTAGGGGACTTTAACTCCCCACTTACATCAATGGACAGATCGTCCAGACAGAAAATCAATAAGGAAACTATGGCCTTAAATGACATATTAGGCCAGTTGAACTTAATAAATATCTATAGGACATTCCATGTGAAAATAGTAGAATACACATCCTTATCAAGTGCACATGGAACATTCTCTAGTATAGATCACATGCTATGCACAAAACAAGTCTCAAGGAACTTAAGAAAATAGAAATTACATCAAGCAACTTTTCTGACCACAGTGGTATGAAACTAGAAATCAATTACAGGAAATAAAATGGGAAAAATACAAGCATGTGGGGAGTAAATCACATGCTACTAAAAAACCAATGGGTCAACAAAGAAACCAAAAAGAAAATCAGGAAATACCTTGAGACCAAAGAAAATCAAAGCACAACTTTCCAAAATTTATGGGACACAGCAAAAGCAGTTTCAGGGAAGTTTATGGAGATACAGGCTTACCTCAAAAAACAAGAAAAATTTCAAGTAAACAACCTAACCTAAAATTTTAAAAAATAGAAAGAGTAGAACAAACAAAGCCCAAAGTCAGCAGAAGGAAGAAAATAACAAAGATCAAAGTGGAAATAAATAAAATAGAGACTAAAAAAATAGAAAAGGTCAATGAAACCAAGAACTGGTTTGGTTTTTTTTTTTTTTTTTTTGGAAAAGATTAAAAAATTGATGAGACTTTAGCCAGGCTCATTAAGAAAACAGAGAGAAGGTCAAATAAAATAAGAAATCAAAGAGAGAAATTACAATCAAAATCACAGAAATAAATACAATCATAAGAGAATACTAGGAAAAGTTATAGACGAACAAGTTGGAAAATCCAAATAAATAGATAAGTTCCTTGAAACATTCAATCTTCCAAGACTGAATAAGAAAGAAATAAATAATCTGAACAGACCAATTATTAACACTGAAAGTGAGTCAGTAAACAAAAAATTCCAAACAAACAAAAGTCCAGGACCAAACAGTTTCAGAGGGGAGTTTCACCAAAACATTTAAAGAAGAGTTAATACCTATCCTTCTCAAACTACTCCAAAAAATTAAAGAAGGATCACTTACAAATTTATTTGACAAGGCCACCATTACGCTGATACCAAAACCGACAAAAGACACTACAAAAAAAAAAAAAAAAAAAAAGAGAGAGAGAGAAAACTACAGGCCAATATCTGTGATGAATATAGATGCAAAAATTCTTAATAAAATATTAGCAAACCAAATTCAACAATATATAAAAAGAATCAACACACCATGATCAAGTGGGATTTATTCCAGAGATGCAAGAGTGGTTCAATATTTGCAAATCAGTCAATGTGACACATCACATTAACAAAATGAAGGATAAAAATCACATGATCATCTCAACAGGTGCAGAAAAAGCATTGGACAAAATTCAACACCATTCATGATAAGAACTCTTAACAAAGTTGATATAGAAGGAATATATCTCAACATTATTAAGGCCATTTATGACAAATCCACAGCTAGCATCATACTTAATGGTGAAAAACTAAAACCTTTTCTTCTAAAACCAGGAATAAGACAAAGATGCCCAATATCACTATTTCTATTAACATAGTATTAGAAACCCTAGCCACAGCAATCAATAAGAAAAAGAAATAAAAGATATCCAAATTGGAATGCAAGAAGCAAAACTATCACTATTTGCAGATGACGTGATAGATATATGGGTATAGAAAACCCTAAAGTCTCCACCAAAAAAACTATTATAACTAATAAATGAATTCAGTAAAGTTGCAGGATACAAGGTTAATATAGAGAAACATGTTGCATTTCTATACATTAATAATGAACTAGCAGGAAGAGAAAGCAAGAAAACAATTCATTTGCAATTGCATCAAAAGGAATAAAATGCCTAGGAATAAACTGAACTAAGGAGGTGAAAGAACTATACTCTATAAAGTATAAGACATTGATGAAGGAAATTGAAGATGATACAAAGAAATGGAAAGATAGCCCATGTTCAAGGACTGGAAGAACTAATATTGTTAAAATGTCCATACTACCCAAAGCAATCTACAGATTAAATTCAATCTCTACCAAAATACCCAGGACATTTTTCACAGAACTAGAACAAATAATTTTTAAATTTGTATGGAATGACAAAAGACAATGAACAGCCACAGAAATCTTGAGAAAAAAGAATGCAGCTGGAGGTATCATGGTCCCTGACTTCACACTATACTACAAAGCCACAATAATCAAATGGTGTAGTACTGGCATAAAAACAGACACATAGATCAATGCTACAGAATAGAGACCAGAAATAAATTGATCCACATATGGTCAATTAATCTATGACAAAGGAGGCAAAAATATGCAATGGGGAAAAGTGTCTCTTTAATAAGTGGTGTTGGAAGATTATACATCATGACCAAGTGGGGTTCATCCCAGGGACACAAGGCTGGTTCAACATATGCAAATCAATCAATGTAATACATCACATCAACAAGAGAAAGGACAAAAACCACATGATCATCTCAATCGATGCAGAAAAAGCATTTGATAAAATTCAACACCCATTTATGATAAAAACTCTCACCAAAGTGGGTATAGAGGGAACATATCTCAACATAATAAAAGCTATATATGACAAATCTACAGCCAGCATAGTACTCAACGGTGAAAAACTCAAAAGCTTCCCACTAAAATCTGGGACAAGACAAGGATGCCCACTATCACCACTCCTATTCAACATAGTCCTAGAAGTCCTAGCCACAGCAGTCAGGCAAGAGAAAGAAATAAAAGGGATCCAAATTGGAAAAGAAGAGGTAAAAGTGTCATTATATGCTGATGACATGTTACTATATATAGAAAACCCTACAAGGTCCACACAAAAACTACTAGAGCTGATTGAAGAATTCAGCAAGGTAGCAGGTTACAAAATTAACGTTCAAAAATCAGTTGCATTTCTTTACACTAACGATAAATCAACAGAAGAAGAAAGTAAAGAAACAATCCCCTTTAAAACAGCACCCAAAGTAATAAAATATCTGGGAATAAATCTAACCAAGGAGGTGAAAGAATTATACACAGAAAACTATAAACTATTGATGAAGGAAATTAAAGAAGACTTTAAAAAATGGAAAGATATTCCATGCTCTTGGATTGGAAGAATCAATATTGTTAAAATGGTCACACTGCCCAAGGCAATCTACAGATTTAATGCAATCCCTATCCAATTACCCAGGACATATTTCACAGAACTAGAAAAAATCATAATAAAATTCATATGGAACCATCAAAGACCTAGAATTGCCAAAGCATTACTGAAGAGAAAGAAAGAGGCTGGAGGAATAACTCTCCCAGACTTCAGACAACACTATAGAGCTACAGTCATCAAGACAGCATGGTACTGGTACCAAAACAGACATATAGATGAATGGAACAGAATAGAGAGCCCAAAAATGAACCCACAAACTTTTGGTCAACTCATCTTCGACAAAGGAGGCAAGAATATACAATGGAATAAAGACAATCTCTTCAGCAAATGGTGTTGGGAAAACTGGACAGCAGCATGTAAAACAATGAAGCTAGAACACTCCCTTACACCATATACAAAAATCAACTCAAAATGGATTAAAGACTTAAACATAAGACAAGATACAGTAAACCTCCTAGAGGAAAACATAGGCAAAACATTCTCTGACATACATTTCAAAAATTTTCTCCTAGAAGAAATAAAAACAAGAATAAACAAATGGGACCTAATGAAACTTACAAGCTTCTGCACAGCAAAGGAAATCAGAAGTAAAACAAGAAGAAAACCTACGGAATGGGAGAAAATTTTTGCAAGTGAAACCGACAAAGGCTTGATCTCCAGAATATATAAGCAGCTCATACGACTCAATAAGAAAAAAATAAACAACCCAATCCAAAAATGGGCAGAGGACCTAAACAAGCAATTCTCCAAGGAAGACATACAAATGATCAAAAAGCACATGAAAAAATGCTCAATATCACTAATTATCAGAGAAATGCAAATCAAAAGTACAATGAGGTATCACCTCACACCAGTCAGAATGGCCGTCATTCAAAAATCCACAAATGACAAATGCTGGAGAGGCTGTGGAGAAAGGGGAACGCTCCTGCACTGCTGGTGGGAATGCAGTTTGGTGCAGCCACTATGGAAAACAGTGTGGAGATTCCTCAAAAGACTAGGAATAGACTTACCATATGACCCAGGAATCCCACTCCTGGGCTTGTATCCAGAAGGAACCCTACTTCAGGATGACACCTGCACCCCAGTGTTCATAGCAGCACTATTTACAATAGCCAAAACATGGAAACAGCCTAAATGTCCATCAATAGGTGACTGGATAAAGAAGATGTGGTATATTTATACAATGGAATACTACTCAGCCATAAAAACCAACAACATAATGCCATTTGCAGCAACATGGATGCTCCTGGAGAATGTCATTCTAAGTGAAGTAAGCCAGAAAGAGAAAGAAAAATACCATATGAGATCGCTCATATGTGGAATCTAAAAAACAAAAACAAAAACAAACAAACAAACAAAAACAAAGCATAAATACAGGACAGAAATAGACTCACAGACAGAGAATACAGACTTGTGGTTACCAGGGGGGTGGAGGGTGGGAAGGGATAGACTGGGATTTCAAAATTGTAGAATAGATAAACAAGATTACACTGTATAGCACAGGGAAATATACACAAAATGTTATGATAACTCACAGAGAAAAAAAATGTGACAATGAGTGTGTATATGTCCATGAATGACTGAAAAATTGTGCTGAACACTGGAATTTGACACAACATTGTAAAATGATTATAAATCAATAAAAAATGTTAAAAAAAAATAAGTGGTGTTGGTAAAACTAGGCAGCTACATATGAAAGGATGACGTTATAACATTTTCTCACACCATATACAAAAATAAACTCAAAATGGATTCAAAACCTAAATGTAATACCTGAAACCATAAAACTTCTAGAAGAAAACATAGGCAGTACACTCTTTGATGTAAGTCTTAGCAATATTTTTTTGGATGTGTCTCCTCAGGCAATGGAAACAAAAGCAAAAATAAACAAATGGGACTTGATTAAATGTAAAAGATTTTGCATAGCAAAACCTTCAACAAAACAAAAAGAAAACCTACTGAATGGGAGAAGATATTTGCAAATGTCATGTCTGATTAGGGGTTAATATCCAAAATATGTAAAGAGCTCATACAATTCAATATAAAAAATCCATTTGAAAAATGAGCAGAAGACCCGAATAGACATTTTTCCAAATAAGACATACAGATGGCCAATAGGCACATGAAAAGATGTTCAACATCAGTAATCATTTGGGAAAAGCAAATCAAAACCATAGTAAGAAAGATATCACCTCACACCTGTCAGAATGGCTGTCATGAAAGAGACAACAAATAATAAATGTTGGAGAGGATATGGAGAAAAGGAAACCTTAGTTTACTGTTTGTGGGAATGTAAATTGGTGCAGCCACTATGGAGAGTGAACAGAATTATTATATGATCCAGCAATTCCAGTCCTCGACATATATCCAAAGAAAACTAAAACACTAATTCAAAAAGATATATGCACCCCAGTGTTCACAGCAGCATTATTTATAATAACCAAGATATGGAAGCAATCTAAGTGTCAACAGATGAATAAAGAAGTCGTGGAATACACACACACACACACACACACACACATAACTCAGCTACAATAAAGAATGAAATTCTGCTGTTTGCAACAATATGGATGGACCTGAAGGTTAGTGTGCTTGATGAAGTCAGTCAGACAGAGAAAGACAAAAACTGCATATTTTCAGTTACATTGGGAATTTAAAAAATAAAACAAACAAGTGAGTATAACAAAACAGAAACAGACTAATAGATACGGAGAACAAACTAGTGTTTACCGGTGGAGAGAGGGGCAAGATAAGCAAAGAGGATTAAGAGGTACAAATTATTAGGTATAAAATGAAGAGGATACAAAGATATACTGTACAGCACAGGGGATATAACTGATATTTTACAATAACTTTAAATGGAGTATAATCTATAAAAGTATTGAATCACTGTGTAGTACACCTGAAACTAACATAACAAATGTAAATCAACTATACTTCATTTTAAAAAATTGTATACAAATTGTATGACTGCAATGTGAAATGTGTGGTATTAACACTACAAGAGACATACAGAATAACAAAATGTTCGAATACAGAGCCCAGAAATAGACCCATCCATACATTAATTCTTGGTCTATGACAAGTGCCACTACAGATCAGGGAAAGGATGGACTTTTAAAGATGTTGCTGGAACAACTGGGCATCCATATTATTTTTTAAAAATTTAATTAGATGCCTACTTCATGTTGTACACGAAAGTCAACTCCAAACTGGTTAAACATTTGAATGTGAAATGAAAAAAACTATAAAAATTTTAGAATATAATTTAGAAGAAAGTCATCATGACTGTGGGATATATGGCAGAGACAGTGCTTTGGGTTCATCAAATCCTGTACCCTTTCCATTGCGAGCATTCTAAGAGCACATTTCCTAGCCTCACTTGTACTTCCTAGGGAACCACATAACTGGCATCTGACAAGTGGAATGTAGGCAGAAATGAACAATAATCAGCGTAGCCAGGACTGACTCAGATAAAACTACCCACACGATCGTCCTCTCCCACATTAAGTCTCTCTTCTCTCATCTTTTGGGCAAATGCAGAGGACACGTGGAAGACTCCAAGGCCCAAGGAGGTGGTGGAGCCTGGGTCTTTAAGTGACTGCATGGCACAGAGCGTCTCCCCACTCCCAACACACTATAAAGATTCCATACAAATCAGTACAAAAACCTAGGTAACCAGAAGGAAAAATGGACAACCAGTTAAACCAAAGAAGACAACCAAATGGTAAATAATCAGATTAAAAGGCATGAAACCTCTTTAGTAATCAGGTATATACAAATTAAAATCACGTCTCGTACTCACCAGATGGGCAACAATGTCAAAGTCTAATAACATTAAACATTGGCAAAAAATGCAGATAAATGGGAACTCATGTTTCTGGTGGCAGTGTACATTGGTACAACCACTTTGCAAAACAGTTTGTCATTACCTAGTAAAATGAAGATATCAATACTCAAGGATCCAACAAAATTAAGTACATATATCCAAGAAGAACTTGGATATACTAGGATACATACCTCCAAAATATGCCCTGGGAAGCAATACAAATTTTACTCATTAATAGTAGAGTGGATAAATAAATTTTGGAAATGACCTACAACTACATGCAAAAATGTTAATAAGACTCACAAACATAATACTGAATGAAAGAAGCAAGCCACAAAAAATACATGCAGTATTGTCTGTCCTTCGTAAGTAAATTTCAAAGATAAGCAAAACTGAATTATATTAAGTATGAATAAATAGTTTTTAAAAAGCAAGGAAATCATAAAAAAGTCAGGATAATGGTTACTTCAAGAAGTGACTGGTGGCTACACAGATGTTTGTTTTATAATGAGTTGTTAAACTGTATATTTCATGCTCTTTTTAGCATATTAATTATGTTTACTATAATAGAAATTTTATTATATGTAGTAGTTATTTATAATTTATTACATATACAATAGAAATGTGAAAAGGAGAAAAAATGATCAATTTAAAAGATAATTCATCTAGCAAACAAGTTAAAATTATGTAACCTCTGGGGAACTGAGAGTAAAACTCACCACAACATAAAAGAAATTCAATACCAGTGATAAAAAAAAGAGTCATTATTGAAAATGAAAATATTATAATGTCTTAAATAACATTCAGTAGCAGAGAGATGATTTTTTTAAAAAATCAACAATAAACAGTTAAGTTTTGGGTTTAGTCATAAGTGACAATAATTTCTCTTTGGTCCAACTTCAAAATTCCAATTCTTACAAATACCTTTCAGAAGTAAATCACACACCTCAGAGAGCAAGTCAAAAAACAAACAGTTCCTGCCAGGAGGAGCTATTTAAGCTGTGACCTGAAGATAACCAGACATGAGCCTATGAAAGGGTGTTCCAGGCTAAGGGAACAGCAAATCGGAAAGCCCAGAGGTGCAAAAGGCCCTAACTCATTCCAAGAACTGAAAGGAACCCATCTCGGCAGAAATAAAGGCATTCACTGAAGGAAGACTGAAGAGTAAGGGTGGGAGAAAAGAGATTCCGGAAACCTGGGTCTTGCTACAGTGTTGCTGGGTGAATCTCTGTGTTCCATCAGTTTAGGTAACTGTCCCCTGCTCCCCCACCCGCCCTACACACAGAGTTTTGAGATAAACAGGAGATTTGCATTCACGAGGAAAAGTAGTGTAATTCCATTGAGAGTTTCCATCTCTAATTTCTATGTTTCTATAAGCCTCATAATTAGTAAACTATACTGAAAAGAAGGAAGAGATTGGACCTTGCTGGAGGAAATAGCAAATCCTTTCCTTTGACTCTGTGCTTAAGGCTGAACACCTAGATAAACCATTGGTGCACTTGGGTGTTCCCAGGGATACAAACCCTCAGTCCACTGAGAGGGTAAGTGGTTTCCATCAGAACCTAAGCTTTCCCTTTCCCGCTGCAATGTTTGTAGATTTTTCAAATGAAATGTTTAGGATTCAAGCCAGTGCTTTTCCAAACGGGAGCAGACAGGTTTTCGAGGTGTGATCTACTTACCCTCCTTTTTGCAAGAAAATGCCTGACTCTTTATACTTGCTCGAGTTAACACATTTTACTCTTGTTGACAGGAAGAGTTATAGCTTTGAAGTAAATAAGCACATTGTGCTTAAAAAGTCCATTCTGTTGCCGTGCTTCGTTTTCATATACAATGCATGCATTATTTCAGATAGACATTTAGAAGAACAGATATATACCTGTTGCTTTAAAATAAATTACACATTTTCTGGTGCCAGAACACACAGATGGTCCATTTACCACTTCAGGGGACTTGCCATTGTTTTTGAAGCAGTAAAAGTTTCTTTTCCTCGCTTTTTTTTTTTTTAACTTCCTATTCTCTTTCATGATATTCACTAATAGTATGAAATTCTCCAGACATTTGGGAAACCATTAAAAAGCGGAGAAATTTTCTGTTCTCCGTAGACTGCGGATCTAGTATTTGTTTTTAAGCCAAACAGGTGTGTTGAAAAAAGGAGGCACAGGGATTTACACTTGCATAGTAACATGGCCTTTGGTTCAAAGGCAGGAGTACCAATGTCAGTCACTTCAAATAGTCCCTTGCACATATGAGGGACTCAAGGCCTGTTGGCTAGCTGATCGATTAGTTGGTTAATGTACCAAGTTTGGCTTGATTCCTTTGAAGAGTTCTATGGAAATTAGGAAGGGATTAAGAATGCCAGAGACTCTTACCTTTCAAAAGACATAGTTATAAATTATATACATCTGTTACTTTGCTAATTCAAATTGACATTGCACATTCTCTATGATTTGAATTAGCTCTAGAATTGTTTGTCTTTGAATACCTGACTTCACATTGTTTGATTTTTTAACATCACTCATTCCTGAGAACAACATGGTACCTCACCATATGATGTGATTAACCTGGCTGTTAGCTAGTGATTACTCTTGCTTATATAAATCTTCTGAGAATAAAAATCTAACATTAGAGATTTAAAAAAAAAAAAGAATATCAGAACTCTTAGACAGTATGGGACATAATCATGTCATGAACAATACTGAAAGTCACGTTTTGTAAAACTCCTTGCAAAGATGTAGTTTAAGGTGCCCTTTTAGAACCCCAGAGATTTTTTTAGATTCTGTATAAAATACTAAATAATGCTTCATTAGGAATTTATATAAAATGCAAAGTCTGGGTAGAGAGAAATTCATGAGCAGACAGAAATGAGTCAGTCACTCGACTGAACAACACAGTTACAAAATATTAAAGAAAAAAAGAAAGATATTTACACTTTACAGAAACAATATTTAATAAACATCTACTTAGCAATAATTGTTTTCAGTCATGGTCTGGGTACTGGGGATACCACACTGAAAAAGGCACATATACCATGTGCTTTCATAGAGTAAGAAGCTGATAATAAAAGAGCATGAAGAGAGTTTCAAACAGGGATTAGAGGGGATGGAATTGTACCGGGGAAAAGGTAATGAGATCAGAACAACTTTTCTTGTTTTCTATGACATTTTGTTTCATAAATTAACAACAATAATCACAGTTGTAAATTATAAATTGTAAATCCATTATTAAAGCAATTAATATTGCTTAAGTGATCAGGGCTAAAGAAAATGGGGTAAAACGGAAACTAAGATTTTCTTCACTGATTCTCTGCTATAATCTGTCAATTTCTTATGCCCAACCTTCCTGAAACAAAAATCAAAGTAAAGGACAGTGAAAAAATGGAGAGTTGGAAGGTTAATTGCTAGAGTTGGTAGATTTTTTTGTCAAGGTAGAATGAACTATACCGATGGTAGGAAAATCCTTTCAAATATCTAGGTATCTACTAAAAATAATTCTTTCATCCTGGTTCAGTATGTTATTGTGTTCCACACTGGATGGCAACTTAATGATTCTTCAAGTCTGATTATGCAATTTTTTGTAACAACACTTAGAGATAATCCTTAGAAGCTATTCAATATTTGTACAAAGGCTTTAGTCCACACGCTTCCCTCTTGTTCCTCTCTTGTCCCTCTATCTATGTTGTCCCTTTACTAAAATTTTGCTTTATCTAGGCATAGCAACTTGTCAATATATTTAATCATACAGAAGGGCTGTATTTTGTGGATCATCCAGGAACCAGAGAGAAGGCATTCTAAGGGCAACAACAAAAAAATCGATGCTGAAAGTCAACCAAAATAATATACTGTAACAAATTTCTAACAGTCCTGCAGCAAAAAAAAAAAAATCCCTTTTTTTATATTCAACAAATTCTACTTTTTGTGGAATCTGAATAATTCAGCAGTTATTCAAAGGTCAAAATGGGTAGACACTCTTGAGATTCCACCTAATGTAGTTGAAAAGCGTGTCCTTTAATGCTCTGCTGTAGCATTCCCTCTCTCCTTTCCTTTGGCCCACGCAGCCAGTCCAGGCAAGTGTGTGCTTTGTCCACCACCCGTCCTGAGTACACAAACTGGGTGAACAGGTAGGAAATATTTACAATTAGGGAATATTCGCATTAGTGCAAACTGAGGGGCTTGGTACAGTCACAGATTTAAGACAAGAAGTTGTCCTTCCTCAGCATAACCCATGAAGTTTCACAAGCCCATAAACAGCAAGGACCTACCACACAGCACAGGGAACTATATTCAATGTCTTGTAATAATTAATAATGGAAAAGAATCTGAAAAGAAAAAATACACGTATGTACATGTATAACTGAATCACTTTGCTGTACACCTGAAACTAACAGTGTAAATCAGCTACACTTCTATAAAACTTTGTTTTAAAAAAAAAAAAAGGCAGTCATATTTCCTTCTCCATAATTCCTGGAAGCTTTCAGTACTCATCCCCAAATTGGACACATCTTAACTCCCTCCCTTCTTCTCTTTTTCTTTCAGCTAGAATTTGGCTACCTGTACTGCTCAGTCCCACTTCCTTAAGCCTGGCATTGCACTTCACCACTTCTCCTGGGCCCGGTTCAGTCCTGGCTCACAGCATTTCCTACACTTCCTATCAGATCAGTCCAGATCTTGTTATACTGTCTCATCATAACAAGATGATTTTTTTTTTCTTTTGGAAAGGTTCTTCCCATGAAATCCAGTACACCGCTATCCAGAGGAAAAGAAAGGAAGTGGACACTTAAAATAATAAAATCCATTCCAGAGCAAACATTTTGCAGTCTTTTCCTCTCTGCCAACCACATCTACCCCCAAATAATAAGTACTTAATTGTAATATCTCAGCCTAATAAGAGATAAATTCATGATTACACAAAAGTCAAACTTTTCCCTTATGTTTCCTGACCTTGACATGAAGAAAATGTTGTAACTTAAATTTCAGATGGTGTTCTTCTGGGCAAAGGTTTCTCTTACCCAAATATACCTTTTGAAGCCAGTAGAAAGGACTTGCTGATAAATGTTTCAACACCACACTTTATTAAAACAAGTTATTTCTGTTGTTTACTATGTGGTTAGACCATGATGAAAAGCAGATCTTCACCAGTGCATTTTTGTGCAAATTCCTTACCTTTGTGTTTACAAAAGAAAGTGAAGCCCTTTCGGGGCTATTTGTCACCATGCCCTGGTAGCCAACAATGCGCACTGCCAACCGCTGAAGGTTTCACTTCCTAATTAACTTTCTTAGAAACATAAGGACTGTCTGAAAACAAAATCTCTCCCATTTAACCTTCCCTCATTCCACTCAGCTCAGTCCCAGACGGATGATAAGCATAGTGTTGAACAATTAAGTCCTCAAGTTGGTTGGAACCCTCCTGTGCACACAGAAAGTCATCCGAGAAGGCGTTCTGCAAGACAAATTAGTTATCTACTTCATTTAGAACCTTTTTAAAGGATTACAACATCAAAGCCGTCCTGTACCGAGCCCACGCACAAACGTTGAAGGTATTCTCAAGCATACTTATTTCTTTTATTCCCAAAGTGAGATTCATTCTCACTTAATCACTAATGATATTTCCCAGTCCTTGGCTGAGGGATTCCAGATCACACACGCACACAATATCTCAACACATTAGTAATGGTGAACTTTAAATAGACCTGTTATTATTAAAAGAAGTAGAACTTTCTTTTAAATCCTTGTTTGATTTAGGTGTTTGTAACAAAATCCACCCCACTAAAGAATTAAATAACTCCACAAGTATCCTACAATTGTTACACTGCTGTCCATTTTAATTGAGGGAAATCTTTTTGGCAAAAATTTTGGATATGTTTGTAAAAAGTGCAATACTACAGTCAATTTCCATACTTTCTCATAGGTGCAAGGATTATTTTGTCCATTTTACAAGAAAAGGAAATAAGGAAGAGGAAAGTTGGGTCATCAACCTCAAGTTGTGTAAACTGTCAACCATGAAACCAAGAGCTCTCCTGACTAACACTGAGGCACATGTGTTCTAAAGGAAGCCTCTTATCCCACCCACTTGGGATACTCCACCAGTCTTAGAGAAGAAGCAAGGATAGTTTCTCAGACAGCAAGTTCTTATTCATTTCAGAATATCCTGAAATCTTTGCAATACTTTTATAATAACTAGTAGTGGTCAGAGAAGAGAAACTATAATACAACTGGCATTCCTTGAATGCATGATTTTGACTTACTTTCTGGTGAGACCACTTATTTCCAGGTCTCACTGTTTCAGAAAACACAACCTCAGGCATGAAGAGCTGTATCTTTTTCAGAGACCATATTCAGGGATCATTATTAAGCAGGCATGTCAAGATGCATTTCCAGTCCATAATATCCCCAACTCAATTGGGCTGCCCCAGCCACCAGTTATTGGATAATCATTGGCTTTTTACTACTTAAAGTCACTTTGCATAGAATACAAAAATTCAGTTGGCCCCACGAGTTCTTTCCAATAACCTATCATATCTAAGAGGGAAAAGTTAAGTGGCAGAAGACACCGAGTTTGCTAGAAGAAGGCAGCTGGAAGGCTGAAGACCATGCAGTGTCAGTCCAAGTAGGGAGTTATTTTCACTGGGTCTTAGTACCAGTTGGGAAAAGCCCAACTGAAATCCAGCAGAGCTTCCATCCCCCCTACAACTCCAGTGCTGGGAGAGAATGCCCATCGTGCTGGAGCTCCTGGGAATGCTGTCTGAATTTGCACACAGAGTTGTCTCTGAGCTAGGTTTTCTTTGGCAGTTCCTTCTCTATTGATTTGGAAATTTAAGGGCAAAAGTAAAGTTAGTTCACTCTGCAAACCCCGGAAGGAGATTCAGATCTCGAAGTCAAATGTCCCCGTGGTCCTCTTCCTTACAGGATATTTAGAAAGGCTGGTTGGGTCTAAGTGCCGTCTGGTTGCTGTTCGAAACATAGCAACCATTTGTACAGTTGAAGAGGCAGTGACACCAATAACTCGTAATCCTCATGGAAGCAATCTGGTCATTTGCCAGGTCAGGTTAAATTGACTGTGACCAAAGGGGAAAGAAAAAAGGGCTTTCATGAACTGTCAAGAACAAGCCGGCCTTGCCACAAGTAAGAATCTGAGCAATTATTTATCTAAACATTCTCATGCAGAAGAGTGGCACTGCTTTCTTACTTGAAGCCTTGCCTAGCTAAACATATACGAAAACATCAAATCCCACCTGAGTCACATTTTGTTCTAGCCTGTACACATTATCAAGATGTAAAGAGATAACTATGTGTAAAATTGTTGTGCAGAGCACTTAACCAAGAAGCAAAGGGAAAGGCAGATGAAAGAACTTAGAATCGTGTTGCTGATTAAAAAACAGCCAAAATTAAGTTTGCTGTCCAACATCAACTAAGTGCAAACTCTACCTTCCTGGATCAAAGTGCAGCTCGGGCTGAGTTTCACACTTGGATGTTATTTTCGGCAGATCTAAGCAAGTGAGGGAAGTAATTAAGAGACAGTGATGTTCACTTATCTGAATCTTGAACGCAGTAGGGGAAGGGAGGCAGCCAAAAGGAGCTGCCTCTTTTTGGTGGTGGGAGCTGTGATGGAACCAGGTGTAACAGACACAGGGACAGACCAGGTGGATAAAGGGAAGCAGTTACCAGATGAGGTGAGGTGAGGCATGCTGGGCTGACCACTGGTCCCACAATGGACATGCACACGAGGGGCCCTTGAGAACCTTCAGAAGAAGGCGTGACTCTTAAATGCAAAGAAAAGGTTGAATGTGAAGTCAGTGGGGTGATCTGATACAGAATATGGAAAGAATCATGGACCAGATAATTTTACTGAATGTTTTATTCCTGTCAGTGGGCTCCCAATATAGGATCCACAGCTCTTCTCTAATAATTGACAATCAGTTTACCTAATAAAGAAACAATGCTTTCATCTACCAAGTGGGAGACGGAAGAGAAATAGAATCAAAACAGTGGTTTCTGAGGTCAAGCAAAAATTTCAGAGGCTAATACATATTGTTAAAGTTCATAACATCTTTTTTTTTTTTCCAGAACGATGTAGACACACATGAGCTCACATAAATTAGCGTCAGTGCTTCCACTTGCTTGGACACAAAAAGTTACATAAAAATGATTCAGTGGGAAAAGGCAAAAAAAAAAAAAAAGTCATGAATGAACTTATTTACAAAATAGAAATAGAATCTCAGACTTAGAAAACAAACTTGTGGTTACCAGGGGGGAAAGAGGATAGAAAGGGATAAATTGGGAGTTTGAGGTTTGCAGATACTAGCCACTATATATGAAATAGATAAACAACAGGTTTCTTCTGTACAGCACAGGGAACTATACTCAGTATCTTGTAGTAACCCATAACGACAAATAGTGTGAAAACGAATGTAGATGCGACAGAGACATTATGCTGTATGCCAGAAATTGACACAACATTGTAAACTGACTATATTACAATTAAAAAAGAAAGAAAAAGGCAAGAATGTCAGAAGAGATGCTTTCAGAATTTTTCAAGGTATAAATACTGCCCTTCACTATAATTTATAAACTATTTTTATAAAAAGCACTCCATGTGATGAAATGTCGTGGTGAGTCTGAGAAGCTGATGAGAAACAACAGCAGGTTGTACACAGACGAGCAGCAGCAGAGAACAGTGTTGACAGAAAAATGAGGGAAGGACAAAAAGGAGACAGAACGTAATAATGGCATCGCTGAGGTCAGAAACAGGAGGAGGAAATGTAAACATATTATTAGTCACTGCTACTTCAGTTGTTCTGTTAAAAGTCACTGTGTACAATTGTATTTGAAAAAAAAATCACGAACTGTGATAGCCCTCGTTGAAAAGTTTGCCCATTTTGGGACCCTCTCCCTGTAACACTGGTCACACTTTATTCAATTTGCAGGCTTAATGTCTTTCTTCTTTGCTAGGAGCTATGCTCTATGAAGTCAAAACATTTGCTGGTTTTGTTCACCACTGTATTTCTGTCCTCTGGAACTTTGTTGAGCACTGTAAGTGCCAAATAAATGTTTTTGGAGGGAGGGTGCAGGAAGGAAAGTAGGAAGGAAGAGGGCAAAGAAGGGAGGAGATTAAGGAATGTCATGTAATTTTAAGTAATAATCAAAGTACTTAATGCCTAATAGTATAATTTGATCCAGATAGAGTTATTTTTAAATAATGTAAAAAGTAGTGTAAAACTTTTGAAAAATAGGAGTTCATGGGGGATATCAACTTACCATGCATAAGATTTGAATTCTGAGCACTGAGAGGAATGAATCACCTGAATGAGTTAACTGGCATGATGTGAGATTCAATGAAAATAAATACCAACTATTTTGGTATTCATCCATAATGTAATACTTTCTTACACTTCTAAGGGGTTCTTGTGAAGAGTAAATTCCTATTAAAAAATATAGCAAATTCCTATTAAGAATACAATATTAAGAATATTATAAATATTATTTATTATAGTCAAGATATAGAAGCAACCTAAGTGTCCATAAACAGATGAATGGATAAAGAAGCTGTGAGATACACACACGCACACAGACGCACTGAAATACTACTCAGCCTTTTAAAAAGAATGAAATTTTGCCATTTGCAATAACATGGATGGATTTGAGGACA
This sequence comes from Camelus dromedarius, assembly GCF_036321535.1. NCBI lineage: Eukaryota > Metazoa > Chordata > Mammalia > Artiodactyla > Camelidae > Camelus > Camelus dromedarius. The sequence goes on from NC_087455.1 coordinate 33,856,124, forward strand.
TTATGCTAAGTGAAATAAGTCAGACAGAGAAAAGACAAATACTGTACGATATCACTTAAGTGTGGAACCTGAAAAATAATCTAGTGATTGCAATAAAAAAAGAAACAGACCCACAGACAAAGAAAACAAACTAGTGGTTACCACTGGGGAGAAGGAAAGGGGGAGGGGAAAAGAGGGGTAGGGGAATTAAGAAGTACAAATTATTATATACAAAATAAATAAGCTACAAGGATAGATTGTACAACACAAGGAACAAAGTTTATAATAACTATAAATGGAATACAACCCTTAAAAATTGTGACTCACTATGTTGTACACCTGTAACTTGTATAATATTGCACATCAAGTATATTTTAATTAAAAATGGAAAATTAATTAATTAAGTTTTTAAAAAAGAATACAGGTCTTAGTAAACAATAACTAATGCACCAGATTTTCTTCACCTGTGAAATGAAAGCAGTGAGTGAGATTATTCCTGAAGCCATTTTGAATTATAAATGACTTTGATTTTAGGACTAAGTTTTATATTTTAGTGAGAATGCTAGTAAAATAACAACAATAAATAGTATATAGTGTATACTTAGTATAGAGAGGTTTTTGTAGCACTGATTCTCTGTGTCTGTTAGGAGAAATTGTAAGGTTTGGTATTTAAAACATAAAAATTGGTTAAATAATGGTTTAGGCCATTCAAATTTGTAGATACTGACAGGCATATGAAGAATAGATAAACAAGATTATACTGCACAGAGAAATATATACAAGATCTTGTGGTAGCTCACGGCAAAAAAGAATGTGACAATGAATATATGCATGTTCATGTATAACAGAAAAATTGTGCTCTACGCTGGAATTCGACACAACATTGTAAAGTGACTATAACTCAATAAAATAAATTTTTTAAAAATATGTAAATAAAATTTTAAAAATAAAAAAATAAAAATAAATAATGGTTTAGGCCATTTTGTATCTCTCAGTTTTATATAAATCGCATCATTTTGATTTTTTTTTTCCTCCATATGATTTAAGTAATTGCATTTGTCTGTTTGTAAAAACTACCCAATTGAGCCAGAAGTATTAGACTTGGACGATAGAGTTATGTACCTGATGCATGGCTTCAGAAAGCAAAGTCCCTCAGGCAAGATGGTGCCATGCATGCAGGAGGTCCTCCATGATTACCACACATAGTACTGTTAGATGCCAGCAGTGTGCTAACAGAGAGTCACACATCATCTAATTTGATTCTCACCACTGTCCTTTGAAATAGAAAATCTCTTCCTCATTTTAAGGATAAGAAAATAGAGATTTAGAGAGCTTAGTAACATAACTATGGATACACAGCCAATAAATGGTGGGACTGAGCTTTGAACCCAAGTCTCAGCCTGTGCTCTTAACCAATACTGTGTGCTGCCTCCATGCTCTCTCACGTGCTCCAGCTTAACCAAGAGTAAAGGGAAAAGCCAAAGTAATGGGATCCCAAATGTTCTATAAGGTCTGTCATGAACTGAACGTTTGTGCCCCACCCAATACTTAGGTTGAAAACTAATCCCCAAAGTGATGGTATTAAGAGGTGGGACTTCAGGGAGGCAATTAGGTTATGAAGATGAAGTCCTCATGAATAGGCTTAGCATTTTTATAAAAGAGACCCCAGAGAGCTCCCTCACCCATCCCCCCATGTGAGGACACAGTGAGAAGACGGTCGTCTGCGAACCAGGAAGTAGTTCCCCACTAGACATCAAATCTGCCAACACCTTGATCTTGGACTTCCACACTCCAGAACCATGGGAAATAATGTTTGTTTTTTAAGTCACCCGGTCCATGGTATTTATTATAGTAGCCTGAACGCACTAAGACAAGATCCTTGAACCACTGATAGTCACTATTTACAATATCCCTAAGTAACATATATCCATGGGTGGTAGACATAAGGGCTCACAAAGTCTCCCAGTCAATTAAGCCTCAGATTGAGGTCCATAATTACTTTCTGGAATACTACCAAGTCACCACAGCAGAGAGAAGTAGGGTTCTATTAAATTGCCTGTCCTGGAAGTGGCCCAGAAGACTTTGATTCACAACTCATTGATAAGAATTAATCACATGACCCCAACACCAGGGACCAAGAATTCAGTCTTATCACGGGAGAGAGGAAACCAGAAACATGCACACACAAACGCATACTCAGGACCCTCTCAGCTAATGTCTGTAAGGTCTCAGTGTGAGTTTACACAATTCTGCATTTAGACATCTTGTAAGAAGGACAAAAAATTATTGGCATTGATAATAAAACAAAGAGTACAAGCTAATTGGGATGTTATTTAATAAACAGTGTACATAAGCAATAGCAACACTCACATTTTACAGCATAAATACAGTAACTCTTTTCTTCTATTTGCAGACACCTTTGTCCTACCTCTAAGCGGGCATATTTAATCTCAGAAATGTAAAGCTGATGGTCCAGCTCTCTGGTCCAATATACACATACCTGTACATATTATCCATTGTTACACATGCTATGGCTACTTCTGTGTTTCAGTCAATTTGTCTTTTGTCATTGTATTTCGTTTGTGGTAATTTTGACATCCATAAATTTGTTGATTCTCAGCCTCCTGAAGTCATATATAACCAGCTCATCTTTTTTATATATTGAGTATGCTTTATGTTTATAAAGATTGAGTTAAGCAAAAAAAAAAAATCCCTTTTATTCTTTTAAAAACTTAACTCTATAAGGCATTTTAGTGCATGCAGGGAGATAGAGAACTTTTTCTCTGAATAAACAAATATCTCAGTTTTGAATTTTAACCTTAATATTTAATACATTCTCATATCTTCTTGGATTGTTTTAAAATTTCATAGTCCATCTACTGAGTTCTATGTTAGGATAGAAATATTCTACTTGTTATAGCTTTTTTATGATTTTTAAGTTATAGCAGCCTTTCCCTTATCCCAAATTTTGTTGAAAGTTTTCACTTGCTTAATTTTCCACGGATTTTAGAATCATTACATTTAGAAAGACATTTTGGGATTTGATGCAATCACAAAATTACAGTTACAATTGCTCTAAATGTAACTATTAATTTGAGAAGACAGCAGATTATGTTTTGAAAAGAGAATTAGGTTTAAGTTTTGAAATTTCCCTGATTGAAATTCTTGATACAAGGAGCGATACTATAGAGAAAACCATTTAAACTTATCACAAGAATCCCCAGATGATAAAATAGGAGTGATGCATTTTATAGACTCTCTCACCCCATGGTGTTGTGAGGCACAGGGTAAAGGGAAGAGTAGTTAAAAGGGCATTTAGGACAATTGGGTCAAGGGATGTAGAACCATGTGTAAGATTGCTGTCCAGAGGGGCTGGCAAGGGAGGGAGCCCAAGACGAAACTGGCTGCATCAGAGGAGGATGCTGTAGAAATTTTCACTGTTAGTATGGCCCCAGGGTTTTTATTTTCCCTCTGGGATGTGGTGGTAAACATCAAGGAATGGTAGACCTGGAACTCAGGAAAGGAGACGTCACCCTGGACTTCGGGAGGCTAACCAGCGCAAACACACAGTACAGCTGCATCCCCCGGGTCCTCCACATTGGGAAGAGAGCGCGTGCTGCTGGCTGAGGGGAGCTTGGCGCAGCCAGCAGAAGTCTTCGCCAAGATTCACAAACCAAGATTGAATTTCCGCTGAATTTCCAGGAAATCTGAGCCAAATCCTGAATAGACCTGGGCTGTGTGGCACGTCAGGTAGGAGACATGAGAAAATCATTTCATTCAGGATCGTTTGTTTGATCCAAAACTACAAAGGGTGGGGAGAGTCTAGGAAGTATAAATTCATGGGAATCCCTCCCAAACAAGATGTTCCTGATACCTGCTTTACTTGTCCGTCTAAGTTCTGCAGGACATTAGTCTGTTTGTACCCTCATGTATTCTTGAATGCAAGAAGGCAAGACTCATAAGTTCACCCAGAATTCAAAAAATAACATACTTTCTTTGTAATGTTTGATTGCAAAGAAGAATTAATTTTCTCATTAAAAAAATAACAGTGTTAGAGATTGCAGATAATATAGAATTTCTTTCTAGGTAATTTTTGAGAAAAGGGAACTCCTCACCCTGACTTCCTCATTTTTCTATGATGGAAACTGAAAGAGGAATAAATTGATGCCACCTGGAAGTAACTTTAGCTTTTTTTTTTTTTAAAAAAAAAAAAAAAAACTTTAACTTACATTTTGCTAAGCCATTAGGAAATCACATGTGTGTACACTACAATGATCACTTGTATTTCTGTACTGAATTTCATTGCCTAAAATAGACATTTGCCATTTATTTTGGGTCTTCATTTATTCTGGTTCAGCATCTAAACCCTGAGCAAAAGGCCAAGGGAATATTTATTTAATTCCCCACCCTACATATCTTGGTGTGGATCAAAGACTGTCATTAACTATAGTCGCTGAAAATGCTAGATTTTTGCTTTTCCAGCCTTCTTTGCAGTAGAACTTAAGCACCCAGCATATTAGAATTTTATTCGGGAGTTCATAACTCAAGAAGTAAAGAATAAAGAACCTTCTCTTCGTGGCTGCTGGGCCAATCAGCTGGAGCTCTTAACTCACTGAACAAGGTTCTCGACTTGGGGGATTTTCCCATGGCTGCTTAGCTTCAAGCTCTTCCAATGGCTCTGCGAATTACTTGATGTCTTCTTAATTAATTCTTTTGTCTTCTTAACTCAGCCGGAATCTACCTCTATTGCTTGCAGTTAAAAGCCCTTACTGATGCAATGGTCAAAACACAGAACTTTAGCTCTTTTTTTTTAAAAAAAAAAGACATTTTAACTTACATTTTGCTAAGCCATAAGGAAATCACATTTATTTAAATGTTTTACAAATATGTGTGCTAATTTTTTATCTTTATGCTCCATTCTGTCTTTTAGCCATTATGGGGCACAGGATGATATGGTAAATTGAGCAATGGAGATCTAGGTTATGCATCCAACTCTGCCACTCACTCCAGAAGGGACTTGGGCCAAACATTCAAAGTTGTTAAAAACATCTTATGTTTCAAGGACGGCCCTGATTGAGGGCCATTATACAAAAGCACAATTAAGAGATTAATATTTAAAAGCAATCAATGAGAAAAACTTCACATTAAGATCACGTCAGTTCTAGGTCTCTGAGACTTCAGTACGCCTGACTGGCTCCACAGAAACCCTGACTGCCTGGAAAGACTGGTAGAATTCACAGCCAAGGAGGCATTCAGACCCTCTGGGTTCACAAAGAAGTGTGTGCCTGTAGCCCATTGAAACTAGGGTGAGCCTTCTTCCCACTCTGCCTGAGACAGTCCTGGTTGACTCTTATTGTCTGGGTATAAATGGTTAATGGGTGTCTCCTTTTACTCTCAAAAATGCCCCATTATTTGGACGATAAATTATATGTCTCCCTAATGATCCATTTATTTTAATTAAATAAATTCCACTCGTTTTAATTAAATGATGCTTTGACGCAATGGAACGTACTGAAGAGCATCAAATGGAACAGCTCAGTGTAACTCATTACAGTGTTTGCTATGAGTGCTGTCCCTTATGTCATGTCGTTCTTCTCTTGGAGAACTCCTGAGAGGCATTTTCCTCTGGTCTCATTGACGGTGTGGCTGTGTTTCTCCAGAGTATCTGGTGTAGTTTTGTCTCCTGGACTCAACTGCAGGAATGGTCCTGTTTCCCACTTTGCATTCAGCCATTGCTAGATGCTTGGGGCCAACTGTGATATTCACCTTTAGCCCAATCATGGCCCTCGAGTTCTGGGAGACAAATTATTTGACCTATAACCTATCATTTGGACCTGTCGTTCAAACTGCAAATACTTGTTTTCCATCTTAAGGGTTTAAACATAACAGAAGCATCACTCCAACCACCCACCATTAATATGATTTCTGTTCTCCAAAAGATACATTTTACTATAAGAAGGCTATAGGTGTCAGCCAGCGTAAATTTTATCTGTCAGGTCACCCTTCAAACAGCTCGTGTCTTAACATCGCTGCATTAATGATACACTCCCAGAGTACAGTCAAGAAAGGAAACCCACAGTTATATTATGATGAAGAATTGATTGCACAGTTTATTCCTGTAACTAGTGTCTCTCTCCTGTTTTTTTATTTAGGTCAGTTCTGCAGCCACAGATAACTGTCACTCCAAGGGGCACCTGGCGACTTAATCTCTGCTCAGTGTAAGGATATGATATAATTCTTCCTCTGGTTGCTAGAAGGTAGTACAGGCAGCTATTAACAGAGCTTCAAGTAGCAGGGCAAGCCTGGGATTGACTAATGCCGTTTTCAACACTGGTTGGCAGAAGGTAGGGACTTGAAATAGAAAATAGAGGGCTTAAGCCACAACACACTTCGATTTTGTTTTCCTTCCTGGTATCTTTGGACCAAGTATCACCATTTCCTTAGTTATAAAGACACGTCTTTAAAAAGTCAGGGTCGTACTATCTTTGCAACTTTTCTGTAAATCTGAAACTATTCTAAAGTAAATAGGAGTGTAATTTTTTTAATTTAAAACACTCTGTGTGTTAGCATAAATGCTGCTAAACAAATATTTGCAGTTCTTCAAACTCCAGGCACATGGTAGGATTGTGCTTCCTGGACCCCTGAAGTTACACAGGGGTCCTGTGACCACCTCTTGTCAATGAATTGGGGCTGGAAGTATTTCCTGGAATTGCAGTTAAGTACTGCTATAAGACACTGCTTTCTTCCTGCCACAGTGATTGACAATGTTCTAGCTAGGGAATGTTCCACCACCTGGGTCTTGTAGTAATGATGATGGAGAAGCAGAGCAAAGTCCCGTCTGGCCATCAGTCGACATGCAGTGAAACTGAGTTATGAACCTTTATTTTTCAAGTCACTGGATTTGAGGGCTGCTTTTTCCCCCATAATTGAGCCTGTACTGATGCAACATGCCAGTACTTCAGATAGAACGGGGAAATCTAAGTTTATCTGAGTTTACTCTGTGTGTGTGTGTGTGTGTGTGTGTGTGTGTGGTGTGTGTGAAGTTTATTAAGTGGGTCCTTTAGCGCTATTTAGTACAATTTATGTTCCTGCTTGTCCCACAGCTCGGTTAACATCTATTGCCCAGAAGTAATTAATGACATAAGTTACCTTTCACTATCAGGAGTGTCTCAGTTTACACAGCAAATTATATAGTCATGGCAGGACAACTGATGCTTCTGGTAAATGTATGAGACTTCATAGTATGCGTCTTGCACATGAACATCAATAGAAGCTTCCATTTTATTTTCCTAACTTTATTTTTTTACTTTTCCCCCTTTTCCCAATGTATTTAAATTTTCTCCATTTCACTATGATATAGTATCTTTTAATCTTCCCACTGGGAAAGAAATTGATATAAATAATATGTATATACAATTTATTTTAATTAATTTATTAAAAATAATTTTTTTAAAATTTTTAAATGTGTTGGAATTGTAAGTGGCTTTCCTCCTTTTAATACTGTTACATATCCTCCATTTAATATCATTTCCCTTCATATTCCAGAAAAGCAGCCCATTCTGGTGACTGACTAGCCCTGTGATTAACTGCATTTGTGTTTTGACCATTACATCAGTCAGGGCTTTTAATTGCAAGCAATAGAAGTAGATTCCGGCTGAGTTAAGAAGACAAAAGAATTAATTAAGAAGACATCAAGTAATTCGCAGAGCCATTGGAAGAGCTTGAAGCTAAGCAGCCATGGGAAAATCCCCCAAGTCGAGAACCTTGTTCAGTGAGTTAAGAGCTCCAGCTGATTGGCCCAGCAGCCACGAAGAGAAGGTTCTTTATTCTTTACTTCTTGAGTTATGAACTCCCGAATAAAATTCTGATATGCTGGGTGCTTAAGTTCTACTGCAAAGAAGGCTGGAAAAGCAAAAATCTAGCATTTTCAGCGACTATAGTTAATGACAGTCTTTGATCCACACCAAGATATGTAGGGTGGGGAATTAAATAAATATTCCCTTGGCCTTTTGCTCAGGGTTTAGATGCTGAACCAGAATAAATGAAGACCCAAAATAAATGGCAAATGTCTATTTTAGGCAATGAAATTCAGTACAGAAATACAAGTGATCATTGTAGTGTACACACATGTGGCTTTGATCTACTGTCTGGCCAAACGTCCACAGTCCCATTCATTCCCCTGCACTGGAACCACAGCCACTATTTGAAAAGCCAGATGTGTTCGTCCACTTCACACGAATTAGAAAGTCATTTCTTCATTAACGACCGCATAGAAAAAGGAAGGCTGAAAGGAAGGCAAATATTCTTCTCTCCTGCCACCAAAAATCTTCACATGCTTAGGGGATGTAACAGCAATTCTTAAGAGCTGATCTCGCCCCACACTCAGCAACAAGCCCACTTGCCCACTGTGAGTCCGTTTACCCAAAGTCCTAGCGAGGTAGATAAACTACCAATTATTAAATAAAAATATGTTACTCCTCAAACTGAAGTTGGAAAAATAGCTCTTTTACTCAGTCACAACATGCCTTTAGATAGTCACTGGTGTCATTTTTACCACCCGTGAAATGAGGCATTTGGGAGCAATAAGATCCCCAAAGTGCTTGCAAATCACAAATTCTGTGATTCAGTATGTATAAGACAAATAGGCAGAATTGTGCCCAGGTATGGTCTCTGGACCTAGGCATATTACTACGTGGCAGATGCTTAATGAATGTTGGTTGAATGAATGAATCAATTATGAATGGATGAATTAAATGAATAAATTATGAATGGATGACTTAAGTGAATGAATGATGAATGAATGAATATTTCTTTAATTCTTCGTTAAATGAAATATAACCAGATCAAGGACTACCATTCCACTGAACTTCCTCTGATTATCTTTACCTTTTCAATTGATCCATAGGTTTTCTTGTTTTTCCCAAACCAACACTGTCACTAAGAATTGCTCAACTGAAATATTCTAAGTGCACCTTTATTTTTATTTACTTTTTAAAAAAGTTTGAGTTATATTTTACACACTATGCCATTCACCCATTTAAAGTGAACAGTTCAATGGTTTTTAGTATATTCACATTAGCTGTAAAACCATTACCACAATCTAATTTAAGAACATTTTTTTATTCTTCTCAAAAAAGCCTCAAACCCATTAGCAATCACTCTCCATCCACCTCCTACCCTCAGCCCTGGGCCAACACTAATCAACTTTTGGTCTCAATAAATCTTTCTTTTCTGGGCATTTCATATAAATGGAGTCATAAAATATGTGCTCTCTGTAACTGGCCTCTTTCATTTAGTATAATATTTTCAAGGTTTCTCCATGTTGTAACACTTATCAGTGCATCCTTCCTTTGTCTGGCCAAAAAATATTTTATTGTATGAGTATATCATACTTTATTCATTCATGAGTTGATGTATATTTGAGTTGTTTCCACATTTTTGCTATTATGAATAATGCTATCAACATTTTTGGTAATCGTTTTTGTTTTAATGAATGCATGTTTTCATTTCTCTTGAGCATATATACCTAGGAATGGAACTTCTGGGTCTTATGGCAACTCTACATTTAAACTTTTGTGGAAGTTAAACCACCTGCAAAGTGGCTGCACCATTCTACGTTCCCACGAGCAATGCATGCGGTTCTGATTTCTCCATCCCCTCAGCAACACTTGTTATTCTGCCTTTGGACCATAGCTTTCCTGGTGGGTGTGAAGTTATCACCTCCTTGTGGCTTTGATTTATATTTGTTTGTAGCTAATGATGTTGAGAATCTTTTCATATGCTTATCGCACATTTGTATATCTTCCCTGGAGAAATGTCTATTAAGATCCCTTTACCATTTTTAATTGGGTTGCCTTTTTATTCTTGAGTTGTACAAGCTCTTTATATATTCTGTGTACAGGTTGCTAAGCAGATATATGATTTGAAAACAATTTCTCTCATTCTGTGGATTGTTTTTTGACCTTCTGTATGGTGTCCTTTGAAGCACAGATGTTTCTAATTTTGATGAATATCCATTTATCTGTTTTTTTCTTTTCTCAATTATGCTGTTTCCTTTTTAGTCGGTTCCAGAAATTGTGGGTTTCTAGAAATCTAATTTTTGGCACACCGTTGTTCATAGTATTCCCTTAAAATTATTTTTATTCCTGCAAGATCAGTAGTGATGTCTGCTCTTCCATTCCTGATCTTTCTAATCTGATTATTCTTTTTTTTTCGGTATCATTGATTTTCTCTATTGTTTTCTATTCTCTATTTTGTTCATTTTCATCCTAATCTTTATTATTTACTTCCTTCTGCTTGCTTTAGAGTTAGTTGTCTCTTCTTCTTCCAGTGTCTTAAGATAGAAGGTTAGGTAATTGATTTGAGATCACTCTTTTTTAATATAGGCATTGACAGCTATAAATTTCCCCGTAAGTACTCTGTAGATGTCTTCAATATGTTTTGGTATGCTGTATCTTTATTTCTATTTATCTCAAAGTATTTTCTAATTTACCTTATAATTTTGTCTTGACCTATTGGTTTTTTAGAAGTGTGCTGGTTAACTTCCACACATTTTTGAATTTCCCAAGTTTCTTTCTGTTATTGACTTCCTGTTCCATTTCGGTCAGAGAGTATGCTTTGTATAACTTAAATTTATTGAGACATGTTTTATGGCTTACTATGTGGTCTATCTTAGAGAATGTTCCATATGCATTTGCAAAGAACACATATGTATCCTGCTGTGGTTGGACAGGGTGTTCTGCAGACGTTTGTTATAGTTGGTTTATAGTATTGATCCTCTGCTCATTTGTTGCATCTATTCCTGAAAGTGGGGCATGGGAGAATCCAAGTAATACTGATGAATCGCTTCTTTCTTTCTTCAATTCTATCACTTTTTGCTTCATGCATGTTGGGGCTCTGTGAAGTTAGGTGCATACATGTTTATAATTGTTACATCTCCTTGATAGATTGACTCTTTCATCATTATAAAATAACCCTCTTTTAAAACAGAAACAGACGAAAGGGGAGCCCTCCTGCACTGCTGGTGGGAATGCAGTTTGGTGCAGCCACTGTGGAAAACAGTGTGGAGATTCCTCAAAAGACTAGGAATAGACTTACTGTATGACCCAGGAATCCCACTCCTGGGCTTGTATCCAGAAGGAACCCTACTTCAGGATGACACCTGCACCCCAATGTTCATAGCAGCACTATCTACAATAGCCAAAACATGGAAACAGCCTAAGTGTCCATCAACAGGTGACTGGATAAAGAAGATGTGGTGTATTTATGCAATGGAATACTACTCAGCCATAAAAACCGACAACATAACGCCATTTGCAGCAACATGGATGTTCCTGGAGAATGTCATTCTAAGTGAAGTAAGCCAGAAAGAGAAAGAAAAACACCATATGAGATCGCTCATATGTGGAATCTAAAAAACAAAAACAAAAACAAACAAACAAAAGAAAAAACAAAGCATAAATACAGGACAGAAATAGACTCATAGACATAGAATACAGACTTGTGGTTGCCAGGGGGGCAGAGGGTGGGAAGGGATAGACTGGGATTTCAAAATTGTAGAATAGCTAAACAAGATTATACCGTATAGCACAGGGAAATATACACAAAATCTTATGGTAGCTCACAGAGAAAAAAATGTGACAATGAGTGTGTATATGTCCATGTATGACTGAAAAATTGTGCTGAACACTGGAATTTGATACAACATTGTAAAATGATTATAAATCAATAAAAAATGTTTAAAAATAAATAAATAAATAAATAAATAGAACAGAAACAGACTCACAGACATAGAAAACAAACTTATGGTTACCAGGGGGGAAGAGGGTGGGAAGGTATAAATTGGGAGTTCGAGATTCGCAGATAATGACTGGTATGTATAAAATAGTTACACAAGTTTATACTGTACAGCACAAGGAACTATATTTGATATCTTGTAGCAGCTTACAGTGAAAAAGAATATGAAAATGAATATATGTATGTTCATGTATGACTGAAGCATTGTGCTGTACACCAGAAATTGACACAACATTATAAACTGACTATACTTCAACAGAAAAAGTAAAAAAATAAAATACAAACCCCTCTTTATGTCTAATAACTTTTTTTGGTTTTAGTCTTTTTTGTCTGATATTAATATAGCTACTCCAGCTTTCTTAGGGTTGTTGTTTGCATGATACATATTTTTACACACTTTATACTCAGACTATTTGTGGATTCAAGGACCGTCTGGTATCATCCCCTTACTCCACTACAACTTGGCTCAAGTATACCTCTTTTTGCTGCTATCATCAAATATATTACATTTCTATATGCTATAGGTCCAAAAATACAATTATATACATACTATTTTATACAATTTATTTTTTTAATCAGTTAATCGAAGAAAAGTGAAGAAAATCTACTTAACTTCTGTGATCTGCTAGCAATAAATTCTCTCAGTTTTTGTTTATCTGGTAATATCATTATTTCATCTTCATTTCTAAAAGACATAGTTTTGTTAGATATAAGGTTCTAGGCTGACAATGTTTTCTTTCAATGCTTTGCACATGTTATCCAACTGCCTTCTGGCCTCCACTGTGTCTGATGAGAAGTTAGACGTTTATCTTATCAGGAGTTCCTTGTACATGTTGAATCTTTTATTTATTGCCAATTTCAAATTTTTTCTCTGTCTCTGGCTTTCAACATTATTACTATGAAGTGCGTGGCTCTCTTTGAATTTATTCTAGGGATATGTTCCTCAATATATAGGTTAATGTTTTTCATCAAATTGGGATATTTGCAGACATTATATTTTTAAATATTTTTCTGCTCCTTTTTAAAATCTCTTTCTGGTACTCCCATTATGCATATGTAGGTACACTCATTTCCCTGAGGACCTGTTCATTATTACTTATTCTATTTCCTAGTTTTCCTAGTTATTCTGACTTAAAAGCAGATGAGAACACACAAATGGCAAAATTTTCACTCTTCTGAGGCTTAGAACAGATCAGTGTTTTAGCCTTGGAAACCTTCAAATTTAATGTGTTCTAAATCAGTGTTACTCAAAGTGGTCTGCCGATGAGACCTGGCCTGTGGACTCTTTGTTACAGATCTGTGAGAAGCACAAAAATTGAGAATAAATGCTTGTAAACATTTATAGCAATTTGACAAGGCAGCTTTATTTGAATCTAATAATAGCAAATTTGGGATTGATGTTTGTATGTCTTTGAGTTTTTGTTTCATTCTTATATGTGTTCAGGTTCATCGTACTTTGCAAAAGTCTATCAGTCCATGATAGATTGTAAGTAAACAAACCCAGTGCTTCACCACAAATAGTCTGAGATAGCACAAGTCTATGCCCTCTCCCATCTTCCCACCAATTCTCCTTCGAAGACTGATGATAGGTAATAAATGTAAGTTTCCCATTTACATTTTCCATAAAATATAATTTTATGCTCTGCATCAATTTTGTATCTCTGTGTAACAAATTGCCACAAGCTTAGCAGTTTTAGACAATACCCATTTATCGCTCATAGTTCTTTAGGTCAGAAGTCTGGCACAGAATGGCTGAGTCCTTTACTTAGGGTATCCCATGGCCAAAATCAGATGTTGGCTGGACTGAGTTCTTGGCTGGAGGTTAAAGGGGAAAGCCCACTCACAAGCTCACTCTTGTTAGCAGAATTCAAGCCCTTTGCAATGGCAAGACTGAGGTCCCTGTTTCCTTACTGGCTGTCAGCCAGAGCCTGGTCTCAGCTCCGAGACCCTGCCCGTAATTTTTTGCCACTTAACCTCCTTCATCTTTAAGCTAGTAACAATATACGAATCCTTCTCTTGCTTCAGATTCCTGACTTCCTCTTCTGTGACCTGTGTCATGTGGTTATGTCAGACCCACATGGATAATCTCCCTACATTATGGGCAACTATGCCATGTAATATAACCTAGTCACAAGTGAAAACCCATCATATTCACACATGTAGGGATTATGTGGCCACGTCCTCCACGGGGAGGAGGGAATCTTCAAGGCTTAGAATTCTGCCTACCACATGCTCTGCTGAATTTCATATCTGAATTTGGCAATTGTTTCCTTTGAATTCTGGCCAATAAAGACTCTTGGCTATTAAATAACATTCTTTACATAAATCAACCCTTTGTTTGGAGGAGGTCTTTCTCTGTATAAAAGAGGTTAAAATTGTTTCATGTAACAAATTTGTTATCATGACCAAATGATATTCACTAAATACCTCCTGTTAAAAAAAAAAAAACAGCAGCTGCACCTGTGTACTATATATTACGTTTAATTTCAATGTCTCAGATTTCACAGAGAGTGAATAAAATAAAACGACTTCTTTAAAAATTCATTTTTGTAAAGTTCATTCTTAAAAAAAAACACTTCCTTTTAAGAGTTATTTAAAAGGAATGGCTGTGGTTTCTGCTAACTTATTATAAATCCATCCTTTTATAACATAAACCAAGGACTGTGTGATAAAGCACACCAGTTAGAAATACAAAGAGATATATTATAGATAAGTAATGCTTTCCTCTCCTGTAAATACAATTTATGTCACTTAAACAGCTGAAATCAAAGGAAGCTTTTTAAAGAAATATTTAGAGCTAGTAGATGCAGCAAGCAATAGCAACATTAGCTAATTAAATCCAATGCCATCCGTGGTCTCTGTTAGCATTTTAGGTTTCAAGATGAAACAAGATGGAAAAAGTGTACAATCCCTTGATAAGTATAACTTGCAACAAGTTGGCAAACTAGTGGGGATTAAAAGCCAAAAATAGCAGTTTTGCTGTGTAATTTTTTTTTGCAATGACTTTATAGCTCCACATCCCAGCTTGCATTACTCATTTTGTGAAATAAAGAGAAAACTATATTTTTAAAGAAACTTATTTTAAATTAATTACTCCACCAAATTGACCAGTTTAAAGGAAATATTCCATGGGCTGATGGTGTTTGAGGGTCTATATGGGAGAAAAGAGAACCAAATAGTCTTTGACACTGAGAATAATACAGCTAAATGGAAAGTAATAATTGCAGTCAGTGCGACTTGACCTCTGCTTAGTACTGTGGCTGTTTTTACTACGATGAGAACATCTAAACCAGTACCTTGTTTCTGAATTGTATTTTAACTACTGTTTTCATTGTTTTTCCATGTTGATGCTTCTACATCAAATTCATCTTAAGCAATGCAGTCAAGAGATTTCAAGAACTACAAGTTCCCAGACATACAATAAAGAGCTGACTTCAGAACACTGTGCTTCTTAAAGATTATGCTTCACACATGGAGAAAGATAGGTGTGTGAAGACAAAGTAACATAGAGTCAAGTTTTCACTAGATAAGTTCAGATACTTGATCTTTGCCTGGTATCTGGATCACGAAGCTTGCTCCAAGAATCAAAGGGTCAGGTCAGTTCTGTGCTTGCTGATTCCTTACTCTGTGTTTTGCCTTGCCACGCATCTGCAGGTGGGCATCCCCAGAAATTTGAATAAATCTTTGGCCACTGGATGAGCCAAGCACTGGACAATACTCAAAAGGTATGAACATACATGTTCTGATAACCTCTTATCCATCTTTAAAAAGGGTGTTGTACCCAATTTCAATATGTGTGGGTGGCGATTTCCCCACCATTAGCAAGCAGTGCTCCAACACCAGCCAAGTGGCCTACAATTCAACTCAATTCTGACACTATGTACCCCAAAATAGTATCAGATCCCACAGATGAAGGGCTGTCCCACAAGACTACCCTCTGCTTCAGATGTCATTCACAAATCCAGGTTGTTACTTGTGCTTCTGCCCAACTAGCTGCATATTGGAGGCTCCTGTGACCTTCTCCTTGAACTTCAGACACCAGTCACGAGTCTAGGTTTTACCTGTACTTCTGATGAACTAACTATAATTCAGAGGTTCTCACTACTCCTTCCTTGGGTTCAATTAATTTGCTAGAGTGGCTCAGAGAACTCAGGAAACCCATTTACTCACTAGATTACCAATTTACTACAAAGGACATTAAAGGATACAAATCAATAGCCAAATAAAGAGATACGCAGGGTGAGGTCTTGAGGATGGAGTTTGGAACCCATCAGGGTGGCATATGAAGGCATTCTGGCTCCCCAACCTGGAAGCTCTACATATCCCCTCCTTTTGGGTTTGTATGGAGGCTTCGTTACACAGGCGTAACTGATTTAAACCATTGGCCTTTGGTGCTTGATTCAACTCCTTGCCCTTCCCCTACTCACCCCGGAAGTTAGGGGACAGGATGGGACTGAAAGTTCCAACCCTCTATTTATGATTGGTTCCTCTGGTGACCATCCCCCATCGTTAGGTGCTTTCCAAAAGTCATCGCATCAACATGAACTCCACTGTAGTGGAAAAGGGCTTGTTTTGAATGCAAGACACTCATTTCACCTTATGGTTCTGAAGCAATTTCAGGAATTGAGGACAAGAGACCAAATACTATAATAGAGAAATGCTCCTATTGCTCTTACTGCTCAGAAATTCCAAGGATCTGGGGAGCTGTGAGCCAGGAATTGTGGATGATGACCTAATATATGTATTTCTTACATATCACAATATCACAAATCACAAATTAACAAATCACAAAAGGTGTACCCCACTCTAAATGGTATGAGGTGGCTGAACACACAACAATCCTTGACCTTGGACAGACGCAATCCGCAGCAGCTTATCAGCCACATGTACTCACAGCCTGGAGGAGGGAGACACCACATGCCAGGCAGGGCCACGCAAGAGCTGCACGTGGGAACAGACAAACTACCAGGGCCTGCGGGAGACTGGCTTTGTAGCGTCCAGGAGGTGAGGTGCACCCTGCTTCTCATGGCCTGTTGGAATTAATTTTGCAAACTTGCAGGGAAGTGAAGCCTGTTAGGTTGAGGACCGAGTGGAGTGCAACTCTCAGGGCTGATGGGAGAACTGGCTAGTGGGGAGCCTCTACCATTGGGTGGGGAGCATAGCCGGAGAGAGCAGGAGAACGCACGGTGGGGCCTCTGGGGCCTCGCCAGGTTCAAATATGTCAAGAAACACCCGAAACGTTGTCTTCCAAGGCAACTCATGTGGGGAAACAGCTTGAACAAATCAGAACCCCAACCAGCCCCATCAGGACCAGGAGCACACCCCTGCCACCGCAAGTTTTCTCTGCAAATAATAATATTAACAATGATAATCCCACCACTTTATCTTAAAGTTCTAGGAGGAAGGAAATTTCTTAACATCCCCTTGCCTAGTTGCTTTATCGTCCCTTCCGACAACTTTTGATCTTGATCCTCATCATGGTATCCATTCACACGTGTCTTCCTCACTTTTTCTGCATGAATAATCCCACTGCTTGCCCACGGGCAAGACCAGGCTACTCCAGGAGCTAAGCTGCTCCCTGCTCACTTCCCTCTTGGCACAGAGACTGTCGTTTCTGTGATGGGCTGTTTCTGTTTTTTTTCCCAGAAAAGCACTATTGAAGTTTTATTTACATGAAGTGATTCATTTCCACCTTCTTGTCCCCCCTCCCCGGTAGCTTAGAAATTGCCAAAAAACCCAAAGTGCCTCATGCTGATGCGGATTCATCTTTAGATGTTCTTGGAGTGCGACCCTGAGTTCACGAATGTGCCTATCACAGGAGTAACGGGCCCTCTGGCCCAGCAGACCCTCAGTGAAGCAGCCTTCTCTACACCCGTCCATCACCATCACGGAAAGATGGAGAGTATGTGGGAGAGATGGGGGGAGGGAGGTTGGGGGAGGGGGCAGAGAGAGAGAGAGAATTTTGCAAGATTCAAGTAGATTCCAGGAAGCAGTGCCATTCATAACATGTGTCACTCTTGATGACATTAGGAGCCAAATTCTAGACTTCACAGCCAGCCACCAGGGGAAGTTTTTACCGGTACAGTCACTACATAAACTCCCATTTGGTCTTTTTGGTACCCCCTGCCCTGCAGGCATCCTGTAAATTTTCTTGACTTTATTTCACAAGGTTTCTGAACTTGCACGTCCTCCCTGTGCAGCAAGTGCCAGCAAGACTGAGGTCACAGCAGCACCCCCCGCCGGAGTCTGGGGGAAGGTGGTGCGAAGCAGCCGCTCTGTTCTTGGTTCCTGAGGATCACCTGCGGCCTTATGGAGGAGAAAAGCCACTCCAGAAGAACGCAGCCTCATAGCTTTGTGCTACCTTCATTCATTCCTCCACTCACTTATGTATTCAAAAACGACCTAGTGAGCACAAGCTATGAGCCAGGCATCGCTACCATGCTGGTTTTATCCTGCCCGGACCTGCTAAGGGAAAGAGGAAGAGAGGAGTGATGGGAACACAGGTGCACCCAAACCATCCCACCCTGCCTCTCAGCCAGTTCAAGTGCTGGAGAAAATGGAACAGAAATTGCAAAATATCATAAAATTTAGTAGAGATACTTTTCAGAGCGAAGAGTTTTCTTTAGGGCACGATCTGTGTTAAGTCAACACTAGGTCAGATGGATTTGGAGTTAGGAAATAAACTTGAAAAGATAGAAGTCAACTCTGTCATCTCCCTTTGATCAGATAATAGTATTTACCAAGTGAATGTTATCTTTAACATGTGTAAGTATTTGCTGTGGCATTTCTAAGAACTCTTTCTCCAAGAATGCCATTGATTTTCAAGGCAATTTTAGGATCAGCGTCTACTTTCAAATGCATTATTTTCAAGTCTTATACAGGAAAACCATTGGGTCCTAAAAGAGGTTGAGGGGAAATTTTTCCTAAAACACTAAAAAAAAAATAGGTACTGATTGCAATCCCATATTAAGAAAAGATAATAGTGTCCCCATCGGTTTGAAAGAAAATTAAGGGTTGTTGTCTTCTTCTGAGCAGTATGTTTATGAATGCTCACCTCCATGTTTGGTGTATCACGTAGCCTAGTTAAATCCTCAGTCCTTTTCACATGCTGACCTCTGAAATGAACCTTACAGTTAGCAAGCTCCTGACTCTTTTGAGGAAAGTGGTCAGTAAGAGAGCCTGGGAAGTATATTATGAGTCTAATAGTAGGAGATTTATTATTAATAATTTTTGTTAACTACGTAAGAAAAGGCTTCTTGAAAAGCAATTAGAAAGTTTATTGTTGATGTGGTCATGTATGAAACACACTCAGTATTACAGAGGACCCTGAGATCAATGAGAAAAGGCAACAGATCTTAGCATCTCAGTTTTCAACGGGGTGAGGTCATGAAGTTACAAGTATTAAATTTGAATAAAAATGTGCGTGTGCACACAAAGCATTAGTCTTTTCAAATCTGTTAAAGAATTGTGTATGTATGTGTGTGTGTTTTCATAAACAGAGAGCATGGGATCTTAAGTAAGAAGTTAAACCACTGTATAAGTTGAGGAAATGGTAGAAAGATCATGTCCGTTGTTAGAATCAGTACCACGAAGGAGACAATGTAGAAATCATGCCCATGGTTTGAAGATGGACATTTTCCCTATTTGATAGCCTGGGGTGGGGAGTTGTAGAAATAAAAGCTCATTTCCCCAGCCTCCAAATAAGATCCTTGGTGGCCATTAGCTTTGTCAGACCCTGAGCAGAGAACCTAGCTGAGATGCCTGGATTTGTGGCCTACAAAACTGTGAGATAGTAACAGAGTTGTTTGAAGTGGCTAAATTTGTAGTAATATGACACATGGTATGTAGGTAAAGGAGGTAATCAAACACCAGTTTTCTGCTTCCAAATGAAATTCCAAATGGTCCAAGAGTCATGCCTCATACCCGCCCTAACTTATTTTCAACATTCCTGGTCACAGCTTTACTTCCTTCTTGCCCATTCCCTACTTGCCACACCTGTTGTATGGCATACGTGGTGCTGTTTTTCAGGCTCCTTCCCCCGTGTTCCTGTTATCTCCATCCTGACATCGAAACCTTGGACCCACTTCATATGAAGCCGCTCCCAGCACAATACTGGACTCCAGAGCGCTGGAGCTCTGTGAACTCCCTCCCAGTTTGCCCCAACATGGAAGGCAGGACCTTTGTAAATTCTAACGCAGTTCAATTGTCTTCCTTCATCACAGAAAGATGTCTTCCTGGAGAAAAAAAAAAAAAGGATGAATACAGAAAATTTTCCAAAGAAAAATAGCCAAGTTTGGAACTGACAGGATGAAGGAAAAAAGTCAGTGGGGTCAGGAGGCGTGAAGAGGTGAGGTGAGGTCTCTGCCAGACTTCAGACACTTAGAGCTGGCCTTTTAGGACGAGATTGATTTTTATCACACCGAGTGTGATGTGTCCAAGGGACATCCAAGCTGGCCATCTCCCCTGTGGAACAGTAAGTTCCCTGAGGCCAAGGACATCATCTATCTTATTCACCATGGTAGCTCCAGACTTTCACAACAGTGAATGCATTTTAAGCGCTCCTTCCTTGAGTGGTTAATAGAGACATAAATGATTCATTTGACAATTATAAGTACTCAGTTGGGGTTTAAAGGGAAAGATGTTAGAGGTTACTGTAAAAAGTAGGAAAGCATTAGTCTTGAGTCACAAATTAACATTTAAAAAAAACTTACAGGAAGCCTAGAAGAGATCAAAGACAAGTTAACTATTAGATGGTATTACAGACTGATCGTTAATTTGGGGGTGGGGTGGGTGTGAATGCAGCTGTAGATTTTTAAAAGTCATCTTCTGTTTGAAATATTTACTAAAATAATTGTGGGTGGAATAATCATGGGTGGAATGTCTTGGTTTTGATTTAAAATACTCCCAAAGAAAAAGTGTGAAGAAAGGGGGGAGTTGAGAATAATGAAGCAGAAAATTGAACAGTTACTAAAGCTGGGTGACAGGTGCATGGGTGTGCAATAGATGATTCTCTTTACTTGTGTGCTTGAAAATTGCTGTAATGAAAGGGAAGGAAAGAAGGAAGGAAGGAAGGAGAGAGGCAGGGAGGGAGGGACAGAAGGAGGGAGGGAAGGAGGGAAAGAGGGAAGGAGGGAAGGAAGGCAGGCCACTCAGAAAACAAGAGTTGTAACAAGGTGCCAACCATTTTTCCTTGACGTTCCCCATTGCACCCTCTTAGTCTCCTGTAAATCCAATTTGTTGGACTACAGGGGTTGACATTTGTTTCTAAGCCTTTAGAGTTTTCATTCTTCTATTCATCAAATGTTTACTAAATGATGACCCTGTGTGAAACTCTATGCTAGTGTCGGGTTGATATAAGCAACAGATAAACATGTTTTGTTGGAAACAAAGATGTTATTTTTGTCATAAAATATAATTACTCCACAATTCAACATGGGAACAGCCTCACTGAACAGCTGTAAAATACACAGCACAATGCTCCCTTCTCCACCTTCCAATGTCCTGAAAGTAAAAATCCACCATTATTACTCTATTGTGTCACTACTTAAAGCCGGGCCTCTGATCTCTCTGACTCCATGGGAGGAAGGCAGGTTTGGAAGAAGAGACCTCTTGCTTCAGAGAGGGAGCGGGGCTGGGGAGTCAGGGGGGACAATGCCCACCCAGTCAGGAAAGGGACACCAGACGGCCCCACGCAGCCCCCTGACCTAGTCCTGTAACAACAACCCCAACAGAGAAGTTAATCTCCTTAATGGAAACCAGATATGTCTCTTATTCAGAACTATTACAGTTCTGCTCTTAAACGTTTCCTGCCCCCTGAGCGCTCTGCTCGGCTAAAAGGAGGTAAAGGCGTGGGGATCCACGACGTCTCCAGGTGCCGTGAGGACGAAGCGCAGGAGGCGAGATTACCTGGCCAGCGCCCTTCTCTCCGCACCTCCCCTCCCACGCAGGCGGCGCAAGGGAAAGAAAGGAGCTGGGGGGGGGGGGGGGGGCGTGGCGAGTAGGCCAAGAACGCCTCGTTCTTTGTGTCTGACGAATTCTGTTTCCTTGGTGGCACAGGACTGTGACTCAAAATGGGGTAGTTCTACAGAGTGCGTTAACTTTCAGTTTCGGGTCTGGAGGAGGCATGCAGCACTTCAGGCATGCGCACAGACTCTTGGGTCTAATAGAAGAGGAAAACGACACCATGCTAAGCACAGAACCCAGAACAAACGATCTAGAAAGTCTGATTTAGCAGCCACCGGGCCCAAGCATCCTGAGAACAAATCGCAGGGTAATGTTTCAAAAGGATTCAGGGCTTGAGATGAACCTAAGACCCAAGACTGAATATCGGCTCCTCCAATCACCGGTGTGACAAAGTCTCTTAACTTTTTTGACCCTTAGCTTCCTGACTTTTGAGTCAGGTTCGTGGGCGACTGATGTAGTCCGGGGTGGTTATGATGGTTAAATGGGGGTATTCACGTGCACAGGCGAGATGTTACTCATCTGACTGAATGAAGTAGGTATGAATTCCTCAGACCAAAGCTCCAGTGTGTGAAAATGGAAGTTTACTTTTTTCTATGATTGAATTTATTTTTATTTTTATTTAATGGAGGTACTGGGGATTGAACCCAGGACCTCATGCCTGCCAAGCATGTGCTTTACCACTGAGCTATACCCACCCCCTGCCTGGTTGCATTTAGATAATATCTTAAGCCCCCCACTCCCTCCAGTGGTAGAAATTAACTCTAGTCAGTTTCAGGTAAGTCCGGTTGATTCAAAATATTCTCAGTCAAGAGTGCTGGACGTTGTCATGTTTGACTGGATGAGTGTGAACCTTCTTCCTCTGAGTGGGTCGAGAAGTCGAGGATGCCACACTGTGTGGGAGCGGGGACCACTTCCTCCAGATCAAAGCCAAAGACAGGCCTGCTCCCCCGCAGCTGGAGAGTGGGCGCTCAGCTGGTGTTGGCCTCACCCAGGGCGTCAAATCAGCCGTGAGCAGGAAGCGAGGGACGCTGGAGAATTTATTCTGGCAGCGGCAGCAGCAGGAGCAGCAGCGTCCAGAGTCCTGTTCTGGGAGGGGCAGAGGGTGACCGCCGTGAGGTCCTTGTCCATTTCTGACAGGGGTGAGGCAGTGGTGGTGTCATCCACATCTTACCAGAAATGTCCTAGGCTGTGGTTTTGGCTGGACAGACTTCACCCTTTTTCTGAGCCCACTGATTCTGAGTATCCTTCTCATAAATTCCCTTTCTGCCTATGTGAACCAGAGTTGCTTCTTTGTTTCTTCTCTCTTTTTTTTTTTTTTTTGTGACTTACTAAAGCTTTAATTTTTAATTGAAGTACAGTTTAAATGTTGTTTCAATTTCTGGTGTACAGCACAATGTTTTAGTCATACATATACATACATACATATATTCCTTTCATATTCTTTTTCATTACAGGTCACTGCAAGGTATTGAATATAGTTCCCTGTGCTGTACAGTAGAAACTTGTTGTTTGTCTATTCTATATGCAGTAGTTAGTATCTGCCCAAGGATGCTAACAATTCACTTAAGAATTTCTCCTGGAATCTCCCTGAGGTGGTGGGGTGAGGCACTCAGTCTCCACGGGGCTTTACACAGTAGCAGCTCATCCAGAGGGGTCTCCTGGACATCGGTCACGAACTGCTCCACACAGGCATATTCAGAGATGTCTGTGGTTCTGTCTAGTCCTCAGTCATCATCCCCTCTCCACACCAGCCACCCCTGAGAGGTCCTTCCTCCCACCTGACCCCTAGTCTTACAGTTCACACCACGTCTACTACGGCACCTCTATCCTGCAAGTCTTCCAGCCCCGGTCTTGGATGCTGGACACTGTCAGTCGCATAGAAAGAATCTGCTGCCACTGCACCCACTAGGACGCAAGGAGCACCTGTGCTGGGCCTGAAGTCAGTCTGCCTGGTACCTGACACGGGAGCTTCTGTTTGTCTAGTCCATAGTGGCACGAAGAACTAGAGGGTCTTGCTGCCCCCCAAGACCCTGACAAGAAGTGGATTCCTCGATATTTGGATCCCCAAATCTGTCTGGGATGTCTGTGGCCGTCCCTGGGATGCAGTCCAGTGTAGGAGAGGGGCACTTTGCAAGGCTTGGTTCTTGAGGACATTCACCGGATCCTAGTGTTTTCTGACACCTCCCCACCCCCAGACTGGCAGACTGTTCACGTCTCAGAGAGGAGGGGAAAGAGTGGCCCAGATATACCACATATTTGCCCACATTTATTCCATATTTACACACCAAGACTTTGGTATATACATCACTGTTTATTTTTTAAATGTATGCCAAGTGGGGAGGGCATAGCTCAATGGTAGAGTGCATGTTTAGCATGCATGAGGTCCTGGGTTCAACCCCCAGTACCTCCACTCAAAACAAACAAACAAACAAACAAACCTAACTACCACCCCCCAAAAAGTATGCCCTTAGCTACTTTATAAATCATATATAATGCAAAACAGTAGCTTTTGTCTCTCTTTTAGCATCCTCAAGCTGTTACTTTTAATTACTTCAGTCATTTCTTTTATAATAAGATTGTATTTGCTATTGATTGGTTTATCTATTATCTTTCTCTTATGACATATGTATCTTTAGCTCTGTTACATTTCCGTCTTTTCCTGTCCACCCTTCCACTAAAAATGTTGTGAAAACACACTAAAAGACAAAGCTACAGCCCTGACCAGCAGGACAGTGATTTGACTGTCAAGCAGCCTATTACCACAATCTGGAGGAAACAGCTCTATATTTACATCGCTGAGCTAAGAACTGCAGTTGATAAAATCTGAATGTAAGTATCAAAAATGATTATTAAAAGAGGATATAGACAAAACAAATACACTCAAAATTATACATCGTAAGAGGAGGGAAAGGAAGATGTGGGTTGGTTATGGGAGAAAAAACATGTCAAAATATTCATTTTACACAGAAAAGAAACAGAGTAAATCATTTTCTACTTTAACAGAAAAAAACTAACATATAACAAATGCTTCTGAATAACTTAAGGGTAATCATGAGAAGAATTAAATGAGGCGTATTGTTTCCTAAATGATCAGAGAAAAAAAAAGAAAAAGAAAAAGAAGAAATTCCAGAAAATAAGGAAGGGTAGTTGACATAAATACATAAAGATAACATAAGAAAAGGCCTATTTTTATTTATTTTTGATTTTTTAATGTTCTAGGGGTTTTCCCCCAGCTTTACTAAAGATATGATTAACAAATAAAAAATTGTATCTATTTAGGTTATACAACATGAATTTTTAAGGTGTACAATGTGATGATTTAGTATACGTAGACATTGTGAAATGATTACCACAGTCAATTTAATTAACACCTCCATCACCTCACAGGGTTACCATTAATGTGTGTGTGTGTGTGTGTGTGTGTCTGTGTCTGTGTGTGTTTGTGTGTCTGTGTGTGTCTGTGGTGAGCAGGCTTAAGGTCTGCTCTCTTGGCAAATTTCAGGTATATAATGCAGTATTGTTAACTATAGTCACCATGCTGTCCATTAGCTCCCCATAGCAAATTCATCTTACAACTGAAAGTTTGTGCCCTTTGACCAATATGTCCCCATTTCCCCCCAATCCCAGGCCCTGATAACCACTTTTTATCTTATTCTCTGCTTCTAGGAGTTTTACATTTTTAGATGTCACATATAAATGAGGTCATACAGTATCTTTCTGTATCTGGCTAATATCATTTAGCATAACATGCTCTAGGCTCATCCATGTTGTTCCAAATGGCAAGATTTCCTTCTTTTTGTGGTTAAATAATATTCCATCATATGTATATGCCACATTTTCTTTATCTGTACATCCATCCATAGACACTTAGGTTGCTTCCATATCTCAGTTCTTGAGAATAGTGCTTCATGAACATGGAAGCTGGTAACCTCCTCTAGATCCTGGTTTCAGAAGTGGGATTTCTAGAGCATATGGACTGTATGGAGGTTCTGTTATTAGTTTTTTGAGAAATCTCCCTCCCATTTTCCATAACGGCTGTTCCAATTTACATTCCCACCAAGTGTACCAGCGCTCCCTTTTCTTCACACCCTTGCCATCACTTGTTATCCCTTGTCTTTTTTAAAAACCTTTTTAAACAGAAGTATAGTCAGCTTACAATGTTGTGCCAATTTCTGGTGTACAGCATAATAGTTCGGTCATACATGTACATACATAGGTTCCTATTCATATTCTTTTTCATTATAGGTCACTGTAAGATATTGAATATAGTTCCCTGTGTTGTACAGTATAAACTTGTTGTTTATCTATTCTATGTATAGTATGTAGTATCTGCAAATCTTGAACTCTCAATTTATCCCCTCTTGTCTTTTTGATACTAGAAACAGGTCTATCTTAAAAATCCAGGGTCTGCATATCCTAGCAGCGTGACTTAGTCAGGCCTCTGGACATCTCTGTAACTTGGTTTTCTCATTTGTATGATGAAAATAAAATGCCTACTTCCTATGATTATTCAAAATTGAGTGATATCAAACAGATCCTACAACATCTTATTGCATGGTGTCAATACATTTTCACAAAGGGGCACAGTCCAGGATTCAAAAGCAATTTAAAAAGAACTTTAATCTTTCTTTGCATATCTTGAAGAATATAAAGGAAATTCAATTCATAACTTCAAGTATGACTTCTTGAAATTACAGTTTTCTCACAGCCCAGAACTTCTTGAGAATCCCCATCCAAGTTTCCCAAGGGTCTGCCCTTCACCAAGCAGCCCTCAGCACTGTAGCCCACGCCAGCTCTGTTCTCGCAGTCCTTTCTACCCTTCCTCCTGAACCATCACGTTTCCTGATGCTGCAATTAAAAATCATAAGAACATGGCCACAAATTCAGATCTCTTTACCAGAGAGAGGATGAGAGAAGTTACATAGACTAAGGCAGAGAAAAGAGAAGAAGGAACTAAAATTGGAATTCTGCTTTAATAAATTTTATCCCTATCACATATGTAAAGTGCCTTACACATAATAAATACTTAATACATACTATTTCCTTTCTCAGTGACTCCGAACATTTCATAAATGCTTAGTCTTCGTTTTTGATATAGCTTCCATAAATAAAAATAATTATTTAATCCTTGAACACTAACTTTCTCAACACTCTCTTCCCAACTCCACCAAATTAGCAATTTGAATATGGGCACTGCTTCACAGGAGAAGGACTGCTGTTTTGAAGCAAACCCATGGTTCAGATAAATTAAAAACCTATATTACAGTATGAATAATCACCTCCTAAAGTCTCTATTCTATGCTTGATTTTTTTTTTTCATTGCATTTTCTTAAAGCAAGGCACACCTGCACCCCATACCATCCCTGAGGGGCCTGGAGTGAAACTAGACTCTGCAAAAGACCCCCTTGGTGGTTCCAACTTTTTCTAAAGTAAGATTTTTTTCTCCTGACATTTTAGAAGTGTTATTAAAACTCACTAGATTCTTGGGATTTGGAGAGGGAAGAAAAGAAACAACTGAAGCCTTGATTTGCCTCCTCTGGATATCATGTTTGTTTTGACATGTGGGTGTGGTGTGCTTTTCTGGCAATGACTGCACAAATTCAACCCTGAGTGTCTACAGGACACAGCACAGCCATGTCTAGGTTGCTTGGACAAGGAGTATTGCTTTTCTGTCTGCAGGTCATTCACACACAGCTGCCGGGCTCAGGTGCTGTAGCACCACGTTGCTCTGCTCCTTCATTCAGATCTTAAGCCACAAACTTATGTGTCTGATAACAAAGAGCAGGGAGAGGGACTGGCTCAAAGTTGAACACAGTGGTGGACGGAGACAGGCTTTGGGGTCATGGATCCTTAGAAAAGGTAAAAGTGGCAAGTTTCTGATCCTCTGGACAAGACACCAATGAACCTATTTTGTGACATGTGTCTTGCTGAGTGTCAGGATGCCATCATTTCTACCACATCTCTTCATTCTGCAGTTCTTTCTGCCTCATTTTTCAGTGGGAGGTCTTCTCAGATGTTTTTGAAAGTTTGACATAGCATCTTCCTCCTATATCTTGGCACTTAGGTAGAGAGCACTATATGTTTTCTGTTGCAGAATTTCTTCTGCTGAAATGAGTTTTCATATTTTATTTGCCTCTGTCATCATCGTTCCCTTCTTCCCGTCATGAATTACTCGGCTACAGCCATACGCAATGAACTACTTGGGGTTCATGCCTTCATCATACTATCTCATACCTCCATACCTTTGCACGTGCTGTTCCCTCTGCTTAGAACCCCTTTTCCTCCCTTCATTTAGCTCTCATCAGTACCTGTCCCTCAAAACCCAACTTGTGTCACTTCTTCTCAGAAATCCTGACTCTTCCATTGTGCTCCCATAGCAGGCTATAAATATCACATAAAACCAATATTTGCTGGGCATTTATTAAAAGCTAGGCATTGGGTTAAGCACATAACCTCTATTAATTCATTTAATCTTTGTGACAATCTTATGTTGTAAGAACTGTTGCTTAGAATTATTTTACAGACAAGAAGAAGAGATTTAGAAACATTAAGGAACTTGCCCCAGGCCAGGCTGGTGAGGCCCAAATTCAAGTGTAGGTCTTTCTGACTTCAAAGCCTTTAGCACTAGATTATTCTACTTTTCTAATAATTAAGGTACATTTGCTCATATACTATAATTATGGGAATGCTTTCCTGGCTCTCCCTTTAATTTGAAAGTTCCTCGAGGTCAGAGCAGAAATCTGACTTCAGCGCACACTAATAAATTTCCTGGCTTAGATCAAGTGCTCAACACAAAGCTGTTGAATACATGAGAGTGGATGTCTCTGTTCTGCCACTTTCCATGTTCAGCTGCCATCAGAGTGCCTCTTTTCTCAGTGAAATTGAAACTCAGCTGCACCGGGTCAAACCATACCATATGCTAGTGAGGAAAAGCAGAAGGAATCTGAGGCAACTGGTTTATTGGCAGCTCTGAGCAGAGTGAACAGGAAACACAATGTGTAAGTGCCCAGGGATGCCAAGCTCAGGGATGAATTAGTTTGTGCAGCTGGGAGTCAATGGCAGCCAGCCCACCAATTTCACACAGGAAGCGATCATCAATAGAGGAGCACGGACCAAGGGCAGGAGAAAGATACCCTGTGAAACCAGAACCGGACTGAGAGAAGCCCAAGTAAGTCCACATAAAGGGCAAGATGGCGTAGACAAGACGAAATGTAGTGTCTATTTCAAAACTGATGTTACAGGACTTCAGGATGTGCCCAAGCACCTGCAGTGAGCCGAGTCACCCACAGTTAGGGCTCACCATGCCTCCCAGAGAAAGAGACTCAGGATTTGCTTAGAGAAACTGGACCAAGGAGAGAAAGGATCCGCACTCACAGAGATAACTATGTGGAAAAGCCAGTTTTGAATCCCAGCCTCACTTAAAGAATGAGTGAGAGTAAATAAAAGTAATAATTAAACAGATAGGATGATGCATTAACAGTCCCACTGAAAGTAACAGACTAGGGATTTGCATGACAAAAATGATTGTGAATGAGAACTGTGATAAGGAGGGGAGAGAGTTAAATATTTTCCCAAATTTTGAATGTAGGGGGAAAAAAAGGGCTTATGCTTGATATGCATAGCTGGGGAAGTCAGACAAATGTAACACACAGGGAAGAAGAGCCATGTAGTTAGGTAGGACTGGAGAGTGACAGCTGAATGGGTTTCGGATGAGACAAAAGGGAGAGAATAGATGAATGTGTATTTCAAGTTTCAATATTGAGAAGAAAATACAACATTGTTGGGAATAAACAGCATGCAGCAAGGGAACAGAGAAGAAAACCAGAAGGCTCCTTCCTTTTGGATATCAAAAGCCCGGAGATCAAAATTTTGGCTTCAAAAGAAGGAATTTTAATAAAAGAAAAGATAATGGTGCAGGAGAGTTTTGGGAAAATGAATGAAGAGGTGGGAAGGGAAAATGACAAAAACAGTGGCCCACCGTAGGAAACAGAAATTCCAAATCTGTAGAAAGAGAACAGGGATGTTGAGCCTGAAACAGCAAAGGGCAAAAGGAAGGGGGCTACCCAGAGGGGAGCCAAAAATATTAAATAAAACGTGAAAAGCACAAATACGGAGAAAATGTGTCTTTAAGTTGGAATGTGGGGTTTAAATAGTGTACATGTACAAAACCTAAGAGGAGAAAAGAAGAGTCAGTATTTCAAAGCAAGAAAAAAAAGCTGAAAAGATATTGCTTTAGGGGGTCTTCATACAGATCAGTCCAGGAACACAGATGTATGGGGTATAGTGGTTAATGAAAGTTTGAAAATTATGTCACCTCTGGTCAAAGATATACAATTACGGCTTTGAATTGTAGGACAAGAGCTAGTATATAAAATATTATTTCCCCCAAAGAAATAGGAAAGAGGAAAATTATGGAGGTAAATTATATTATTATTATCCTATAAACCAGTGGTTCTTTCTGGTGGCGTGTTAGAATCCTAGTTTTTTAACTGTACCAGTCTGGTCTAGCATCTAGACCCTGGCTCCAGATATTGATTTGTTTGGGGTGGGATCTCAGCACCAATATTTTTAAAAGCCCCCTCAGGGGAATCCACTGTGGTGTCAGGGTTCAAATCACTGCTAAACCCCGTGAGTCACTTGGCAGTAAGAAAGGAGGTCATTCCTGTTAGCTAGGATGAAAGAAGGTAGCTGTTTGAAATTAAGAATTTAGGATCAATCTGTAAGATAAGTCTAATTGAGGAATGCGTATTTATATAAAGCTATTTACCATGTAGAATGACATATCTAAAAGAGAATCAACTGAGGACGTATTTCTGTGTAAATAAAAATAAAGGTGAAATTTAAAGTTTAAAAATATCTGAAATTTAAAAACTGAGAAATTTGGCAGGGATATTTAAGGAACTGGCAAATCTTCTTAGAATATGAAGACATTTAAAATAAAGTCAGAGGCATAAGGAAAAAGAAGAAAGACTATGATCTTGTAAGAAGAATCTGTATTTGTCTCCCCAGTAGCTAGAGCAGGACCTGCCATGAATTTGGAATTCATAAATTTTGCTGAATAATAGAAATCTGCATCAGGATAAGCATGAGAAAATCAGGTATGGAATCAGGGAAGGGATGGAATGGACAATGAAAAGCACTGGGCTGACCGTCAGCGCTGGGCTCCACCCACCAGCGTGTCTCCCCGGGAGAGAACAAGTCAGCACATCTCCTCGGCTTCTTGTTGGACTAGGTGGACGCAAAGCTCATCTAGCTCTGAAAGCTTATGCCCATATCATAGCTTTAAGAAATCAATGAAACCTCAAATGGGAAGGAGAAGTCAAAAGCCTTCAAAAGCAAACTGGAGTGTGCCAGATGCACATAATGGAATTCATAAATAGACAACCTGAAGGTGAAAAAATGAAAGCCAAACACCAAAACTAGGAGTCAGTAAAAGGAGTCCACAGGTCCACTAGGTGGTGAGCTCCCTGAGGGCAGGGGCTTTCTCTGTCTTGCTTCTCACTGTATTCCCAAAGCCCAGAACAATGCCTGGCTCATAGTGGGTGTTGACTTGACTGGAATGATGGGGAATGCCAGATTTTTATATAGATCCAAACAGAGCACTGATCTGGAAAGTGTCATGGAGGAGACGGTCAAAAAAAAAAAAAAAAGATGCCCATTAAGTGCAAAGTGTTCACAAGTCATCAGCACCACGTATCTGTGTGATTGATACCCTACACGGGGACTACCATCAACTTATCTTGGCCATTCCACATGCGGTAAGCACACCGGGACATGGTTCACATGAAACATTGGCTTGAAGCTAAGTGTGGTGACATGGAATTAATTCAGATATTGAAAGGACTTTAAAGCAGCCCTGTACCTGCCAAGTTACTTTTTTCTCTTCAGCCAAAACCATGTGCTTTTCCACAGAAGAGGGCCAAGGGGCCTTGATCATGAATCCATTTTTGTATTGCAGGATCATTCCTGAGGGAACACCTCAATTATAGTCAAAAAAAAAAAAAAAAAAAAAACTTTCCCAAATTGTTCCAATGGCTTCAAGGTTCAGCCCCAAATTTTTTCTCCAAGTAAAGCAGATCCTCTAATTTATAACTCACAGTTTTCCAAAGAGTAGTAACTTTAACAAGGAGTCTGCATTTACCTATCGTAAGTTCAAAGACTATATGGACTTGATTAAGCTCCCTGGCTCCTTTCATCACCCACAAATCAAGGGCTTGGATAAAATAATAATGTAAACCAAAACAGAGGTCCACATGCATTGTCAGAGGAGGCTGGCTGGTAAGTTGCACCAAGTTTCCCAGGGTTCAGTGGGGCATTCCTTTCATACAGTAGCCAGCACGCTTGCGTTGAATACCTGTGTTGGGCCCTGTACTAGGGCTGAGGGCTGTAAAGATTAAAAAGTCAAGGTGTCTCCCTAGGGCTTTATGGTCTAGAGGGAGAGACAGACAGGTCCACATCTGAACAGGAAGGGAAAAGGAAGGAAGCTGAGGTTTGTTCAATGTCTGCTGGAGGCCAGGTTCTGTGCTATATGCATTATCTTCTCTCCTTTATTTGATCCTACAGTCTATAGATAAGAAAACTAAGTTTCAAAGAGGGTTTTTAGTTACTCAAAGTCTCAAACCTGAGTGCAGACTAATACAGTGGGCACCCAGATTTTTTTTCTCCTTGAAAATCCATTCTCTCTTCCCTCTACCACACTCAAATGCAATATTCAAAAAGTTAAAGTAATGGTGGTGATAAATGCTACAGTAGTAGCAGTTTGAACAAAGGGCTATGGGAACACAAAGGGCACAGTGACACTGTGGCTAGAGACGAAGGGGGTCAGGGAAGGCATCACCGAGGAGGTGACATTTGAGCTGGGCCATGTTAAACAGCTGGAGTCGGTCCTGCTGGATTACTAACGTGTTGATTTTTTGACTACACCTCTTGGGCACTTACCAGAGCCACAAAGTGAAGGAAGCAATAATTCTTCTCTGGCCACCAAAACTGCTGAAATGGAGTCACCTGCTATTTCTACACCCACTGGTTTCACACAGAGGGTTTCTCAAATAAGGCTGCAGTTAGAGGATGTTAGCTTAGGGAGTAGCAGGTGTGTGGATGGAGAGGGGTGCGGGCCATGTCTGATGGGAAGGGGAGTGCCTTGGTGCTTCTGAGCTCCTCTTGTTTGCATGCTGGGACTAGAGGTACCCAGGTTAGATAAACGGAAGCAAACCGCTCCAAAAAGAATCTGCAAAAGCATTCGGTACAATTTTTGTCTGAGAGTTGTTTTAAAAAGAAAGAACTCAAGCATGGAGTTTTCTAAAAAACAGAGTTTCTATTTACCTATTGATGATAAATCAACAGGGTGGCATGGCAGCCAAATGGGTCTTTGAATGTGCTGCTTCATTTTTCCCATTAAGTCCAAGGAGTGTCCCAGAAATGGAAAAAAATAAAGCATTAAACTTCAGTGAAGCAAAATTTGGAAAAACGTATGTGATCCCCTGAACAAAAGACACTGGGTTGGACATTAATGGAAAGAAACTTTGAGTAAATTATGGAAAGTTTAGTAAGTACGTACTCTGAGAATGAAGGGAAGTAATGGAGTGCCCACATAAAGCACATACAGTCCCCAAGTGGGGAGGGAAAGGGAAAATATTGAAAAGGGTTATAAAGCACGATGGTGTTCCTTCTCTATAGGAGAAGGCACACAGAGGCAACAGCTAACTAACCCAAGCCACGCGGGTGAAGCAGGGAATGACTGAGGAGTTCCCAGGTGATCTCCCTGCTTCCAGCTTCCCTCTTACAAACGATTCCTCCCACTGTAACCAGCCATCTCCCTAAACTTCAGATCTGATTAAATCACACCTCTGCTTACATGCCTTCGATGCCCTAGTCTCAAAGAAGTCCAGATCCCTTGGTGTGTCATGCAAGAACGATCATAGTGTGGCTCCACTTAACTATCCAGCTTTGTCTCTCCCCTTTCCCAGCTCACACTTTATTCTCTAGTCGTGCTGAACTCTCAGAAGGTGCCCCCAAATCAACCCTTGGAATGTTGAACGTGCTGTTTCTCCTACCTGGAATGCTATACTTCACCACCATCTTCTCTTTTCTCTAAATTCCCATTCCTGCATTCTCTCATCTGACGTTTATTGGGCCAGGCAATGGACTGGGCCTTGCACTGAGAGCAGGGATGGAGATGGAGATGGTCCCGACTCATGGGCTTCATGGGCCTCATTTGTTATTATCGCTTCCTTCCTGAAGTAAGGGCTCCAACGCTGAACTGAATGTCCCTCCTATCCCAAAGCACCATGAATGAATGATTAAATTATTTATTGTTAATTAGTTAAATAGTAGTTAATAGTTCATTACACAGTGTAATGAATAACTAATTAACTATTGAATCAGTAGGCCATAAAAGACCATAGAAAAACACTATTTCCAGTGGTACAGCCTTCCCAACAGTAACTGCCCCTGTTTGGTTCAACAAACATTTATTGGGCATCCATTACCAGATACCATTCCAGGCACTAGACCTCTGCAGAGAATTAAGACAGTCTCTGACCTTAAGGAGTTTGCAGTCCAGGAAGGGAAACAAAGACATAAATTTTAATAAAATTTTAAAACATATAAATGTATAACTTATTATAGGGGCAGAGGGCGTTTCAAACGTTTTGTCTTTCAATCCTCACAAGAACTTTGAGGTAAAAGACGATTCTTCTTATTATGCCTGTTTTACTGTGAGATGACTAAGTCGTTTTCCCGAGGTCACGCTTGAACCCAGGCAATCCTGTTCCCCAGCTTATGACCTCAACGGCTTAACAGGGCAAGGCAGGCGCACTAGTGGAGATACATATAAAGCGCTGTCTCGAAACAAAGACAGGAACTGAGCCCAGAACTGAAATTCAGGAGAAGTTTCTTGGAGGCTCTGAGTCCATTCCTGTGCTAAAGCCGAGGTCACTGAAATGAGTCATTGCCTTAGCTAGCTGAATGAGCAGACCCACTGACCCCAAATCAGACAGGTAAGAAGAAAGAAACCAGTCAGATGGTTCACACAGGTGAGACACGCTCTTCATTAACTATTAATATTTTTATACCACTTGGGAGATAACTATTGTCCTCAAGACCCCTAAGTGCCACCCTGATCATCCTGGCCATCCCAGCTGCAATGCCAGCTCTGTAAGATTTAAGCTTCCAAACAGGCATGAATCGGCTTCTGTTCTCTCTGTTCTGTTCCGTTGACCTAACTCTCTTCGCCAAAAACACACTGCTGTAATTAACTATAGGTTTGTACTAATTCTTGATATCAGCTGGGCTGAATCCTCCTACTTTGCTTTTCTTCAGGAGTGTCTCAGCTATTCTGGCCCTTTGTTCTTCTGTTTATATACATATATATGTTATGTTTATCAACGTACTTTTTTTTAGGTTATCTATTACTATAAAACAAATTATTCCATTAGTGGCTGGAAACAACACAAAGGTATTATTTTACAGTTTTTGTGGGTCAGGAATTCAGGAGTGCCTTAGCTGGGGGCTTCTGGCTCAGGGAGTGGGCAAGAGCTGGATAGTCACCTCAAGGCTTGACTTGGCGAGGAGTCACCCTCAGGTGGCTGTTGGCCGGCATCAGAAGATCCATTTCCAAGTTCAGTCTCCACAGGGCTGCCTGGAGACACAGAAGCTGGCTTCCTCCACAGCCAGCAATCCAAAGAGAGAGCCCCCAAGACAGAAGCCGCAGAAGTGACACTCGGTCACGTCTTCCATAGTCTGTCCTTCGGAAGAGTCGTAAATCCAGCTCACCCAAAAGGGGAGGGGATTACACAGTCATGAGCACCAGGGAACAAGGGTCATTGGCGGCCATCGTAGAGGCTGCCCACTGCAGTTTGTTCAATTTAAATGTAAATTTTAAACATAGAAAATACATTCTCATAGTTAAAAGTGTAAAATGTACCAAAGGGTATATAGTAAGAAGTCCCTGTCACACTCACTCCATTTCTCAAGTTCTATGAAAAGTATTACTGAACTTTTAATTATAATTGCCTTGAATCTAGAGATTTGAGAGTCGGTATTTTTGTGATATTGAGTCTCTATGAAACGATGAAGTGTCTTTTGCGTAATATCTTTCAGTAGGTTGTCATAATATCTTTAATTAATTTAGGTCTTATTAATATCTTCTAATTGATTACCATAATTTTCTTTCTAAAGTTTCCACATATAGATTTACTTTTAGTACTTTATTTTTGCCATTGTAAATAGAATCTTTTAAATATAGATATTTTAACTACTTATTGCTGATTTTAAATATGCAATTGACCCATATATTGATGCACATCCAGCACCATGCCAAAATCTCTTACTAATTCAAAAGAAATTGTCAGTTTATCTCCTATGTAGGTAATTCTGCAACTGTAATGATGACAGTTTGGTTGCTTCCTTTCCAAATGTTATACTGTTTATTTATTTTTCTTCTTTTATTGTGTTGGTTGGTACTGACAGCGAACTACTGTTTTGTTTCTGATTTTAAAGGGAATGTTTTGACATTTCATGATTTAAATAAATATATAGTTCTTTGATAGATACCACTTAGCAGATCAAAGATGTTCTTTTGTATTTCTAGTTTACTAAAATATTTTATAATAATTAATGGACTGATAATCTTAATTATTCCTTCATTTTAGTCCTTCTCTTTTGCTGTGTGGAATCTGCTTTTGAAACCAACTGAGTTTATTTCAATTACGTTTTTCAGGTCTATAATTTCTTTTTCAAATATGCCTTTATCATCACTGAGAGTCTCTGAATTCATACTTTCAATTTTGTTTTACATTTCTTTAAACTTATAAAATATGCTCATTTTAGATTCGATATTTGATTATTTGAATATCATAAGTCTTTGTATATTTGATGTATGTATTTGTATATTTGTCAATTGTTGGTTATTTCTGCTGACTTTCAGCCGTGTTTCTTGT
The DNA here is from genome assembly GCF_036321535.1 of Camelus dromedarius. NCBI lineage: Eukaryota > Metazoa > Chordata > Mammalia > Artiodactyla > Camelidae > Camelus > Camelus dromedarius. Next base: position 33,892,801 of record NC_087455.1, read on the forward strand.
TCTCACATCTGTTTTGTAATGTTTGGCTGTTGGGTCCTTTATCTGATGTAGTTTTATCCGAAGAAATTCTTAGAGGCATGAAGTTGAGAGTTCTTTCAGCCACAGATTTATACCTGCTTTTGGAATCCACCTTTAAACCTATTATTTTCCTAATAATTTTGCTTTTAAGATAAAATAGGCAAGTTTCCCTTGTAAATTAGGATTTACTTCTAGTGCACTGTTCACTGAAGGTGTAGCCCCTTTTGGTAGGTAGGGTCTTGGCTTCACACGCAGGTCTTTGATCTGACTCCCTACATTATACAGAGACTAATATTTGTTTCCAGCTCCCCGTGAGGCCATTAGAACCTAATCTCTGGATCACCAGAAATCCGCAGGTGCCCAGAGAGCACTCATAGACTTTACTCCCGGGATTTATGCTTTTACTTCATGTTTGATTGCTGGGGATTTCCTTACTCTGTTGCCAGCTCAGCCATTCAATGAAAAGTTTTTCCAAACACTTTATATAGTATCTGGGATTATTCTGTAGTGTAAAGGCTTCTCAGAATATCAAGTTTATAATACTGCCAGAAATGGAAATCTAACTTATTCTTTTTAAATTTTGCCTAAATTAGAATAGTTCCTTTTTTAGATGATTAAGTTATTTTCTATGAAAAAAAATCCTCATAATTGTAAGAATATGTTTCTGTAAAAATATAAACTTTTGAAACTTCACAGAAAGAGGATATTGCTGAAAATTTTACCACTTTCCAAAGATATTCATGTGTTAGTAGTAGGCTGACCCACATGAAATAGTCCCTCTGTAGGTCAAAATTAACTTTGTATGATTCAAATAAATATTTCCTTCCAGTTATTTTCAATAACTGTTTTATATAGTCAAAATAATAATTTATATATATATAATCTTATATCTTTTTCTTTGCAGAAACATTTCCCCATTAAACTTCTCACAAATAGGTTGCTTATATAATACTTATATATGTGACACTTACCATAATTTTTCAATCATTTCCTTATTTTCAGACATTTAAATTGTTTCCAGGGTTTTTAAAATAACTAACACAATAGTGAACATCTTTGTGCATAAAGCAATTTTTTGAATTTCGTATTTTCTCTTAGAATGGATAAATGGAAACAAAATTGCAGATTCAGAAGATTGAAGTTTTTAAGAATCTTATTACCTAACAGCAAATTACACTTCCACTTGAAGATTTAAAATATCAGAAAAGTAGTATTTGGGGTGTCTCTCAACTTCCTAATTTGGTATTTGAACACCTCATTGGAAAAGTCATGTGATGCTTTAGCTCTAACCTACATCTCACCTGTTGTGATGTAAACATTATCTGTTCTTGGTTTAAATAGCTCCCAGACACTCACATTTTGTGTAATGACTGAAAGAATCTTATCCAACTTCCCTTAGGACTTTTTTCATGAGTACTATGAAAGTCAAGTTACCTAAATCTATCTAAATTAACTCTTCAAAGAGGTATGCCAATTCTCATCTAAGGCCTAAAATATAGCTCCAAGCAAGTGTTCAGATTTCATTTCATTTCCATTTGTGGAAACACCGTTTTGCTCTTCTCTCGCAAATTCCTCTCTATGTAACAGAAAAAGGCAGTAACTAGTATCTTTCTCTCTCACAAGACTGTTTCAATAACAAAATCAAAGCTACTTTTTATTGAGTGCCTAATTTATGCCAGGAACAATGTGAGGCACTTTACATGACCTCTAACTCCCATAATAAACTTGCAAGGTGTCTCATGCCCTTTTGATATCTGAGGAAAACTGAGTCTCAGAGAGACTAAAAAATCATGGGAAAATAGAAGGTGTGATCAGAGTTGAAATGGATTTGGCCAAAGTCAAATCTTCCACTACGGAAATACACACACACAAATAGCTAGTCAAAGTTATGGCTCAAAAAAGGAAAGGGCAAGGAGTCTCTTTTGTACAGCACACCAGGTGTCTTGGGCAACTAAAGCACCCAGGGAAACAATGGCTCATCCTTCACGTCATGGGTAAAGTTTAAGGCCACAGTAAAGACACCTGGCTACCACTCTTGTGAAATAATTGCTAAGAAACAAACAAAGAGCTGAGCAAATGAATACATAGCCTAAAGATGGTTTTCTCTGTGGTTTTGGTTTAATCAGCTAATAACACCCAAGGACAGCGCGGCTAAGCTGCTGCTTTCATTCAATGCTGTATTCAAGCGATGTTGTTTCACAGCTTTAACAGCCCTGTCAGCATTCATCAGGAAATCAGTGCGGCCCTCCAGAGTCCTGCCATAAAAACATGGTGGCTTTTTAAATTAGAGCCGCGCAACCTTCAGCACACCCCAATGTTGTGTTGAACTGATGTGTCGCATTCTCACCTAAAGCTCCCCAAGATTCAGATGAATCCAAGGGAAGCAGAGAAGGGTCCACATGGCTCCAGCTCAACAAATGTATTTCACAGGTTTCACAGTGAGCTTTTAACTCTCGATGCCATGGCCGTCAAAAAAATGAATAAATGATAGTAGGAAAATCTAACTCTCACCCACATGTGAGTTGTTAGGTACTCTATCTGCTGGACACAAGTTCTGTGAAACATAGAAAAATAAAGGTAAATTCAAGATTTGGGTGACATCAAGGTTGCTATATGTGTATGTACCTGCAAGAAGAGTGTTATGCAGGCAGGAAGTTGGGAACTAATTTAATTTGTCAGCTTTATTATTTTATTAAAAATGATATCATTTACCAAAAGTCTTGCATCGATGCTGTTTTAAAAAAATACAATGAGTCTTCCAGGATTATCACCCCTGGTTTTTGAATGGATCTGTGTACACACTAAAAATCTCTAGTTGGCTGTGTTAGGAAAGAGGAGGGTATTCAACAAAGTGTAGACATTTACTGCTTTTCCTGAAAATCTGAGGACTGCAGACTCCTCGATATTTTGCTATTGAAACCACAATACATTATGGAAGGGTTGCTTCTGGGTTTGAAGCTTCTGTTGTCCATAAATTAAATGGAAAAAGGGTTATTCTTTTCATTTTTGCCATTCACTGCTCAGGAGTTGCATTCCTAATCAAAGATAATAATTTGGTATTTAAAAGTAAATAGCTGTTACAATAACAAAAAAGAGAAAAATGCATACTTGGGATCTCCACCTACTAGTGATCTTTTTGCCACAACCCTTAGTTCTTCTAAGATCAAACAATGTTAAACGTGATTTGACCTTTTTTAAAAAAGTATATATTTACTATAAATCATCTTGACTTGATCTCAAATTTAATTTTCTTCAAATAAACATATACAGCACCAAGTAGTATAGATATAAAAAAAAACTTTGCTCAGTTACTCTACCAGAGTATATATTCATGCCAATCATGAAATCAAAATTCTTTTTCATTTTTTAAATAAATCAAAAACTTTTTTATAAAATGTTGCTTCCCCAAAATTCGTGTACAAATTATGACTTCACCTTTGTAATTTTTCTTGGCAAAATTTCTGGAATAAATTAATCAAATGCAACCTTCCATAGGAAAGCACTTCCAAAAAATAACTTCCTCTGCTGAAATGGAGTCTGCAGTGACTTCTCCACTTCACAATATAACATTTAATGCTTATTTGCCAAAACATTCATTTTTATTGATAATAGGAGACTTTGATCGGCAGTTCATTAGCTATGTGACATAATTCATTTCCTGTTATACCCCAAATGTTCAGGTTCAAGTATATCTGAACATCTACAATAGATGGGTTGGAAAAAGAAGAGCACACCGCAGGGTGGGGGAGGGTGGGAGGGTGTCATATTTTTATTCAGGGCAATAATCTAAGACTGCACTTACATTTTGATAAATTAGGTTTGAGGCCAAAGTGGAATAAAACAGGTAAGGAAATTAAACTTGTTAAATTTTTTGTAATCGTCGTAATGGGAAGTGACATCTCATAAACTTGTCTAGGAAGAAAATTCCAACCTCCTGTAATAAAGTCAGTGTGTGCAGAGAAGTGGCATAAGGGGCAAATTAAGGGTTGATCCGCCTTCCCTGGAAGAAATACCAGCCTCCTTTGGTCAAGGGCTAACCTCACAAATGGGCCTAGCCGGTAGTTACCAAATCTGTGTGTCCTGAAAACTCCAGTGATGCTGTCTTTCTCAAAACATCTTCCCGAGGTCTGTTACTGACACCTGAAATTCACCCATTGGAAGTTTATGCTCCTCAGAATGTGACAATGAATCTATGTATGTTCGTGTATAACTGAAAAATTGTGCTCTACACTGGAAGTTGACACAACATTGTAAACTGACTATAACTTAATTAAAAAAAAAAAAGAAGTTTATGCTCCTCCTTTCCTGTTTTGTCCCGAGTTAAAATGTAAATACTACGGAATGTGATAATACACGAAGCTTGTCTGTCATTTCTGTCTTCATGGTGATGAGTTTTTAATAGAAGAGGTGAATAGTTTGAAAGAATCCTCTGTAACGGGAAGGGAAATGATAGTAAAGGGGAAACGCCGTGGGAGATGCCGGGAGCACTTGGCAGTGTGAGAGGGCACAGGAGGGAAGGGAAGGCACTGGGAGACAGGGAAAGCAGTTAAGCCAACGGAAAGCTCCACAGCTTCTATCTGAATGGAGTTATGATCGTCCTGGGGCATAGCCACATGGGGGTCGATCTCTGCTTCCAAGAGTTAGGCAGATGCATAGAAAAATAACACAAGTAAGGTCATTTCAAACAGAAGATAAAGTATAACATAGCTAAGAAAACAGACCTCTTTTGATTTGAAAATTTGATTCTCAGAGTCAGTATCTGTAGACATCTGGAACTGAGGCGTTTCTTTTTCTGTTCCTACAACATGGCAGGAAGGCAAGAAACCCACCAACAACTCTTTAAAAGGAGGATCCAAGGGAAGAAACATAAGTATTTCTCAAAGTGTGTTGCATGGAATACTTGAATGGACAGAAGCTAGATGATGAGTGGGAGAGAGTTCTGTAGATAAGTTTGAGAAAAAGCTTTATACTACAGGTCTCTCTTAGAGAGTTAAAACATGAGTGTGGCAGAGACTGCTCTGTGTTCCCTAAAGTCCACTTACTTGTTCTCCAGATCACATTTCCTAGCATTTACTTGCACTTAGGTATGGCCACGTAACTGGGTTCTGGACAATGGGTTGTGATTTCTGGGTAGAAGTCACATGTGCCACTTTCTGGCGTGGCCCATAAAAACCTTCCATGCCCCATCTTCCTTGCTCCTTGCCCCTTCCAACTGTCTGGAATGGAGTAAATCTGGGGTGATTTGAGGATGATGAAATTGATGGACGGTGAGCGGCTTTATGAATGACCTCTTGGACCCAGGCACCTAATCAAGAATTCTAGCACTGGACCATGTCATGAGCCAGAAATACATCTTATTATGTTTTATTATGTTAAGCCTCTGAGATTTCAGGGGTTTTTTTTCCTATTACATCGCTTTAGGTATTTATCCTAACTAATAAAATGCTTTGCATTTTGAATGTCTGAAAGGTTTCACACTTAAAAATCATGTTTACTCTTATTACACCCAGTTTTTTCCACTGATCTGACCACAGAGCCTTTATGGTTTGGCTTTGTTTTTACTTTAATAATTATTAGCTAGTAGAACTACTGGTTTTCTAGTTTAGGAAAAAACAATGTCTTTCTTTTGGGAAGGCTCCACCATGCCTTTCTTTACTCTGTCTAGCCCTCTGGAAGTTTATTCTAGCTGGAAGAAGGGAAAACTAAGAAACAGGCTATGCCCAGAACTATGAGGATGCACAGCACCAGTTATAAACTCACTCACAGGGCTATGTTAGATATTTCAACACAGAATTAAATAAGTGAGTGCAAAGAACACAGGCATGTTCTTTGAGGAAGCAGCTCTGAAAGAGCCTCTCCCACATCCAGGAGCTGGGCCTAGCCCAGGAGTTTTGCTTTCATCCACGAGGACTTTGATGTCAAAGGAGACCTTCCTCAATTTCTCCAAGAGGGAACCGGCTGACTCCTTTTGACCCTGTCCTCACCAAGACGAACAGTTTCCACCCAGACAAGGACAAGCCAGTCAAGGTGCCCATGATGTGCAGGGCAGGGAAGTTTGCCTCCACTTTTGGTAAAAATTTTCATTGCCACATCCTCAAACTGCCCTACAGAGGCGATGCCACCAGGCTGGTGGTCCTCATGGAGAAGACGCCCTTGAAGACCACCTGACCACAGACCTGGCAGACATGTGGCTCAGAAACATGAAAACCAGAAAAATGGAAGTCTTCTTTCCAAAGTTCAAGTTAGAGCAGAAGTATGAGGTGCATGAACTACTTAGGCAGATGGGAATCAGGTGAATCCTCTCACCCTGCGATGACCTGAGTGAACTCTCAGTTACTGCAAGAAATCTTAAGCGTCCAAGGTTTTACAAAGAGCAACGATCGAGGTCTGTGAAAAAGGAACTGAGGCAGTGGCAGGAACCCTGTCAGAAATTTCTGCTTATTCTATGCTTCCCATCACCCAAGTGGACTGGCCATTTCATTTCATAATCTATGAAGAAATCCCTAGAATGTTGCTTTTTCTGGGCAGCGTGGTGAATTCAACTCTTCTGTGATTTATGACATGCCTGAGTACTTAGAGCTACAGCAAATACTGACTCTGAGGTGCTGGAACCTACACAGGACTTTGGCACTGGGTGTTGAAAGAAGGAAGTGTCCTCCATTGTCCCCAAATGGTAGTTTGAGCCATTCTTAGATAAATCTGAGTATTAAGTTCAAACTGACTTTCAGGAGGAAAAAATGAAGTAAAAGGAGGGAAGAGGTATGAATCATACATAGAAGCTAAGGATTAATGAGAAAGGACAAGTGCAGTGAAAAGGTTCTAACTTTTTTTTTAACTTTGCATTATTTTCTATTTTCATATAAGAAATCATCAGACAGGAATAGTAATGGCTAACAGTGGCCTTGTTCAGCTATTTTAATAAAAATACATATTGTGATCTTATATCAATTAGGACTCTACCAGAAAGACCAGCTCAAATGAAGGGGTTTGTGGTCTCCAGGGCAGGGCAAGCTTCAGTGCTGGTTTGACCCAGCAGCTCCATGATGTCCTCAAGGACTGCCCTTTTGGTCTTTCTATTCTTTCTACTGAGTAAGATTAGCAGCATCTTCAGTTTGCCTTCCACTGTGATAGCAAGAACTGCAGTGGTTCTAGGGTTTGCATCCATACATCCCAGAAGACATTAGTTCCCCAAACAACTTCCACTTACATTTTGTTGATTTAACGTGGGTCAACACCCCTTATTATAATGCACAGATCCCAGTGTTCATGAAAATGCTGTATATTGATGGACTTGTGTTTAGGTTACCTGGACCAGTCACTATAGCAAAAGGAATCATCTGATTAAATTACACAAGTCAGGTCCTCACTTGTAGCTGGGGGGTGGGTTAAAACCTTCCCCACACAATGTGACTGCCACACAACAGGCAGAGGGAGAGGTGCCGTCACTGATGGGGGCCAATCACAGATCAAATTACTTAATAATTACATAATAATGATTACAAATTACAAACAAATAATTACAAATTACATAATAAGAAGAACTAACACTTCTGTATCAGATACTCATCATATGCCAGACACTATTCTATGTATTTAAATAAACATATTAACTCATTAAATATATTAACTCACAACACCACCATAAAATAGGCAATATTATTAACCTCATTTTATACTGAGGCATAAATAGGTCATACAATTTGCCTAAAATCAGGGCAAGTAGGTAACAGAGCTTGGCTTTGATTCTAGACAGTCAAGATTTATACATACATATGGAAATATACACCTAATAACATGTATAAGTAGATGTATACATTTACACACACATATACACATACATGTTTATACCACATACACACACATGCGTACACACTGGTATAGCAGATGAGAATTCCAGCTCTTCAGACCTTTTGATTATAACAAAGGTGCCATCTGGTGTTAGAACCCTCTAATTGCAGAAAAAGCAGCCAAGTGGAAATGAAGACCCTCAAACAATACAAATTTAACTTCCGAGCAGTCTCAAACCCAGTCATCAGAGCTCTGTCTCACTGTTTGAGGCAGCCTTATCATGCCTGAAAATGTATTTAACACTTTACAGTGTTGCTTCCAACTGGCCCTGCACACTTACTCTCTGTATGATCTGCAAAGCCACTCCTAAATGGCTCTCACTTCATTCTCATGTCAAGGGAGAGCGCACACATGGAATTTATTTGGGAAAAAAATGAGATGTCCTATATGACACACCAAGTCCCCCTTGTTCAGCATCCAGTCCAGCCCTGTGAGTACATCTGCCTGTCCCAAGAGGCTGACTTTGGTACTTTTCTTCCTTTTTCAATTACTGGATAAAATGTGATGGTTGCAAATCTTGCCCAGGACATGGGGGTGCATCGTGGCAGACTTCCTGTTTGACTTCTCTGCCTGCTTTGTTATTGGTCTGACGTCAGCTCTCCAGGGTTGATACCTTGGATAGAAACCCAACCCTGAGTTTGTGCTTCTCTTTCAGAACAATTGATTCTAGATTTTTGAGACTACTTTCATATTTAAGCTTAAATTGAAACAAGGTCACCAGGAGCAATATCCTCTAGCCCAGACCTTCTTGCCAGCCCTTTTACTCCACCGTAACTTACTCAGTCTGAATTTCCTCTAGTTAATGACTTAATAAGCCTTCTGGTAAACCAAAGGAGTGACTTAACTTGTTCATGCTGACTCTTCTCCTTAAAAGCTCCAGTAAATCCAGAGTGATTGCCTCACTCTCAAGTGAGCACCCTCTTAAAATAAATGATTAGTTACTGTACACACACAAACACACACACACACATTCGTGCCATGAGACTCCTATGCTGGGGGCTTAACCTTTGGGCTGCTGACCATCAGGTTTCTCACAGCACAGAAGGTGTTAAAAGTGTAGTGTTACTTTTTGGTCAAACAGAATCATTTCTTAGTTCAGATTCAAGTAACAAAGGTTACACAAATGCAGATGACACAATTTCACAGCTGTGTAACATCAACACATTTTTAAAAAGACATGAAAAAGAAGGTGCTGAGCAGCAGTTCACTGATACGTGGCAAGCAGTGTAGTTTTCGAATGTTTTCCTTTGAAACAGTGTCTCATTAATTAGTTTGGCAATACGGATTTATCATAATCAGTGTGAATTGCAAATGTTCCAAGATCATAAGCTTTTCACTGGGTAACAAGCATCACTGAAGAAGCCCCAGTTCTGCTTGGAAGCCGCCTCTGCTCGTTTGGTCAACTGGTTGACCCGAGACACGCGCTTCCTGGCACCTAGGTCAAGAGTCCTATTGTACAAGTCAGGGACAAAGAAGTAATGATATTTTCATGCGCTTTCTTTACATAATTTGGAAGACTCAGAGCTCAAACTACTTATTCTAGCAAGAGACTCTGAAAATATTTCTTCAACGCCAGTGAAAATCTGCACCTAATTAACTTTTTTTTTCTTAACTTTTTGATTCAGTTGAGTTTTCTTTTTGGAGCAAACTCTTCCTCTCCATTATGAGGGCCATCTGGGAACACACCTGCCAGGGAGCCCTCAGTGTCCTTCTGTGGGCTGACACACCATGTCACCCCACCACTCCCCTGACAGCCCCGGTTCCACCACCTCCCTTGTGCCCCAGACTCCTTGTGTCACAGCCAAGGTCTGGAGATCTGGATTCAAGTTCTAAAATGAACAAATACTGAGGCAACTTTCTGCCACGATAGAATTATTCAATACCTTGCTTTGAGCAGCAGCAAATAGAATTTTCAAAACTTACTGAAATTAACACTTAACACCTATGTTCTCTTTGTATATAAGTCACATCTCAATTTTTCAAACGAGCAAACAGCTTTTATATTTATTAGGCAATTCTCTTTGGGGAGCATGATTTTATTTCCCTTGATAGAACAGCCATCTGCCAGGACAAAACGGAAAGAAGCATGGGTCCTGTTTTCAGGCTGGGCTCTCTTAACTATGTGCTGATAATGAAGATGCCTGAAGAGAAACCCTAGTGACCCATGACCCAACTCCAGAGATGACACCACCTTCAGAATGACAATGTCCATTGTGAAGGCTTGCATTGTCTCCCCTCCAAAATGCCTCATAACAACACAGAGAATGTTACGACTCCTTAGACATAGTAGAAAAGTAACTTCTGTTGAAGACTCGTCTTCTAACACTCAAAAGAATCCTGTGAGGAGAAGGTATCAGAAAGGATCTCACTCTAATGAGGCTGCCATTCAAGGACCGTCCATAACCCGATGGCCTGCTTCTCATTCTGATTACCTCCAAGTAATGCCAAGCATTTATTGAGCACTTTCTATGTACCAGATGTAGTTTTAAATACTCAATTTGGATTAATTCACCTAATCATCACGTCTTCTTTGGTTGGTACAGAGAAGAGCAGAAGGGCAGAAGGTGCGATGGTGGGATTGCCTTAACTACCATGACAACTTGATTCTCTTTCTCCTTTGCCACCCTGTCCTCCTGGAAATCCAAGATATGGGGACAAGCATGGTCTCTGAAGTGAAAGTCAAGAATGGAAACAGGAGGATAAAAGGGGCCAGGCACATAGGTCGCATCCATGGTTAGAATCAGAAGGAACCCCGATGGTGGCAAGTGAAGGGCAGAGAAGTGAGTATATTCTACCTTGTGGGCACAGCTTTTGTAGAGAATTTTAAAACAGTAATAAAGCTGACCAAAAAACTAATCTGCTTTTTATTATCACCATGTGCTGACAACTCTTAACAGTGTCAGTGAGAAGCTACTGCCCCCCACCGCGAACTCTGTTGTCTAAATTCTAAACAATTATTAAAGCTTCTGTTGAGTTTTAACACTAATGTGCAAGCCTCAAATTAGTACATTTTTATTAGTTATTCTTTAGTAGTTGTTGTATTATGCATGAAAGTTAATTCAGAAAACTCCTAGTTATACAGTCAGCCTTCTCAGCACATGTAGACTCAGCTGCACATGTTTGATTTGAGAGGAAGTTGGTAATAGTTCAGAATGAATCTTCCAAGCTCACTTTAGGCACAGTTGAACTCTCCGACCCCATTGTAGGACCTATGCCTGTGTTTACGCAGTAAATAAAAATAAACAATGATAGCACGGTGATTACAAAGGCAAAGGCAAAGAAAGAGAATTTGAAACACTTCAACTTGACGTTCAGTGTAAGCACTAGAAGTTTTTACTTTTTTGGAACTTTCAGGGAAAGAAAAAAACAATTCATTCACTCGAGCATGACTTCCTTGCTGGAAAACACTGCTGAATGGAGGTGCGACTGTGGAAAGGCTTTCCCAGGGAAGATGAAGCTGTGCCCAAAGACACAAAAGAAAATATGGCACGAGAGAATCGGCTCAAATTTTATTCTCTCCTTAATGTAATTTTTTCTTTTCTGTTACTTTTTTTCTCTGATGTAAAGCTTTCGATCAGATTAGCCAAACATAAAAATATTTGCGAACAGCCAACATCAACTTTGAACGATGCATATTGAGACATCAAGCTTTCAAATGGATTATTTTGGATCAGTTTACACAGATCCTGTCAGGCTATTAACCATGCAACAAAAAATTATAAGGAAATGGATATTTCCTAGAAAAAAGAATGAAATTTTGAAGAATGCCAGGAAAAAACACACCAAAAAAAAAAAAAAATGCTGGTCTTACATTTCCAGACGCAATTAGACAATAACTTTTGAATTCTTCAATCATTTTCACCAAGAACTAGACACTTATTCTAAAACCATGGGACAAAAAAATATCAATGTCCTCTGTCATTTAGCCATTTTAAATGATTTTTGCAGAAGAATTAAAACTTTGGAAGTTCCGGTCAGAACCTCTGATACATTTTCTAGTGAAAGTGTTCTGGTAGAAATGTTTCTGCTGAGAGGTATTTGAAACCACTAGAAACGTGCCTGAATAAAAAGGTATGAACCACGTTGCAATTTCTGGAATAATGTGACTGGGATTTTTATGAATTTCTACCAAACTGATCCTTATGTGTGAGACTTTTCTATTTGTCTACCTGTTGCTTCACGTGAAAAAAAATGAAATTGAAACTTTAAAAAGTGTTCTTCCATCAATGCCAAGTTAGGACAGGATGACAAATCTGGCTGTACTATCTATGGAATGTGAATGTACAAAGAAGACAAACTTGTCATTGGCAAATTTGCAGAAGGGAAAGCTCAAAACTAGAAAGTGTAGTAGTATTATTCATTGCACTTGCAGAACAGTATAGGAATAAGGGTTTTCCCTTTCCCCAAGAGAAATACATTCTTATAGTTTAAAGGTATTACTCTATCACTTTTTCTTTTTGTATGTAATGCTTATTTATTTTTACTAGTATGATTATGTATATACACACACACACACATATATATACATCGAGAAAATAAAATCTGCACTGTGTTTCTTTTCTGGCCATTATTATTCTTCAGCTCATTAATCAGTTCATCATAGAGCAGGGAGATTTGCTTTTAAATGAGTCTCTCTGAGTGTTAAATATACTACAAATGTCACTGAAGCCAGATACAAACAGGGAGCAGAAGAAAGTGGAAGTGAACTGTGGGCAGCCCTGTGGTCAATGTTCCTTTTTATTATCTAACATTTAGCATATTATAATAGGTTACACCTTTTAAAATTATTTCTCTTTACTCCTTATTTACCCTTTACGTTCCTGCCAGATTTATCGTCCCAACATTCATGGCCAAAGTCAGCAAGGACTCCAAAATTTCTTGAGATACAAACTTAGAGGTTCTATATAAGAGGACACTTAGAAATGCCCATCTGCTGGGAGGGGATGTCAAAGACCTTACACAAGGGCGAATTTGCTTCGTAAGGGCAACGGTTTAACTCGTATGTTTGTCTGGAGGCACTGGAGGTTGGGTGGGGCAGGTGGGGAGAAGGGGGAGTCAAGAGCCAGCTTTCCTGACTACTGTGAGTGACAGCATGCAGGGGTCCGGACCCCACAAGTCTGGAGATGGGGACACCCAGGTGAAATCCAGTGTGTCAGCTAACCCTGAGTGTGGACGAGTTTTTACTCCCAGTCTCCTCATCTGAAAAATGAAGGGGTGGGCCAAGATGGTCCCTAAGGCCCCTTCCAACCAAAACATTCAACGGTCATGACTCATTTGCGTGGCAGTCTTAAACTATGGATGGCCCTAGATTTATGCCAAATTTACATTGCATCAAAGTGGGGAGACAAACAGCCACTGAGCCAGAGACTATGAGTTAATCGCCAAGCCACATTTGGATAAATGAGAAAGTATCAGGTTCCTGTTTTAGGGGCCAGGTGTTTTACATAGTGTGTGTTGTTCTTCCATAAACTTTGGCTTCTTAGATCATGTCTACGTTCACAAGTCCTTCTGTAAACCGTGTCACTATCAACTGAGACAAACACTGAGGTTTTCTCTTTCTGTGTCACCTGGAACTCCTGTAATCCCACTGCACAAAAATCTGAGTATAAGTCATTTTAAAAATCGCTGCCTATCAGTCTAGTTTACACAACAAATATGTCCACATGGGCAGGAGCCAGTTTTCTGGTATTTGGAGGACAGGCCAGATCTCAGAGTGGTCTTTTAAGTCAAAAACCAAATGTGGGGTGAGCTCATTCACTGGACTTTGTTAAGGAGAATTCATTTCACTTCCTTGGCATAAATTAAGCTGTAGCGAGCGAGTGAAAGATTCCACCAGCTTTCACGGAGATGGTAAATTGAGCTCCACAGTGAAGGTCAGAAAGAGCCTGGGGCCCTCTGGAGGATGTGGAGGAAGCGGACCCGATGGGGTGTGTTGGTTTCCTGGCTGGAAGCCAGGGAGAATCAAAGGAGTGGCCAGTGAGAGCGCAGGCCTGCTTCCTGCAGTGAGAGATGAGCCAGTGAGAATCCCGGGGTCCTGCCCGGGCTGCAGCGGGGGAAGGACAAGGGGAAGGGCTGTCTGCAGGAGGAGGAGGAGGGACCACCATTACAGCCCTCTTCCCAGACTGCAAACCCGCCCCACCAAGAACCCGGAGCCCTGAGGGCCCCTCTGTCCCCAGGAGTGAGCGCGGGCTGGCTTCTGGGGCCTCAGTGCAAGGAAGAGCCTCCATTATCAGCCCCTTTTCTTGGTGAAGCCTTTGCACGTGGATGTCCCACAGGCTTTCCCCTCAGACCTCTGCTCCTCAGAGCCCCCGTTCCCTCAGACTAGCTTCTTCCACAGCCATGTCTGTGGTCAGTCACCATCTGTGTGCCGCCCAAGCCTCTCATCCACTGCTCAGCCCAGACCACTCTCCTGTGGACTCGACCCACAAGCCCAACAGTTCATGGCACCTCCTTAAACCTTTAGACACCCCAAAATCCTGCATGAATCCGAACTAGAGACCTCCACTCTCACACATGTCCCGTGTCCCCTCAGAATATGCCACCAACACCCTCTCACTCACCTGCCTCAGAAACCAGAAAGTCAACCTCAATTTCCCCTGCAGCCCCATCCAATCAGTCACAGTGTCGTATAGATTTCATTTCCTCGTAGTCTCAAATTTATTATGCTCTCTCTCCCTTCCCACCGCCACGGAATTAATTCAGTCCCTCGCCATTCCCTTCCCCCAGTAGAGCACCACCTCCAAACTCCCAACAGGTACCCTGATGCCAGCCTTGCTCCTTCCTACCAGTTCTCCAGGTGCTCACGGAACGAGCTCTCAAAAATGCAAATACAATCTGGTTACTCCCCTGCTTAAAACCCTTCAACAATGCTTATAACAAAGTCAAAGGCAAATGATACAATGGGAGGAAATATATGCATCACATATGAGAAAGAGTTAGCACCCCTAATGTGGACAGAGAGTGCCCATGTAGTGGTGAGAAGACAAATGGAAAACCACACGAAGGTTACAAACAGGCCCTCCATCCACCAGGAATGAAATGATTGATAAACCTATGAAACACGTGTGAGCTTTCGTCATCAAGCAAACGCAAAGCAAAAGAACAATGAGATTCTATTTGTTCACCTGAACTATTAACAAAACTTAAGAAGACTGGGAACATTTAGGACTGAGAAGGTGTGAGGACTTACACACTCTTATATATTGCCTCAACCTTTGTGAAGAGAAGTCTGTCAAAATAGGTTAAAATTTAAAAAGGAATGGAACTTCAGGGACAGCTGTCCCATCTAGAACTCTTTCCGACAACAGCAAAAAACACCAATATGTAAGGATATTAGGACTGAATGTTTATTCCAGCATTGTTTGTAACAGCAGGAAAACCAGAAACAATCTGAATGACCCAACAGAAAAAGACTTAAGTAAAGTACATTCACATTATGTGTCAATATTATGCAGCCAATTAAAAGAATGAACCCGATCTAAACGTATTAACATGGAAAGGTATCCATAATGCATTGTTAAGTTAAAAAAGGCAGGTTACAAAGTAATATGTATAGCCTTATCCTCTATTGGTGAAAAATTAAGCAGCCATATATTTGCATACATTTATTTTAGAATAAAGACATGAAAGAACATACACCACGAGAGGAATGAAGGTGGGAGATGGAAGAAGAGATTTTTTTAAATATATCCCTGATTTTTTAACACTCATTTCTCCTAATTCCAGGGCCCTGTTTACTGTCTTCATGGCATGCCATCAGCACAGTCCGTAACTAATCTCTTACGTTTATCTCTGACATGGGCTTTGTCTATCTCTTTCTAATAGAGGACAGGGACCCTTACCCATCTTGGTAACCACTGCGTCCTCAGCACCACACAGGGCCTGGACCTTAAAAATATTCATTGGATTAGTTTATTAATTAATAACTCAATGATTTCTGTAATTTAAAAAGGAAATTAAAAAGCCAAACTTCTAGAATGAAAGCTTGGAACACATTCATTCATCATCTGGTTCCTGGCTTTCCCTGCAGCCTCATCTCCCGGGTTCCCCCACCCTGGCCTCCCATTCTTCCCCAGGAGTTCCTCTCTTCAAGGTTAAGATTCCTTGAGGGCAGGGACCGTGTCTTATTAGATTTGGGGTCCCCATGACTTTTACAGTGCCCAATATGTTATAGTTCTTCAGGGGATGTTTGTTAAATGATTACTTCAATTGCAGATGGGGGAGGAGGGGTATGAATGAAATGGCTTAGACCTGGCGTAGGGGATCCCCTCTTGAGAGAAGCAGCAAAGAGAGCTGTCTTGCCAGTTACAAGCTCTGGGACCCTGGGGAAAATCACTTCTCAAATAGATAAAATCACAGCATTAACCCCTTTACGGGGTTATTATGACCCAATGAGATAACAGGTGTGAATGTATACTGTAAACTGTAAAGAACTGTACAAATATTGTTATTTTTACTGTAATGATAGATAGACTTAATGACACATTTATTTCTCTAAGTCAAATTTAATCTGTACCAGATGCCACTGAATGGCAAGAAATTCAATTTCCATTATTATTGGTGTTTCCTTCCACTGGCCCCAGGATCATTCAAAGGTGCCAAAAAACTTTTCCTGGTCTTCATATATAAAGAGGGCCCTCTCAAACCCTCCTGCACTGCTGGTGGGAATGTAACTTGGTGCAGCCACTATGGAGAACATTGTGGAGGTTCCTTAAAAAACTAAAAATAGAGTTACCATGTGATCCAGCAACCCCACTCCTGGCTATTTATCCGAAGAAAACAAAAACTCTAATTCAAAAAGACACCTGCACCCCAATGTTCATAGCAGCACTATTTACAATAGCCAAGACATGAAAGCAACCTAAATGTCCATTGACAGATGACTGGATAAAGAAGATGAAATAATGCCATTTGCAGCAACGTGGTTGGACCTAGAGATCATCATACTAAGTGAAGTAAGCCAAACAGAGAAAGACAAATACATGATATCACTTATATGTGGAATCTTTAAAAATGATACAAATGAACTTATTTACAAAACAGAAAGAGACTTGCAGACATAGAAAACAAACGGATGGTGACCAAAGGGGAAAGAGAGGAGTGACAGATAAATTAAGAGTTTAGGATTAACAGATACACACTACTATATATCAAATAGATAAACAACAAGGTCCTACTGTATAGCACAAGGAAATATAGTCAGTATCTTGTAACAACCTATAATGGAAAAGAATCTGAAAAAAAATAGAGATACATATATGCATGGATGAATCACTTCGCTGTACCCCTGAAACTAACACAGCATTGTAAATCAACCATACTTCAATAAAAAAAATTTTAAAGAGGGCCCTCTCATCTTCAGCCACTACATCTCACTGTGGCCATGCTTAAGGTCCAAGCCCAGGGGATCCCTATGAAAGCAAGAGGCTCTGTGCTTCCAGGCTAAGCTGGAACATGCACTTTTGCCCCAGATGGGAGTTCTGGCATCTGGAGGCCAAGCTGCCCACATGGACCGTGAAGCTTTCCCTTCTGGGAACAGCCAGGATGCTGTTCACGGCTCAGAAACTCGCAGGCTTACAGCTTTGGAAATAGGCCCCCCTCTCTCAAGTTGACCACCATCTCAACCCCACCAGCATGCTTCCCTTGCTGTGTGAACAAACATAGCATGATCTCCTCATAGAGCAGTCTCCAAGAGACTTCTAATTCCCCTGAGATGAGGGAATACAAAGATCTAGAGAAGGACAAGGCAAACATTCAACCGCCCTTGAAATGAGTCTGCCAGCTTCTCATTATTACACAGTCATCAGGACAGAGGAATAACAGGACGCCTCCTCTAACCCAGCTGACGACAGTTCCCGAGAAAGCTTTCTATTAAATGACTCCCAAAACCACAGCCTAGGAATTTGAAAGGGACCCTTGAGCGGACTCACCTAGTTCAAAACGAAAAGCAACTAACTCTTTCCAACATTCTTGCTACAGTTCTCATGGTAGAAAGAAACGCCTCATGCAATTCTGACTAGATGATGATTCTGTTCTCAAAACAGGATTTAAATTCACTGAAGAAATCTGCTACCTTGGGTACTCCTTATTCCAAATAAGGAACTTCTGCTCCAGGAGAATGCAGGTTTCTTCTTGGAGTTGTATGGTTTCAGGTTACATTAGGTCTTTAATCCATTTTGAGTTTATTTTTTGATACGGTGCAAGAAATGTTCTGGTTTCTTTCTATTGCATGTAGCTATCCAGTTTTCCCACCACCACTAATTGAAGAAACTATCTTTTCCCCATTGTATATTCTTGGCTTTTTTCATAGATTAATTGACCGTGCAAGTGTGAGTTCATTTCTGGGATTTCTGTTCTGTTCCACTATCTATATGTCTGTTTTTCTGTCCATACGGTACCATTTGATTACTGTAGCTTTGTAGTATAGTCTGAAGTCAGGGAGCATGATTCCTCCAGGTTTGTTCTTTTTCCTCAAGACTGCTTGGGTCTTTTGTGGTTCCACACAAATTTTAAGATTATTTATTCTAATTCTGTGAAAAAAATGTCATAGGTATTTTGATAGAGATTGCATTGAATCTGTAGATCGGTTTGAGTAGTATGGACATTTTAATATTTAATTATTCCAATCCTCGAGCATGTGATATCTTTCCATCAATTTGTATCATCTTCAATTTCCTTCATCAATGTCTTACAGTTTTCAAAGTATAGGTCTTCCACTTCCCTGGTTAATACTATTCCTAGGTATTTTATTCTTTTTGATTCTATTATAAATGGGATTGTTTTCTTGATTTCTCTTTCTGATAGTTCATCATTAGTCTATAGAAATGCAACAGGTTTCTGTATATTAATCTTGTATCTTTAAACTTTACTGAATTCATCTATGAGTTCTAATAGTTTTTTGGTGGAGTCTTTAGGGTTTTCTACATAGAGAATTATGTCATCTACAAATAGTGACAGTTTTACCTCTCCCCTTCCAATTTGGATGCCTTTCATTTCTTTTTCCTGTCTGATTGCTGTGGCTAGGCCTTCCAATATATGTTTAGTAGAAGTGGAGAGAGTGGGTATCCTTGTCTTGTTCTTTATCTTATAGGAAAAACTTTGTGCTTTTCACCATTGAGTATGATGTTAGCTGTGAATTTGTTATAAATGGCTTTTTTTATGTTGAGGTATGTTGCCACCCTACCCACTTTGTGGAGAGTTTTTATCGTGAATGGGTATTGAATTTTGTTAAATGTTGTTTCTGCATCCATTGAGAGGATCATGTGATATTTTATTCTTGTTTGGTTAATGTGGTGTATCATGTTGATTGATTTGTGAGTATTGAACCATCCTTGTATCCCTAGAATAAATCCTATTTGATCGTGATCCTTTTAATGTATGTGTTGAATTCAGTTTGCTAATATTTTTTGAGAATTTTTGCAACTATAATCATCAGGAATATTGGCCTGTAATTTTCCTTTTTTGTTGTGTCTTTGTCTGATTTTGGTATCAGGGTGATGCTGACTGCATAGAATAAGTTTGAAAATGTTCCTTCCTCTTCAATTTTTTCAATAGTTTGATAAGGAGAGATATTAATTCTTTTTTTAAATGTTTGGTAGAATTCCCCTGTGAAGCTGTCTGGTCCTGGACTTTCTTTAGGTGATTTTTTTTTTAAATTACTGATTCAATTTCATTACTAGTAATCAGTCTGTTCATATTACCTATTTCTTCCAGATTCAGCCTCAGAAGACTGTATGTTTCTAGGAATTTATCCAGTCCTTCTAGGTTGTCCAATTTGTTGGTGTACATAGTATTCTCTTATGATTGTTTGTATTTTAAAAGTACAAAGTTTTGTCCAAGCATGAGATATCATTTTTAATGACTAAAGGCCCTTTTTAAGAGTTGGTAAGCAAATGAAAGAGAATAAAACTAACCATAATTATTTTCATATAACTGGACTTCAATCTGTTTGTCTCATTTACATACGTAATTTTTGGTCAAAAGACTGTTATGTGAATTATCAAACAAACAGTTAAGTAAATTTAGACATCTCCTTTACTCCTATACAATTTAAGTTAAAGCTAGAGGGGAAAGAAATGTACTTAATTAGTCCATTCATTCCCTGGACTATGGGATGGTCTAAGATTCTTATCAACGGTAAGGAAATATTTATAATCTATAGCTTCTTATATCAATGTATACACTCTATCATAATTACTTCCTTTAGCCTGAAATTTGGGTGCAAAATCAGGTGACATTCAAATCTGGACTATATTAAATACCTTTGGGTTTGATTGAGTCTGGTTTGTAAACAAATGACTTTCCTAAAAACATGAAGTCATGTAACATCTTTTACTATTACTGCCTTGTTCTCTTCTGACACCGTAAATAAACCTCATTTCCCCTCAAGGATTAGTGAGAAAAGCACATTTTGAAAAATCTCTCTTTCTGCAAAGATATTAGGTAATTGCTACCCGCTGCCTTGTACTTGCTTCCCTTTAGCTCCTAATGAAGAAAGTAAACAATGTTTCAAGTCGAGCGTGTCTTAGAGCTCAGCATTTTAAGCAGACTTCTACTATCTTGGCATTTCTACAAGGTCCGTCACATGATTTACAGTGAAACTGGCTGTTGTGGGCAGCCTGATCTCTACCAGTGCCATGTAAAATCAGCCGTGCTACATTTTAGCATTGTCTGCTATTGCTTCTGATCTACTCTCAGGTTTTCCTTCTAGCTTCCTACTATTTTCACTTGGCTGCCCTAGGAGCTCCTTACACTAGCCTGAGCATTCTAATTTCTTTTTTCCTCTTCTTTTCTTTCCTCTTTCGATGCACACTTATGGGGTCTGCTGTGAGCAGTGCACTGAACCCATTTCTGTGGGAAGTTCTAGAAGGACCAGGACTCGGCCCCCAAGTAGCTTGCAGTAGCACAGAGCGAGTCCAATGTTTCTACAAGGTTGAAAGTGACAAGAGATACAGACAAACTGTGAAAGAGTATTTGCAGCACCAAAGACTTTTTGGAAGAGGCATCCTTTAGACTGAACAATAAAAGGTCAGTAGAATTTGGACCTGTGAGGACGGAGGAGGGAACACCAGATAAAAGAAGTGGTGTGGGCAAAGGCAGTGAAAACTCCCCAATATGTGTGCAGCCTAGAGAAGTTCAGGCTGGCTAAATCATTAGGCACCTGGAAGGAAGCTGTGTGAATTAAGGTTAGACAGGCAGTTACTAGATCATAAGTACTTGCGTTTAGTATTGTGATCAGCCTGCATTACTAATCAACTTAGAAATTTGTCCTGTGCCCTATTAAACTCTAGATTAAGCTTCTGTGTTAGGTGGAGGGAAGAAGGGAGAGAGGAAGGGAGAGAGGAAGGGAGTAAAAAGAACACACAAGTCATGGTCCCTGCTTTCAAGGAATTTAATGGAGGAGAGAGAAACGTAGAGACCCTTACAGCACAATGGGTCCCATTCTCCACTGTGGGTCTCTGAATTAGTGTGAGAACACAGTGTCTCCAAATGTTAAAACCCGCCCAATTTTCTAAAAAGAATTTGTCCCCAATAGAGGAGCACCCCACGACGTTTCTTCTGTGTATTTTGTTAGCAAGATCCCACTCTCTTTTTCTTTCTCTCTCATGCCTATAGGTGCCAGACAGACAATAAACTATTAGATTTGAAAATAATTAAAATTAAATTGAAGTTAGTAGGGGTTAATTTAATTTAATGGATTAAATTGAAAATAGTGGAAGCTCTGGTGAACTGAAGATCCTGTCTAAAGGCTTTTTTTCACTTTTTCTTTTGTGATAATTATAGATTCATATATAGTTGTGAGAAATGATACAAAGATTCCACATACCCTTTACCTAGATTCCTACAAAAGTAAAATCTTGAAAAACTATAGTATCACATCACCACCGGGATATTTTCGTTGATATGGTCAGAAACAGAACGTTTCCATCCCTGCAAGGATCCCTCATGTTACCCTTTTTCAGCCACACCCACTTTCTGCTCCCATCCCCTCCTGAATGCCTGGCAGTTCTTCATTTGTTCCCCATTTCTATGCTGTTGTCATGTCACAAATACTATAGAAATAGAATCACAACATACAAGCTTTTGGGGATTGGTTGTTTTCACTCTGGATTATTCTCAGGAGAGTCATGCAGGTTATTGCATTTATCAATATTTTTGTCTCTTTCTACTGCTCAGTAGGATTCCATGATACAGATGTACTATAGTTTGCTTAACCATTCACTGATTTAAAGTATGGATAAAGCGGACATAAACATTCACATATAGGTTTTTGTATGATCAGCATTTTTTATTTCTCTGGGATTGCCCAGGAGTGCAATTGTCAAGTTATCTGTTAGTTGCATTGTTGCATTTTTAAGAAACTGCCGGGCTATTTTCCAGATTGGCTGTACCATTTTATGTTACCCCCAGCAATATCTCAGTGATCCAGATTCTCTGTAATCTTGTCAGCACTTGATGTCACTATTTTTCATTCTAGCCACTCTGGCAAGTAAGTGGTGACTCTCCTTGCAGTTTTAATTTGCCTTTCCCTAATGGCTAATGATGCTGAGCTTCTTTCAATGTGCTTCTTTGCTATCCGTATATCCTCTTTGGTAAATGTCTCTTTATGTCTTTTGCTCACTTTCCAGTTGGGTTATTTGGGGTTTTGTTTTGTTTTACTGAGTTTTGAGATTTTTAAAATACGTTCTAGATACTAGTTTTTTGTCGGAAGTGTAGTTTGAAAGTATTTTTCAGCCAGTTTTTAGCTTATCTTTTATTCTCCTAATAGTCCTTGACACAGCATAAGTTTTTAGTTTTGATGAAGTTCAGTTTATCCAATTTACCTTTTAAGGATCATGCTTTTGATGTCAAGTCTAAGAACTTTTGCCTAGCTCTAGTTCCCAGAGATTTTCTTCTATAGTTTTGCTAAGATTATTGGAGGTTTATGTTTTACATTTAAGTCTTTTTCAGTTAATTCTCGTATAAAGTGTGAGACTTAGGGTGAGGTTTATTCTGTGTGCCTGGATATCTACTTGCTCTGGCACCATCTGTTTTTGCATCTTTGTCGAAAATTACTTGGGAATATTTATGTGGATCTATTTCTGGGATCTACATTATATTCCATTTATTGGTATATCTATCCCACTGCTAAGAGCACACAGTCTTAATTACTGTAACCGTACAATAAGTCTTGAAATTGGGGAGACTCATTCCTCCCACTGTATTCTTCTTTTCAAAGAATATTAGCTATTCTAGTCATTTTGCCTTTCCACAAAATATTTTTTAATTGAAGTACAGTTGATTTACAATGTTGTATTAATTTCTGGTGTATAATATAGTGATTCAGTTACACACACACACATAAATGTGTGTGTGTGTGTATATACATATATATATATATATATATATGTATATACACACACATATATTCTTTTTCAAATTCTTTTTCATTATAGATTATTACAAGATACTGGATAAAGTTCCCTATGCTATATAGTAGGACCTTGTTTATCTATTTTATATACAGTAGTTTGTGTCTTCTAATCCCAAGCTCATAATTTATCCCTTCTCACCCTTTCTCTTTGGTAGCCATAAGTTAGTTTTCTAGGTCTGTGAGTCTGTTTCTGTTTTGTAAAGAAGTTCATTTGTCTCATTTTTTAGATTCCACATATAAGTGATATCATATGATAGTTGTTTTTCTTTGTCTGACTTTCTTCACTTAGTATGATAGTCTCTATGTCCATCCATGTTGCCACAAATGGCATTATTTCATTCTTTTTTATGCCTGAGTAGTATTCCACTGTGTATAAATATATAAATATGATGTGGGTCTATTTCTGGGATCTATATTTTATTCCATGTAATATATATATATATATATATATATATATATTATATATATATATATATCTTCTTTATCCAATCATCAGTTGAAGGACATTTAGGTTGCCTCCAAGTCTTGGCTATTGTAAATAGTCGTGCTATGAACACTGGGGTGCATGTATCATTTTGAATTAGAGTTCCTTCTGGATATATGCCCAGGAGTGGATTGCTGGATCACATGGTAAGTCTATTTTTAGTTTTTTAAGGAACATCCATACTGTTTTCCATCCAAATGAAAATGTTCGAACAGCAGTGTCTCCCCTTCTAAGGTAGTCATATCTTGTCAATCCCAGAAACACCATTCCCTTCTGTTAAATGATACCGTGGGAAAGAACACAGATTTTGATTCTTTTCCCACTTAGACCTTTCCCTGACTTCCTTGGCCTTCTGTCGTCAAAAGACTTAGACCTTAGTCAAGACTTCAGTAAGGCTCTTAGTCGTCATTCTTCACAAAAGCTCCAGGTTGAAATGCCTACATTTCAATGAAGAAAGAAATTAAATATAAGAAATCTTAGCCAAGAATAGACCAAACTGAGAAAGACTAAAACATGATACGAACTAGAAATGACAAAGAGAAACAGAGAACTACTAAGAAAAGATAGTTTATGAGATGATTGCTCTTTCTCTCAGTACTTTTTCTGAATGAAACCACCTTAAAATAAAGCCATCTGAAAATACGAAAGAACTAACTCAGAATTGAAATCTATGAAAACAGAAAATTCAGGTTAATTCTTAACTTGGGTTGTCCTCATCAGCTTGGTTAAATATTCACGTCTATTCTTAGACTTCAGCTATGGGATCCAGCCGAACAATTATACAAGACAAGGACGTTCCTCTCAATGTGAATATATTTTAGGGAATTTGCCATCAATTTAGGGAATCATTCCCCCCAGGACCTTCCTTCAAGGACACAGATGTGCTCTTTACTTTTGTGTATAGGAATCAAGAACAAAATGATTAACCTTGATCACCTCTCAACATTGGGTTTAGCCATCACCCAAGTAAGTACTATTATCCAGCCACACACCATTTTAATCTTTCCCATTACAGCATGTAATTATAATAAAGCCTTTCTGAACTGCATTTTGAACTCTGTATTCTGAGGTAAGTAATCTTTGTCACTTTATCCTAATGTCTCTCAAAAATTTCTATCCTAAGTGGTACAGACTGAGTAATTCTTCTGATCTCATAGGGCCACGGGCCTTGGTAATGCCATGTCCATTTCAGTTCGATTAACTTCGAATGAAGGAGAGAGTTCTGCTTTGGATACTTGGCAATGTAACCATAAACAGAAGACTAATCTTTCAATAATACAAGTTTAAGAAAACAAGAGGTGACTGGAACTCTGTTGTAATGAAATTGCCCGTGCATGGCAGTTTCAGGAAGGTTTTTTTTTTTCTTCTGGGAGAGTCAAGAGAGCCACATTGCTTCTACCCAGTGAAAGTAATCGAGTGAATGATTTCACTTGTTTCTTCTTTGGGCTGAATTAGCTTGTCGCCATCTGTGGAGTGTGCTAAATACCTTAGGGGAAGAAGGCTGTTTTCTCATGTCATTTATGTAATGGCTGTGTTGTCACTTGCCACCTTTGAGCAAAATCAGAATGCAACAGAAGTTGGGCCAGGTTTTCCAAGGCTGAAGTAAAGTAAGGAATTGGGGCAATTGTTCAGCTAAATTGAGCACATTTTTAAAAAGCAACACTTTCCTTCAAATTACTCAAATGCTTCAAGGAACATTGCTAATTGCCCTGGCCTAACAATTTTCTTCAGCTGTTGATGTCTAGCCACCAAGCCTCTTGCTGGCTGAGGAGTTCTCAGGGGGAAACAGTCTCTTCAAGTATTGGAAGGGTCGTCAGGAATAAGGATTGGACTGTTCTACAGGAACCTGAAAGACAGAACTAGTCGGATAGTGGGCAAGATCTACCAACAAGGCAGAGTTGAACTCAGCTGAAGGAGGTATTCCAAATTTTGCAATGAGATAATGGACTTCCTTGGGAAGCAGTTTTCTGTAGCTAGAAGTATTCAAGGAAAGGAATGAATCAGTGTTTCTTAAACTGTGGGTTACAACTCACTAAAGTTATGAAATCAATTTACTGAGCTGTAACCCGCATTTTTTAAAAACTTGGAATTGAATGGAATGGGATGGGATGCAACAGGGTAAAACAGAAGAAAATAAAAATAAGGCATTGCAATAGAAATTAGTATTGTTTTGTGAAACTCTATTTTTAATTCTGTGTATGTATGTACTAGGTCACAATGCAAAATGTGTTTTTATCATAGGCTATAGTCTAAAAAGTTGAAAAACATTGCCTGAGACACCTAGCTGAAGGGATATAATTGGATAGGAGTGATTGAACTGCATGACTATCGCAAGACCTAGCTCAAAAAGGAAAACAGTCAGTTAAAAGGGTCAAAATCTCCACAAGCTAAAAAGAAATCAGTCCTCCAAAAATATGTAACTTTTCCTAATCCTGAGCCTGGAAAAAAATATGTCCCATGAGCCCTGATAAAGAAAACACCATATAAAGTATCTTTTAAATACCTTATTACAATAAACACAATGACATGTTTCACAGGAATTTTTAAAATCATGTCCCAAAATATAAGCTCTTGGCTTTACACCAAAGCAAAGGTCAGAAATCAGGTCTAAAGAAAGCCAGTACTGACATAGTCCAGCACAGGTGTTTCAGATGATTCGGTTTACTGAAAGTTAGACATGAGCTTGAACGTGCTCATCTACTATGTAGTTAAGTTCCTATCATCAGGGCGAACATATTAAATGACCAGCAGATCATGTTAACGGGCAAACAACAGTTGCCTGTCTGTCTGTTCTAGAAAAGTCTAAATGCCTTTCAGTTTAAAGCTTTGAACACTTATCAACTTATCTTACTGTTAGTAGTTTGGAGAGGTTTTCTGTCTCTCACCACCGCCGTATACAAAGTGAGCTTTTCAAGGATACAAGAGAGACGTGACGTTTTACTTTCTCAAGCCAGCATGCTGTGCAGAATGTAGTAGGTGCTTAATGAAAACTTAATGAATAAATGAAAGTGCTTACAATAATGTCAAAGAGAGCCCAGCCATCTAGAGCGGGAGGACAATGGGTGACAAGGAGAAAAGAGGGGAAAGAATTGAGTTCAGGATGTTGCAGGTTCAGTAAAGGAAGCGATTCCTCTGACAATTCAGGAGAGGCAAGCTCAACTTAGACACAGAGAGGATAAAAGCCTTGTCTCCAGATGCTCTGCCCTGAGGTCTCAGTAGAGACATCAAGGAGATATGACCCCCTAAGAATCACTTCCTAATCTAGATTCCGTATCATTCAATGTACTTGTAAACATTTTTGTGTACTTTAGAAATGTCTGCTGCCCTTAAACAAGTAGTATCAGAATAAGCGTCCATCTAGAGAACTTAAGAGGAATTTAGGAAGAAGGATGTATGGGAAAAAAGGACAGGAGAGGAGAGAGACTGCATATTACAGAAGGTCAAAAGCTCCCTCAAGATGGTGGCAGGGAAGGCTGTGCTTCTCCAGCAGGAAGAATATTTCTTGGTTTTGTAAGCCCACCTTTTAAGGCATTAAAATAAAATGTGTTCCAATGGGGGAATGGTGTCCAGTCATTAGAAAGCAGCACTCAGGGCCAGACTGTTGACTTTTCTGTTTTTGGCTGTGCCACACACTCTTACTGCAGCTTTGGAAAACTTCTCCTCTCCACATCTTGAGGCCTCTCTTGACATATCTGTAAGATGTATATGAGTGTCAGAGGGTGTGAAGGGTGCATGACATCAAACCACGATTCCAGCAGAGAAACAGTCAAGGCACTAACGAACATTATATTCCAATGAAGAGCCCAGGCTCCATCCATGGATGTGCGTTTGAAAATCACAGACGAGACCGTTAGAATCAAAGTGGTGTACACTGTGTTACAAAATAGACTAGCACTATACACACCCATACAGCAGAGCTCCAGGCAAAATACAGAACCAGTAACATAAAAATGTAAAACCTACACGGAGCACATGAAGACATCAGTACTTAAGATTCCTGGTGTCCACCTGGAGCTGTCATGTTTCTGTCTTTTGGAGCTATCTAAAATTTTTTTTAAATTTACAGTTGGAAAGACGCTTAGAGATCATGAAGTCCAGTCTTTCTGCCGAAGTAGGACTCCTCTCCCTTACTTACTTTGGGCATAACAGCTTTAGTGTTCTGGGGGAAGTACAGAAACAGGTCTCCCGATTTAATCAGTGAGAACCACATGGGCATACCACATGTTACAGATAACGATGTGTCCCTCACACAGAAATACTTGGAATCCAGGTTAACAGTAAAGTAGTCAGCCTGGAGAAATTAAAGAGGAAGAAATATATATACCCAGGCCTTGGTCTGTGTTTGAAATGACATTCTCAAATCAGAAAATTCCAACTGAGCAATTTGATCTTCAGAAAGTACTGAATCTTCCCTCTACAGAGACAGATCTAGCATTCATTAAAATGCCCCATTGCTCTTTGAAGGAACTCTAACCCAATTAGATTTGTTCAGTGAGACAGATTTGCTCCATTAAGGGACAAAATGCCCCTTGGATAGATCCTGAGACTTACAGAGACAAGCTGGTGGAGCCCAGCCTGGGAGCTGGTCATTTATGGAATGAATGTTGAGAACAGAGAGACTCTATACAAAATGTTTTGGTAAGGAAAAAGAGCAGTACTAAAAATGAAAGAAGAATATAGGGGGAAAAAAACCAGAGGAGCTGGTGTATGGGGACCTTCCACTCTACCATATCTACCAGCCATTTAGCAATCCATTAAACAGTCACAGAGTCAAGGTTCCCAGAGAGAACAACAGCTGTTCCCCCGGAGGGCAGGAGGGATCTCAGCCCCTGGCTTCCTGCCTCCTCCATCACCCAGTGTGGCAGGGAAGGTAAGGAGAGAAGATAAACGCACATATGGATTCGATTCCTGTACAAAGAGACCCGATGCTTGCTCGAACTCGGAGGCGGCTTTGGTTTGTAGAAACCAGCCCATCAAGGCTCAGCTTCTCCCTTAACAACTCATTTCCCTCCAGGGTAAGAATAAGAAAGCCACTCAGTAGGGATTTTTTTTTTTAATCCCAAATTTTATCTGCAAATACAAATTGGCTGGCTAGCAGCAACTAGCTTGCACGGACTCCATTTGGAATAATGATGAAGTTCAAAAGGTTAATCAAGTTATTAACATTTTAAAAGAAGGGAAATTTTCTTTCCCAGATGGCTTAACAGGTGACTCCTATAAATTACACAGTACATTACAGCGGGCATCCGCTAGCCCAGTTATAGCAGAGAGTCTGTCAACATTTCCATTATAAAGCCCTGTTTTCAGAGTTTATAACTCAGCCATAAAACTCTGCTCCAAGCTGGGCCTTGGCTTTCTAGTCGAATTCTCAGCTCAGTGGCACTCTTTTCTTCCCCCTTTTTTCCTTCTCCTCCTTTCCCTTCTCCATCCTCTCCATCTCCATCCTCTCCATCTCCATCCTCTCCATCTCCATCCTCTCCCGTCTGCCCCACGATCATCTCCACCTCCTTTTCCTCATCCTTGTCCTCTCCCTCCTTCTTTCCATGGTGAAAATGTTTAAAAAAAAAATTGCTCTAGATTAACTGTATTAAAGGAGAACCTGCACGTGGGGAATCCTCCAGCCACTTTGTTCTGATGCACATTTATTAACGCTCAAGTATCGAGATTCTTTTTCAGAGAACTATTAGAAATCAAAATTTTTCTAATCAAAGCTTGTGTTATAGTCCTTCGAATCATAATGAAGATGTGTAAGCCACATGCTTGAAGGTGGGCGGAGGGTTCAGAAAAGGGGATTTTATCTTAGAAACGTTTCACCTTCTTTCTTGAGTTCCAAGTGTCCGTATTTAATCCCATCCCTAAAGCTAACAGCAACAGCGTAGATCCCATCATTTCATCAACGCACACATGGGGCTTTGGGCAGCGCAGCATCGGCACAGCAACTTCCAGATGGCGGGTGTGGTGTGTTTACAGGCCACCAGGGTGGAGGGAGACAACACACAAAATACGAAGTGACAAAGAAGGTGCGTAAGTGACGAGCGGAGGTCTGCGTTCCAAGTCTGGTCGGTCACAGCCTGGGGAATTTTTATGGCCTATTCAAGGTGCAGACTAAACAAAGTTTCCTTTACTTTCACCGTGACATCCTCAAAGACCAGGCCAGAGGGTGGAGAAGATGAAAGCGCACGGCCAGCTCTGCTCGAGAGAGAGGCTGCTGCTCCACTGTGGTGCTCTGCCGCTGACCTTGGAGTCCCAGCCCCGAGGCCCCCTCCAATAACCTATCTCAGACGGAAAGCCAAGCCACACGGGAATGTCTCTGCAAATGCAGGGGAGGAGGAGTTCCAAAAATGAGGCTGAAACTCCCTCCCAGGGGACAAGCAAGGATAGAGCAGTCACAGTGGTCCTGGGGCAATTT
Source organism: Camelus dromedarius (assembly GCF_036321535.1). NCBI lineage: Eukaryota > Metazoa > Chordata > Mammalia > Artiodactyla > Camelidae > Camelus > Camelus dromedarius. The sequence continues at coordinate 33,922,972 of NC_087455.1, forward strand.
TCCTCCCAAACTCAGGCCAAGGACGATGCTTCTGAAAATGCTTCAGTGGAAGGGTGGGCTTTCTCATCACCCCAGTGTTTGTCTTGATGCCAGCTCAGCTGCTTCTCAAGTTAGGCATCACCCGCATCTGGTGGGGAGATGGCCCCGGAGACAAAGGGTGACTAATCTCTGTCTTCACCCAGGGAGAGACCTGTCAGCCTCCTCCTACATCAGAACAGGAGGCCGCAGCTGTGGACTGTCTAGGGAGCAGCATTTTGGCCTGAGAAATGCTCCAGCGGAAGGTGCTAAGATTTATCTGCAGAGCTCACCCAGGACCTCACTCACATAGCCTGTTCTCCTAGTAAATTGCCTTCTTGTATGTTTTTCATATTTTTGTTGTTAACGTGCGTGCTCATTAGCAAAGGTAATCTGGCTGGGAGGAAAACTGTGCCCCTTTACAGCTCATCTTTTCTTCCTCTTGAGTCCTGTCGTCATGTCATAATATTTGAATTGGTGATATACCTCGCCATCATTTCCATGGCAATGGAAACAGCAGCCCTTGTGAAAACAGGATCCACGAGTCACTGAAAGAAAAGAACTGAAAAAGAACTTCAGAGAACGGCGGGTCCAGCCTCCTGTCACAGACAGGTACACAGCTAAGCAGACCAAGGGCTGCTTTCAGTCAGCTCCCGCCACTCGCAGGGACAGCTCACCCCTCCTGGCTGTCCTGTAACTAGATGTCTGACCACGTCACTCCTGTACAAACCAGCCAAGGGCTTCGGTCGGCAGGGACTGCCTTCCTGTCTATCACTTTCCCTCTAGCATTTCACCCAGGGTCTGAGCATCGTGGACACTTCGATGAGTTTGTTGGATAATGGAGATGCCGTGCATTTAGCCTGTAATCCGCTTATAGCCAAGATTTGTTCCTGATGTGTCTAAGTCTCTTCAGCTGTAATTTAAATCTACTGAAGCTGTGACTCTCTGTGAAAGAAGTAAATCGTTCAAAGAGATCCATGAAACGATTATTCATCCTAATGCCTAAGACAAGTTTTTTATTTTACTTTTTATGGAAGTGTAGTTGATTTACAATGTTAGTTCCTAAGACACGTTATTGACTCACTGCCTCCTTTAATTTTTCTGCTTAAAAATCAACAAATTCTTTATCTTCATAACAATTCACTTTGTGTTTAGAACAATGTACTCTGTTTCTCTTTCAAGTTTTGAATGCTAACTGTAACTCAAAGCCCTGAGCGAGGATTCTGAAAGCTTCGATTCTAGACCAGCTACCGCTTGCTGAGTGACCCTCTCCAAGACCAGCAACTACTCTGAGCCTGTTTCCTCATCTGTAAATCCCTATCTACTTCACAAGAGTCATTGTGAGGAAAAAATAAAATAATATATGTGACATCTTTGAAATTCTTAGTTGCATGCAAATGGCAATTATGAGTGTTACTAAAATTATTCAGGTGGAGTGTACTTTGTGCCAAACACAGCGGATTGCTTGCCAACCCAGGGGTTACCAGCCCGGAATGATGGTTTCCAGTCACAATCTTACACTGGTTAAAGAAAGCCAGAGCCAGACAGTAGTTAAAGCGGTAAAAACAGATTTCATTCAGGAACGACTGCAATAGAGGAAAAGACACCTCAGTACAGGACTGGGCTCAATTCCCAATACAACGAGAACGAGTGGGGATTTATAGCCAAGGAGAGGGTTGGGAGGGTTGATGGATGGAAAATTACTGAGAGGAGACATCAGAGCAGGGGGAATGCTGGCCTAACTGACCTAACGGGATTCTTGCTGAAGGCAGGCCAGGGTGATCAGATATCAAAGATGGGGCATTCTCTTTAAGCTGACTTAGTAGGGATCTTGCCAAACCTGGGTCATGCAGGCCCAGCCAGGACTGGGATAGGGGCAGGGACGGGGCCCGAGGCTGAGGCCTGACAGAGAACAGGGCTCAGAGGAGCCTGACCAACGCTCAGTCAAGGAGAGCGTCTTTGTCCCACTGCTAAGTAATGCTCATCTTTAGCCTGTCGCTCTACTCAAGTCTCTATTTTTGGCCATACTTATGCCACTTCTCACCACCCACCTTTTCTAAAATATTTATATCTGTTTCCTGGGCCCCAGTTTAGACAACAGATGTCACCCAGAGAGCCGACCACTAGTTGAATTTCAGAATTGGAATGACATTGTAAGCGTTGTAAGCAAGACAGAATTCAGCCCTCCATTTCTGTGTCAATGGAGAATGTAAATCAGCAGGTTTTAACTTACAGACTGAGAAGCCAACATTTCAAACTTAACTTTCCTTGAAGCAGAAGCCACTTGGAGTCACCTTTTTTTTTTAAGCCCTAAAGGTAATGTGTTGCTTTTCTGCAATGAACCTCTTTCTTTTTCTTTTTCACTGTTTTAAAGTCTATTATTATTTCCCCCAACCCAGCAAAATGACACTTGATCAGATGCAAACTGAAATTTTTATTTGCTGACCCCAGTATTTTATTGAAAATTTCATGGTAACCCAGAGCCTTCATTATCTAAATAGGTTTTCCTTTAGACCTGGGTCCATACATATTCCCAGTATGTATCCAAGAGCCCCAGAGTTGGCCAGTCATCAGCCTGAGCGATGCAGATACACTGACATCACCCTTTCGGCTAAATGGCCACGCACCTGTCAGCACTACCGATTTCAAACTCTTTAAGGTAAGAGCCCTGTAAACCTTTGCCCATTTCCTTTCTGTTCCTCTTCTGTCGCTCCCATCAAAGACGTATCTGTTTTTCTTCTCTTGCCATCGGGTTAGATTATGAGGACTCCGTTTTCTCGGTCCTCCTCTTTTTATTTTATATATCCCAAATCATTCTTCTGCCTCCTCTGCTCTATGTCTCTTTTCGTGCTTCAGCTTTCCTGATACTTCCCCTCAGAACTGGACACTGCCTGCACATTCGTCCCTCAGGTTTTTCTTGAGATCTAGCATTCTGGGATTTCAGGGAATCTCCCCCAACTCCATCACAATGTTTGATTGAATCAATCACAGTGATAATAACCATGAGGCCCCGCTGTGGGCTGCGGGGTTGATGTACCTGTTTTTAATCCCCACAACCCACAAGGTAAGTATCATTATCTTCATTTTACAAAGAAGGAGCAGGAAGCCCAGAGACAATCAGTGAATTGATCAAGGTCATACCCACAGCTGGACACATTAAAGAAACTGCTTTTTTTTTTTTTCATTTCAGTTTCTGTGCTCTTTCTACTAAACTAAACAGATTTGCAGTCCCATTCGTCTTCCTTTGTATCCCCGTTTCCATTCATCTTCCTGTGTTTCCCTTCTCTCAATGCACTACCAGTCTTCAATCAACCACGTAAGTGTTCAGTGCACTAACTTTCTTTTATCTTCATTTTTATCCTACCCTCACCCTTCACAGCACCACTCCCCAGCCCCTTTATTTATTGCCTTCCATAGGGCTAATACGGTCCCCGCAATTCACTTTTCCTTGAACAAACAAAATGAAATCTGGGGCAGGTAGAGAGCAGATCCAAGTTTGGGGAGGCTGAAGCTTATGTATTTTGAGAAATATTTTTAAGAGAAATAATGCAAAATTACTAATCAAAAATTAAGCAGACATGTAAGTATTTATTTAGAATGAGGGAAAAAAATGCAACAAACTATGAATGTAAAAAGCTAAGAAAAATTACCAAATCCAGAAATTCAACATGTTTTTATTAATTAAGAAACTGACCCCCACATCCCCATTCTGTGCAATAAACAATGGCACTGATGCCCCACTCCACCCTGAAAAAGAAACTGACACATCTGTATACTACATTTTGTCCTACATCTTTTGGCTTTTAGTTTGTCTCTTGATATGAAAGAATATTGTGATATTATTTTCTATATAGAAATTTTTTTAATTCAGAAAAAAATTTAATTCCTCTAGACTAACTGTTCAAAATTTATTTTTTATACTTGATAGTTTAAAATTGTTTATTTGGGCTTCATAACCATTACTGGTTAAGATGCTATTCAATGTGCTAGAATGCATAACACATACAATACTACATCCGTGTATTGTCTATAGTACAGTTTCAGTTTGTGCCCTAAATATACAGAAATTCTGATCGATTCTATTTCATGTAGTTCCCATAAATGGGAAAAAGAGGCTGTACAGTGCTTTTACAATTGCATGTACTGCAATAAGAAATATAATTTCTGTCAGTATCTACAAATTTCTAACTCACGGTGAAAAAGAATGCGACAATGAATATATGTATGTTCATGTATAACTGAAAAATTGCACTCCACTGGAAACTGACACAACATTGTAAACTGACTATAACACAATAAAATAAAATTTTTTAAAAAGAAATATAATTTCAAGAGAGACAACTTCCATTTTGTTTAAGCACTGATGAGAATTAAATCTGTTGCTTGCAATTTTTCACATCTAGTGTGAAAGAATTTTCCACAGACTCGCTTCTAGCTGTCCGCATTTTAAACTGTTCCTCCTCCACGCCACGTGCTTTTCATGTTGGGCTCTGCTGTGCACTATGACTTTATTTCTACAACTTCATGTTAAAACACTGGGGAATCACTTTAGTTAGCAGTATTTCTACATTATTCTTATGTAGGACAGCTAGAAAACTGTTCATGGAATAGATTACAAACCAAAAATATGTCCTACAAAACCCAAGCTATGTAAACCTTAACTTCCTCTTAGCTGGATCCCCAGAATGGCCACAGCCCCCCCAGTACCATGTAGTGTGAGAAGAATGACAGAAGGAAGTTCAGACTGGACAGAGGCAGCAGTCTCAACCAACTGCAGTTAAAATTTCTTAACTTTGCAAATTTTACAAAAACTATGATAAACCAAATAAACGCACTTATAGTTCCCGTCTCAGAGACTTAGACATGATCTGTGGAGGCAAGAGGGACTCTGAAATATAAGTTTTATTCCCTTCTAGGTAAATCTACCTCTGGTGGTTAGTCACCAAACCAGCTCCTCTAAACAATCTTCAAGACATTGGAGAATGAAAGGCATGCCTAACAAAAAGAAAAGCAGGATTATCTAGCACAATAAATGTTTTAATAGAATTAAAACTTACTGATGAAGCTATTAGGTCCAGTAGACTTTAGAGTCCTTGATTGTAGCTCATTTTATTATGTCTCTTCATCTATAAATACCCACTTAACACACTAAGTGCTAGATACGAGTTTTGTGTATGGACATGTGAATTAATGAATGCTATTAAAAACCAATGTTTGTAAATACATCCTTAGTAAGTAAAACAGACTGTGAGGTAGGGAAGATAGAGACCCACATTCATGGTCTCTGAGGTTGCAATGTCTGTCTACTCTATACCTGTCGAATAAACTGTAATTCAAGTGGAGTTTTCAGCAGAGATTGTTGTCTGAAAGTGAACAACAGTCTCTATCCAAATAAGAATGTTTTTAAGCACTTCTGGAAGTGGCTCCAATATGGAAATGGATTTGAAATAAACATTAAACATTTGCCATCTGTTGCCCTGCTGAATCACTGAAAAATATCCCCATCAAACGTTCATATTTGCAGATTAATTGGTCCATGGCCGCCAGGCATGTAGAAGAAAGAAATGTGAAACTCAGTAATTCCACTAAGATGTAAAAGATGCTCTACAGAGACACTGCTATTTGGAGATGAAGTTGTTGATTAACACTGGAGTCAGACTAGGGGAAACATTCCTAGCTTGTCGGAACATTTTATCCAACAATTAATCATAATCAGCACATTCCAATAACTTTGATGAATTTAATGCTTAATTTTTTTATCTCAAAACTTCTACCAAAATATATTTACTTTACATTCCTAATCCTTAGAGGATCATCTTTTTAATGAGCATCAGAAGTTTAAGGAAGAATTTGGAGTGGGAGAAGGAAAAGATAAAGGGGGTAGAAAAAGAGACAACTGGAGTAAATGATGAATGAGTGAGATTTCCAAAATAGCAACAAACAAGGAGAGGAGAAAACTTTAAAATAATCAAAGAAACCAGTACTGCTTCTCACATTTCAGTCATGCCTTTCCTCTGAGGAGTGTAGCTCAATCCAAGGAAGTTAGCTTCAATCTACTCAAGGCTCAAAGAAGCAACACAAAGTCGGTCTCCCTCCTGCATATTCCCACCTCTGGCTGCCTCCAGAATTACTGTCCAGCAGTAACTTCCCCTTGTTTAAAGGCAGCCTGAGTCCTGAGACCCCAGTCCCAACTGCAAGTCTACTTTCCTAGGCTGAATGCCATTCTGAATCAACTGCACGTTAGCTTCAGGATGCAGGGGTAAATGTAAATGGGAAAAGGAGACAAACACTAGGGAGTTATGGCAGAAATTCTTTTTAAGAGAACCAAGGCAATTTCTCTGATAAAGATTTTAGCAAACCTAATCAAAATCCCAGCAGAATGCTTCAGAAATCAAAAAGCTAATTCAAAAAAAAATGTGTACAGGAAAGCAAAAGGATCTAGTACAGGGAAAGTAATTTTGAAAAAGAAGAACAAAGCTGGGACACTTGTAGGACCTCACTTCAAGGCTTACTGTAAAGGTACAGTGGCCAAGACATGGTGATACTGGTGAAAAAGTGAACACATGGGTCAGTGGAGCAAAATAGAGAGTTCACACATAGACCCATACCTATAGGACGGTTGGTTTTTACAAGGTGTCAGTGGATGAACAGCAGTTTCTTCAACAAATAGTGCTCGTACAACTGGATATCCAAGTGCAAAAAAATAAACTTTGACACATACTTTGTTCCATATTCAAAAATGAACTTTAAAAACTCAAAGGCTTAAGTGTAAAACATGAAACTATACAACTTCTAGAGGATAACATAAGAAAAATATTTATGACCTTGGTTTATGCAAGGATTTCTTATATAGAATCAAAGAATAAATAGATAAAACCATGACCCATAAAAGGAGAAAAAAATTGATAGATTGGCTTTCAGCAAAATTAAAAACATCTTCTCTTTGAAAGATAAACAAAATGGAAACAATGCCATAAACTGGGAGGAAAATATTTGCAAAACATCTATTTGATAAAGAACTAATAATAAGAATATAAGAATGATAATAAGAAAACAACCCTTTTTTTAAAAAAAAAAAAAAAAAGGAGTAACATCATCAAGATGGCAACATAGGTTGCTCCCAACTTCAGTCCCTCTCACAGGAAGACCAACTAGCCACTGCCCATAGACAAGACATCACTGTGACTGCATTGCCCGACCCCCAGGCCAGAACAGCACCACACTGAGAGGACCCCAGGCCTATGGTTCCTCCAGTGGGAAAGGGAGGGCCCAAGGCAGACATTCAGTTCCCCATTCAGCACTGTGAGTCGTTTCCCAGGAGACCCACTTGGGTGTCACCTCACAGTGATCACAGGGAAGGTCTGTGGCGCTTGACCACTGGAGATTAGACTGTGATGAAGAAGGGGGAAAGAACTTACAGCAATCAGGGTTCAGATAGTGGTAGACCAAGTTTTTACTCACAGCAGTGTCCAACTAGAGATCCCAGCCAGCAGCTGTGCCCATCTACAGAGCCAAGCCAGTGGCCACATTTGGCCAGGAAAATTGGTGTGCAGTTCTGTCTGATTCAGGATCCAAAACAATGAGTCTAACTGGGCTTGGAGCCTGTTCTGCCACACCACCCAGGCGAGGAAGCTAAGCCATAGCCCCACACATTGCTAAGTGTAGACCTCACCCTGCTTAACCAGGAGACCTTGCAGGAGCACCCGGGAAGCACGGTAGCCCAGCAGCACTTGAGCAGAGAGCCCAGCCAGGAGCTCTGCCTGTCTGCGGAGCTCAGCTGGGGGCCCTGTCTGGCCAGGGAGCTCAGTGCACAGTTCTGCATGATTTGGGTTTCTGACTAACAGGCTTTGCTGGCTTTGGAGCATGTTTTGCTGTTCTGCCCAGGCAAGGAAGTAGGTTCATGGCCTTGCCTACTGCCGAGTATAGCCCTCAGTCTCACCCAACCAGGAAGCCCTATGAAGGCACCTGGGAGGCTGTGTGGCTCATCCTAACCCACCTGCAGTGTCACCTAAGCAGAGAGCCCAGCCAGCAGCTCTGCCCATCTACAGAGCTGAACTCTTGGCCCTATCTGGCCAGGGAGATCAATGGACAGTTCTACCTGATTCTGTTCCCCAGTCAGTGAGTCATGCCAGTCATGGGGACTGTTATACAGCCCCAACCAGGCTGGGAAGTAAATTCTAAGCCCTGCCCAGGGCTAAATATATCCTCCAGCCCCACCTGACCAGAACACCTGGAAAGCTGCACAGCCCATTTGTAGACCCACCAATGATGCTACTCAAGCAGAGAGCCAACCAATGGCCCTGCCCTTTGGCAAATCTAAGCCAATGGTCCCATCTTGCCAAGAAGTTTGGTGGGCAGCCCTGTCAGATTCAGACCCCAGCCATTGCACAGTAATGGCCATGGAGTCCACTCTATGTCCTTGCTTGGTCACTGAAGCAAGTTCATAGCCCTGCCCAACTGCCCAGTATACTATCCAGTCCCGCCTGACTAGGAAGCCTGAACAGAGAATCAAGGCAACCACAGAGTCCATTATATAGGGAACCAAGCCAACAGTCCTATCCAACTATTCCCAGCCAGCAGCACTCCCCTGGACTTCAGTGCTTGGGCAGTAACCTCACCAAATAGAGACCACTCCAAAAGCAAGCCCCACCTGCACAAAGATACTACTGACTGGCCTGTCCAGAACCCCAAGCTGACCTGACTAATGAAGGACTGTCTCTGCAAAAGTGAACCTGTAAGGTCTGGAGGAGGAGCCCACTTATTCAAATGTCCAGATATCAATGTAAGGAATCAAGGATTACAAAGAATCAGGTAAACATGACACCACCAGAAAGAACTGATATAGCTCCAATAACAGACCTAAAGAAATGAAGATCTATAAATTGTCTGACAAAGAATTCAGAAAATCCTCTAAAGAAGTTTAGTGAACTACAAGAGCTGAAAAATACAATGACTGATTTGAAGACTTGAATACAGAGCTTCAACAACAGACTTGACCAAGAAGAAGAAAGAATTAGTGAACTAGAAGAGACATTATTTGAAATTATCCAGAGGAGAAAAAAGAAAAAAGAATAAAAGGAGAGATGCAAGCCTATGAAACTTATGGGACACCATCAAGGAAACAATATAAACTTGATGGGAATCCCAGAAGAAGAGTAAGAGAAAGGGACATAAAAAGATTTAAATCAACAGTGGCTGAAAAGTTCCCAAACTTGGGGAGACAAAACAGATATCCAGATTCATGAGGTCCAGAGAAACCCAAATAGATTGAACCTGAAAAGGGCTCCAATGAGACACATCATTATTAAAATATTAAAAGTCAAAGACAAAGAGAATTATGAAAGTAGTAAGAGACAAGCGACCTGACACATATAAGGGACCCACCCCGCAACAAGACTAAGTATACTCAACAGAAACTTTCAGGCCAGAAAAGAATGGGATGATATGTTCAAAATATTGAAAGAAAAAAAACCTGTCAACCAAGAATACAATACCTGGTAAAGCTGTCCTTCAGAAATTAAAGAGAGAGAAAGACTTTCCAAACAGATAAATCTTAAATTTTATCACCTCTACGCCTATCTCACAAGAAATTCTGAAAGAAGTTCTTCAAGCAGAAATGAAAGGATGCTAATTAACATCATAAAAATGTATGTATGCAGGTGTAAAACTCACTGGTGATAGTAAATATATACTCAAAGTCAGATTCTCTAATACCATGATGGTGGTGCATCACTTGAAACTCTAGTTTAAAAGTTAAAAATAAATGTTGTAAAAATAACCATAACTACAATAATTTGTCATTGGGTACTCAAAATAAAAAAATATGTAAACTGTAACATCAATAACCTAAAATTTGAGTGGGATGGAGAAAGAAAGTGTAAAGTTTAGAAATGCTATCAAAGTTAAGTTGTTATCAGCTTAAAATAGGATTTTATATATTTTATGTGAGCCTCATGACAACACAAAGGAAAAACCTGTAGTGGTTACACAAAAGATTATGTTAGAAGTATCAAAGCACACTGCTACAAGGAGTCATCAAATCACAAAAGAGAGCAAATAGGAAGCAAGGAGCAAAGGAACTGCAAAATAGTCAGAAAATAATTAACAAAATGGCAATGATAAGTCTTTAGCTATCAATAATTACTTTAAATATAAACAGACTAAATTATCTTATCAAAAGACATAGAATGGATAATTTTTTTTCAATTCAACAATGTGTTCCCTACTAGAAACACACTTTAGCTTTAAGACTCACACAGACTGAGAATGAAGGGCTAGAAAAGCTATTTCAAGCAAATGGTAATCAAAAGAAAGCAGGGGTACCTATATTTATGTTAGATAAAATAGATTTCAAGCTAAAAATGGTGAAAAGAAACGAAGAAGATCATTATAAAATGATAAAGAGGCCAATTTATCAAGAATATATGACAATTGCAAGTATTTAAGCACTCAACATCAGAGCACCCAAATACACAAAGCAAATACTAACAGAACTAAAAGAAGACATAAACAGCCATACAATAATAGTTGGAGACCTCACTCTCAACAATGGATAGATTATTATGATGGAGAATCAGTAAGGAAACAGTAGATCTGAACAATGCTATAGACCAAGGGGACCTACCCAGAACATTCCATCTTACAAAAAGCAGAATGAACACACATTCTTCTCAAGCCACCATGGAATATTTTCTAGAATGGATCATGTTAGATCACAAACAAGTCTTAGCAAATTTAAGAAGATTGAAATCATACCTAGAATCTTTTCTGACCACAATGGTAGGAAGGAAAACTGGAAAAATAACAAAATGGAAATTCACACACTCCTCAACAACCAATCTCAAAGAAGAAATTCAAGGGAAATTTTTCAAATATCTTGAGATAGACAAAAATGGAAACACAATATACCAAAACTTATTGGATGAAGCAAAAGCAGTTCTATAGGAAAGTTTACAGTGATAAACACATACATCAAGGAAAAAGAGAGTTTTCAAATAAACAAGCTAACTTGACACCTCAGAGTACGAGAAAAAGAAGAACCACCTAAGCCCAAATGAGCAGAAGGAAGGAAATAATAAAGGTAGAGCAGAAACAAAGAGAGAACATGAAAACAGTAGAAAAGATAAACAAAACTAAGAGCTGGTTCTTTGAAAAGATTCATGACAAAATAAAAAAAATTTAGCAAGACTCACCAAGAAAAAGGGAAAGGACACAGATAAATAAAATTTTAAATGAAAGGGGAAACATTATAACTGATACCACAGTTTGTACTGGTCCCCACCAGTTACGTAAGTGGTCCAATTTGATAAATATCAAAACTGTCATGAGGATTCTAAGTTATTCTTTACATATAGCCAATTGGGTCATGTATTTGACTAAAAACTAACCAAATTTATCTTGAAACACTTTAATTAAGAAACTACAGATAGAAAACTGGCAAGTCAGGTTCATACAATGTCTAGAAACTTTTGGTTTTAAGACAGACATGTTGGAAGAACAATTAATTTGTCTGAGTGTTTGGAACATCCACTGCCTACTCCAGGAAGAACAGGGTGGAGAGAAAACTAGATAGATTTTCGTCTCGTGTGATCAACAGTCTTTGTAGGAAAAGCTCTTATTTAAACTTGATTTTACCTGAGTTTTCATTTTAATCTTTGGTCAGTCCTTCCTCCTAAAAGGTTTTATATATTCGTTCATTTACTCATTCATTCATTTATTCATTCATTCAATAAATAACTGATGAGTGCCTGCTATATTCCAGACATTGTGTTTAACACTAGACAGAAAATAGAAAAACAAAATTAAACAAAACAAGAAAGCAGTGTTCCTCCCTCATGAAACCTAAAGTCACCAAATTGGTCAATCCTTATCTTCCAATTTATAAGTTTTATCATTGTGTTACATTTTCTCCCAGGGCGTTGATTTTTAGTTTATGAATCTGGGGCAACAATACCAACTCGGTCAATAGAAAAATAAGACAAGCGATTGTGTCTTTTAAAATGTCAGATTTTACTGTTTAATAATGAAAGTTGGCTTTTAAAAAGGGCCTGGACCATGTGAAAGATATCCAGTAAACAGTTAGCATTTCTCCTAATATAAACCACGTCACCATTCTTCCCTTCGTACTAAAAGACGTGAGCTATCACGGTCAGCCTCAGAGCTGGCTGCCAGCCCAGGCAGCCCCTGCAGCCAGGGCCCAGGGCAGCAGTGTCTTTTACAAGTGGGCTAAAAAGCATTTGGCTTGAAATCTCAAATGCTGAGACTTTCTGCAAGATGGCAAATACGTAACCCAAGTGCTGTGGAGCGGAGCTGATTTTAAAAGCATTAGAGCAAGTGACCCTTCTCTTAATTACGGTCCAGACGAAAACCAGTTGGTCCCCTACAGTCTTTCTTCATCCTCACCAGTGTAACTAGGGCTCTTCGGTTCTAGAAAAGCATCTCTCTCATGCATTATCCATAACAGAAAGCAGCATACGCCTAACACCTATTTCCATACGAGCTCCTGGGCTGAGGAAGTGACAACTGGTTGGAATTAAGCTGAACCTGGGAACATCCTGGGGTTCATTTTTATCTGAGGTTACAGAATCGACAAGCACCACTTTTCTGGGCTTGGCAAAGGGTAGCAATGTAAAGGTATCAAGTGGCACTCATATATTTGGACGTGAAGGAAGGGTCATGTCCCCTGACAGCTCGGCAGGAGTGAATTTAGCTCCTGCAAAACATACGGAGGCTTTTATTCCTTCCCTCAGTGAAAATGTGTTACTTTATGTGCTCATACTATCACCTCCTTCCCTGACTTTTTAGGGAATATCTATTTCTGATGGGAGCTGCCAACTTACTAGCCCTCAATCTCACCCCACAGGTGGACACGTGACCAGGATGAGCTAATCAGAATCTTCCTCCAGATGTCTCACAAGATCTGAAGGGAAAGAGTTTTCCTTCTTCTCAGGTCACTGGACTGTAAGAATATAGGATCTTGGATTCCTGGAGTCTCCTGAAGTCAGTCAGCTGGAGAGAATAGGGCTAAAAGCAGAGAGAAGCAGAAATGAGAGAATGATGAGGGACCCCTGATGTGTCTGATGGACCGAATCACACAGAAGCCAGCCTCTCCTTTGCCCAGCCCATCATTTCAGCACATAAGCTAGAGCATCTCTCTTTTATCTTCTACTTTGTTTATGCTAGTTCAAATTGGATTTCTGAAACTTTCAAGGAAAAGAGTCCTTATCAATTCACTTCCTACTCTGAAGGCTGCATTTTTACAACCTGCTAGACATCAAGCAAATTCAAATAGTATCCAGGAGGATGAGAGGGAACCAGATTCTCCAATTCAAAGAAGCCTAACTGTAGCCAATTAATTTATTTATGGCTTGTCAGATTCACAGTATCAAATTTATGGGAGCAATTTATTAGAAACTCATGTTATTTTCTGTGCAGACTGGATGTGTCAATCATGGTCAGTGTGATGACAGTTGGATGGGAGAGAATGAGGGATGGGAAGAAAGGCAGCAAGGAATAACCAAGGGCCCTGCTCAAAGCCAGGACGTGGTCTGTTATGCCGCTAATGAAATGAACATGTCACTAGGTCCGTAAGCTTCCACTCATATCCCCAGTTGTTTCCCTTCTCTAACAACTGGCTCTGTGGATTAAGATTCATGCTTATGCAAATCACTATTACCTACCCAAAGGTAGAGACCAGATTAAATGGATGCCATCTAGCTGGAAAGAGTTATGAAGCCAAATTACCAATATTCTCCCCCATCTCACCCATCATGTCTTCTCTTCCCACTCTACCCACATTTTCATTTTTGTATCTCTACTGTTTTGTTTGTTCATTCACTCATTTATTTCACGAACATTTTCAATCATCTCCAAGTGCTTGCCATCATGATTTAAGACATGACTCTCCTCTGATTAAAACACTTCAATGGATTTCTAGTTAAATATGGGGGAACTAAAGCTGATCACATGATTCTCTATTATAACTCTTAATAAAAATGAACAAGATGAGGGTCAGTATGGAAGGTAAACATCAACATCAACCAAGCAAACAAAGGGGGAAAAGCTACTGCCAAAATTATCAAAAACTGACAGCTAAGGAAACAATATTCTGACACAAAATATGCCCACATCTCCCAGAGGCACTGCTGGTGATCTAATAAATTCTTGAAAATTTCTACTGATATCCTGATGGAGGGAGGGGAAGCCTTTAGTGGAGTTCCCTCATCATTTCCTTCTTTTGAGGGAAAGTGATCGTTGGGGAGATAATGGTATGAAGTGAGTAAACAGGGCTGGCTCACTTTGATAGGCATGAAGACTCTAGAACTCTACACTACTTTGGGGGAAATATTCCAAAGCCTAAGAGTATCTCCTCAATGAAAGAGGATACACATCCAACTAGATACAATGAACAGAAAGATGAAAAAAGAATGAGTCAAAATAATTCATCTGTAATATATCAGTGCAAAAAACAAACAAACAAACTAAGCAAAACAGAAACCTGAACCAAGCTCCCTATGTTGAATATAAGTAAGATGAAAACATGGTGTGGTAACCATCCAAACATACTACAAAGAGGAAAGAAATGAAAGGAAGCAACACAATAGGCAAGATAGGTGAAGAACCTAGTTTGCCCAAAACATAGCCATGGCAAAGAAGAGAGTTCCCCATGAATACTTTAATCTATATAATAATTTCAAAGGTGTGATAATTCAACAAAACAATATGCTGAAAGTAAGACTGCAAAGTTAAGAAAATAAATGAAAGACTAATTCAGCTGAAAATCAAGGTACTAGCTCCAAAACAAGAAGAAAGCTCGGAATAATCCAAGGAAATGCAGAAGATAAGGGCAGAGATTAAAACAATGGGAGTAAAATATATAAGAATGACAAAGATAACCCAGAATAAAGACAAGTTTTTGATGTCCCTTAGGTATAGAATCCAAAACATGGAAGAGAAAACTTAAAGATTACTAGAAGAAAAATTTCCCCCCAAATGAAGAAAATCTTGAGTCTGTAGATTAAAAAATATACACAATCTTGTAGATATACCTAGTTTGTCCATCTGATATCCATTTCCCTAGCCACTTCTTAAGAACAAGAAGTTTTCATTTAGATATCCACCCCTCCTCCTATCGTTTGGGAATGCCGAATGCCAAGGGTCAGTTCTGATTGGTTCAAACCAGTCTTCAAATTTCGCTGTCCTGGCCGCAGATGTTGATTCTGGTCTGGGCATGGAAATTAAATGGGCCGAATTAGGTAAACTTTAGGATTTTTGCTTGGAATATTGAAGAAAACTTACTCTATTTCAGGAAATATGAACTCTAGAGAGAACTTTTAGAACTATTTCTTGTACTGAGAACTACCATAAATATATGTATATACCTATGTACTAGTACAGCAATTCTTTCATTCCAGCTTATTATCTTGCCTGTTAAATTTATGATATATTAAATTAAATCTTAATATTTCAAAATATTTTTGAACTTGCTGGAAATCCACCCTCTAGGATACTGGAGAAAGCTATTCATAGGTAGGTGTCACATTAGAGGCACTCCACTGCAAGACTTCTTAAGGTGGGTGTGCAGGGTGGGAGTGTGGGAAATAGCTGCCGGTGGCTGCTTGCTGCTGCCACCCAGCACTGCAGGAGTAGAGCCCTGTAGAAGCTTCCAGCACTGCAACAACTCAGTACTAGAGAAAGCCTGCCAAAGGAGATAATCAGAACCAGGAAGCAAAATCCTTTTCCTCTTCCAATGACTGCCTAGACCATCTACTGACAAAGCTTCAGGATCAGCTGGCAAAGGAAAAATATTTAAAGGGTCCAGGTCAATTTTCACAGAATAGTCTAAACGAATGAATTTGGAACTGAGGGACAATAAATTGATCACCCACAGTAAAATTTAGTATTATTTTGTGCATTTAAATAGTTTTACATATATATAATATCATGTCACTATTATTGTAATTCTCTGTCTTTTTTACTCACCTTTAAAAATTTTTATCTAAGCTACTAATGGTAAATATAGTTCATTCAATTTGCGTGATGCAACACAACGTTATTAGGGGATTACAAGTTCAGTACTATTATATTTCCCTAATGAATTGCTCCTTATACCTTTATCATTGTATAGAGACCTCTTTTTCCTTAATAATTCTTTCTGTCTTATTATTTATTTTGTCTGACAGCAATGTTGCTACTATAATATTGCTTTGTGTTTGTGAGAGAGTATGTTGTTTTCAGTATTTAGTATTAGATGTTAGTATATCTTTCCCCATCCCTTTGCTTTCAGATATCTATGTCATATATTTGTATTTTTCTGTAAGCTACATATAGCTGGAAATTTTTAATCCAGTATGAGAATCTCTGATTTTTAATAAATGGATTGAAAGTGTTTTCATTTATTGGGATTACTGATACATTTGAACTTATTTCTACCATCTTATTTTATATTTACTTTCTTTTTCTATTTTAAATTGGTGGTTTCACTTATTCTTCCTTTCTTGCTATCTGTTAGACTGCACTCCAACCAATCATTGCAATGCTTTACAATAATCTCCTAGGTTTCCTCATCTTTCATTTAATTGTAACATAATATTTAAATTCTACTCTTGCTGTTAAATCGTCCAAATTAGTCATTGTTAGTATTTATTATAGATTATTTACTTTATAAATAATAAAGTGAGAAAATGCTTGTTTATATTTACCCCTGATTATTAATTTCTTTGTTTATCATTGTTCTGGAATCCAGACCTTTCCTTCTGAGTTTCATTCTTTTCTTTCTAAAATATATCTCTTAATAAATTATCTCAATAAGGATCAGTACTTAGTAAATTCTCATACCATTTGCTGAAGTTTTTCTTTACTTTAACCTCACTTCTCAAAACATTATAAAACTAAGTGTAGAATTTTACATTGATTTTTTGACTCCATACTTTGAAGATGGTCCACTATTCTCCAACTATCATTGCCAATAAGTCTGTGTCAGACAATTTTTCCTTAAAGAGAATCTGTCTTTTGTGTCCATAGTTAAGATATAATCTTAGTCTTGGGAGTTCTAAATTTTCAGTACAATGAACCTATGTATTGATTTATTTTTATTTATATTTCACAAGAATTCAGCATATGCAGTTGTGTGTTGGAGACAGCTCAGATCAGCTCACAAGAGCCAGTTATGCATATCTCTTCCCAAAACCACATTGAATGAAGTAACCTGAATTCAGCTGGTAATTCACCTAAATTCAGCTGGTAACCTGAAATCAGCTATGACAGTATTTATAGCACAACAGCCAGCAAACACTACAAATCAGGGCTAACTTTTTATTTTGGCAAGCTGGTTGTAAACTTATCAGTATACCACCAAGTATATGGCTCTTTGAATTAAGAGCTGGTGGGTTTTTGTTTTTTTAATCTGTTTGGAAGCCATAATCTCTTCAAGCATTTTCCCTTTTCCATTCTCTCTTCCTCTTCTATCTTCTATATTCTCTTAGACTCTTGTCCATTTTTTCCATCTCTGTATCTCTCTCTCTGCTCCATTCTAAGTAATTTTCTCAGTTCTGTCTTCCAAGTCACTCATTTTTTTCTTCAGCTGTATATAATTTAGTTTTTAACTCATCCACAGAGATATCAATGACATGCATATTTCTAGAAGCTATATTTGTTCTTCAAATCCATCTCTTCACAGCATACTGTTCTTTCCTTATAATTTCCAGTTTTTCTTTTATCCCTTTAGCCATTTGAAATGTAGTTATTGTATAGTCTTTCTCAGATGGCTCTGTTGCATTAAGTTCATGGGAACAGTACTTTCCCTCTTTATAGTGCCTGCTGACTCTCTCATGATAGATTATATCCCCCATGGAATTTATAAGTTTTTTTCCCCACATTTCTCCTTCTATCTCCAAAATACCTGTGTACTCTGAGGTGTAAAATCTTGCTACAGAGTCATTTTACTTTTGCTTTTGGTCTGCAGTTGGTTTTGATATTAGTTTCTCAGCTTGGACTTTCCAGCATTGAATCAATGATGTAAATTTCAACTTCACGTGATTTTTGGTGGCCACGGGCTTTAATTTTTCTCATATCTTCCCATCCAGAATTCCAAAAAGTAACAAACTTTCTAGTCACATTACTTGAACCAGTAAGTAGATTTTTGCTCTTTTTACCAAGGAAGCATCTTTCCTTTCTAGGATCCCAGCTTTAAGTAGAGATCTGATCTCTGCTGCAGACACAGTGCCTTATTTCCCATGTTAACATGGGCATTAAATCCTCAGCATCTAATCCCCTTATCCAATTGAATATCTTCCAAAACCAACACAGCATTTCCTCAAGTTTACTGCTCAAACTTAGTGCTGCCTTTATTTCTGGCATGTCATCATCTTTCTTCAAATATTGTTTAGATTTTATTTTTATCCTTTTTATCTAATATGTCTATGGTTTCATAACTGTGGAAATGAAGAATGGGTGATGCTTGTTAATTTAAAAGTAGTTCTCTATTTTAATCTATTTGTATATGTGCCTAGAAAGAAGTCTAGAACAATGTTAACCTAATGGTAATGATTGTTATTTCCAGATATTCAGATTCATTAATTTTTTTTAACTTTCTTTGTGTATGAGTAAATTGTTTGAATATTTCAATATTACCTTATCTCATTTTAACTGAAAAAAGAGTAGTTATAAAATAAATGCTAGTGTTTCCCATGACTTTTGCACAATGACTGATCTCCTTACCCTGCTAACCAAGGACATACATGATCTGACCTCATCCTGCCTGTCTAGACCCATTTCTCAACAGCCTCCCTATGTTCCCTACCCTTCGGTTCAGTGGACAACCCAGCGTTTCCCACACATGTCTATTTTGTCACATTCTATGACTTCATTGAGGCTCCTCCCTGGATAGAAATCTTCTCAGCATGTCCTCACGTTCTCAGCAGGTCTCAATATTACTCAACCTTCAGACAACTTCTTTTTTAAAACCTCTTCATAACCCTTTACTTCTTTTAGTCTTCCCCAGTCTTTAATATACATTTTCTATATTGAATCACATTTTTTTAATCTGTCTGTTAACCCCTTTAGAAAAGGGCAAGGACTATGTCTAATATTTTTACACCTCATTTAGCCTGTAAATGAGTTCATGAATAAAGAAATGAAGTAAATGTTCACAACTTCCTAAGCTAAAAGCAGGCTTCTCGAGGATTTTACTCTGGGCAAGCTGCAGGTTCATTTGAGACGTTAGATAATTTTTTGTGTTCCCCTGTGTTCTCTGGGTTGTGGTGAATTAGGATGTTTTGGTAGCCCTGGAGAGCTGTCAAGAAGTCCTTAGAGAAACGATGGCCAATAGTATTCTGTAATGCCTTACACAGGAATTGCTGTTAATTGTCATAGCACTTTGACAAACAACATTTCACTTGACCCATTGAGGTAACTGGGAAAACAGCCATGTGCCCAGTTTGCAAATGAGAAAACTGATGTTTTGAGCATTGATGACTAGTCCAAATATTCAGGGAAACTTTGACCTCGATGTTCAGTTGCCTAGTTCAGTGATCTGTGTTCTGTGTGTTTTATCATCAGCCTCTACAACTCTACAGGTATTCCTGGGTCCCACAGTGGTGGGAGTTCTAATGTCAGCTAAAACATTGTGATGGTGAGAAAGGCAGGCTCAGACCTGCACTGTAACACCAGTTTCCTCCGTAAATTTCTGGTTGCCTTCATGTCACCCCTCTGGTCTCAAGCATTTTCATGTGCAGCTTCAGTTTCTTCATCTCCAAAATGAAGAGTATGTCTAAGGTGCTGTCTCTTGACTGCCTCATGAGCCTGAGTCTCTATGAAAATTGAATGAAGGAACCATGCCTAATTCAAGTTCTAGACTTCTTTGCAGCCACGTTTTCTAGACTTCATCTGACTTATGCTTAGCACCAGTGCCTGGAGTACTGACATCACAGGGACCTGAATCTTTGGACCTAGTCACGTTCATGCTCTGTTCTTTTTGCCATGAGTCTCTCTTGACCTTAGATTGCCCTTTCATTTTAGTGGCCAAAAGGAGCAGGTATGTAACTGAAAATGACTAGACTTAACCAAAAATTGCAACAGCAATTTAAGACAGCTCACACACATACACAAAAAGAAAACCAAATTCATCAAGCATGATATAGAAACCTAACAGACATGGCCCACTTGCTTTCTATGTCCCCTGCCTTCTCACACACCAGTTCTTTAGTCAAAGCTATATTAGTTCATTACGCAGCATATTTTCAACAAAGGCAAAAAGATTCACTTTAATTGCCCAACAGAAAAAGGGTCTTTTTACTGAGATTTTGTTTCCCCCTCTTGTTTCATTGTCATCACACTTTAACACCTTGTAGGTTATTATAAGGGATGCTAAGTGAGATTTTTTTCTTATGGAATCATGAGACAATTTTACAAAATAGAAAGCTATGCCCTGAATGAGGCAGAGGAACTAATCTCTATCAAATTAAAATTGCTTACATTTCATATTAATGTTTCCATTAATCTGTTAAATACAAATGCTACTAAAACTTAAAAAGCAAAACAGGGAGACACAAATTCGCATGAATTTATTTGCGGTCTTCGTCCAGGATGTGCTGGAGCTGATTGGCTTCAATTCTGCATAATTGTTTCATAATTTTATCTTACATGAAAAAAAAAAATAGTGGAGCACTTTCTTCAAATAAAGGAAAAAAATGTGTACCTGATATCAGAGCAGAGAGTGAGAACAGAGCTGAGTGCTGCCACGGAGAAAGTTCGTACAGCTGACAAATAAAAACTCACCAGGCCTGACTGGCTGGAGCTGACCTATAAATATGGCACAGAGCCCAAGAAGGAAAGTTGAGTAAAACTGCTCAGTTTGTTTTACTTTTCTGGTGAAATGACCATTTGTTTCCAAATAGTCCCAAAGCTCATGTCTTTAACGGCCATTACTCCACTGTACTGGCATGCTGCGGGGGGCTTTGCTTATTCCCTAATTATCAAGGAGAGCTGCTGGAATTCATTAAGAAATTAGGAGTAAAATCCCAAGTATCTTCAAAACCAAGTTTGGCAATATCCCTAAATCTTGCATCAATGGAAGCCTCCCTGGGTTCCCGCTGAAACAGACTAGAATTTGACAATTCTGGAACCACCTGGGCCAGTGATGACACTCAACCAGTTCTTTTCCAACAATTCTTGTTCCCATGATTTAGTTTAAAATTCCTTTAAATGAGCATGTAAGAACAAATCAAACCATTTTCAACAATCCACAAGCTACGCACAGCTGTTAAACTAATATCGAAGTGTAAGCCACTTAGGTGTTGTAGAAAAATCATGCCTTAGCTTTGAATCGATGTGGAAAATGAAATGTGCAAAAATTAAGTAAAGAAGATACATATAAGACTTGGATAGTCTTTTTTTTAATTGAAGTATAGTCAATTTACAATGCTGTATTAATTTCTGGTATACAGCATAGTGTTTAAGTTACATATGTGTGTGTGTGTGTGTGTGTGTGTGTGTGTGTGTGTGTGTGTATTATATATATATATTCCTTTTCCTATTCTTTTTCTTTATAGGCCATTACAACATATTGAATGTAGTTCCCAGTGCTACACAGTAGGATTTTGTTGTTTATCTATTTTACATATAGTTGCTAGTATCTATAAATCCTGAACTCCCATTTTATCCTTCCCTACCGCCTTTTCCCTGGTAACCATAAATTTGTTTTCTATATCTGTAAAGACTAGGAGATTCTTAATTTTTTTCACTATTAATCGAACTACTTAGTAATACAAGTCAAATCTTTCGGCAGCAAGTATCATTACAAAAAACACTTCACTCTGGTAAAAATATTTCTCAACACTGGCTAAAGCCCAGCAAAATTCAATGTCAAACTCCAGTAGAATTTTAGTTCAAATGACTTCTAAACTTGGTCACAATGGACTTTGACATCACTGTGTCTCATTTTACTTCCTTGAAGGTGGTTTTTTTTTTTTCAGGCAATATAAAGAACTACTTTTCTTCTGTATTTTTTCAATTATCTATTGAATCTTTGATAAGCTTCAGGCACAACTTTACATACATCATCTTATTTAATTTTCACAACCTTTGAACAAAGCTATTATTATCCCTGACTATACTAAGACACATGCAGAAGGAACTGAGATGTGGAGAAATTAAACTGCTTTGCCCTCAGTCATGCAGTGGGAAGTGATGGAGTCCACATTTGATCTCAAAGAGTCTGACACAAAGCCGACACTTTTCACATATTTGTTGCCCAGCCCCCCTCCCGCCTACATGCACTGTTTTCCGCCATCTCAGCATCTTGGAGCAGTTGTGATTTTTAATGTTATCTAAGATTATCATCCACAGTTTACATCCATGGCAAACTTTCTTCCCTATCCATAATCAGCCTCATCAATACACAACTGGAAAGCATCACAAACACTCGAAATATATATATTTATATATATACTATAAATATTTTCTATCTATCTATCTATCTATCTATCAGTATATGTATCTATCTATAAGGAGTAAGAGGGAGTGGAGAAAGAGAGATCTAAAGAGAAAAAAAAAAGACTGGAGTTCCAGACCCAATGTGACAAGATAATATTAACCAGAGACAAAGGCAAGCTTCTACATTTACGTCAGACACTCTGCTAGACTTTATGTCCCCAGCATGTAGTAAATGCTTAATGAATGTTTGTGGAATGACTGAGGGAGAAGGTGAATGAGTGGTGAGTAAGTGACACTAATAGGTCAGGCAGACATGATTTCACATGTATGAAAAAGACTCAGTGGTCCTCACTGACATTAAGGTTGTCATGAGTAAGTGAGGAGATGTGACCACCAACAGCTGTGGTGCAGTGCAGCCTGTGTTTACAGAAGATGCTGGCTCAGCCTTGGAAGTATTAGTCCTGACCCGCTGTGTTGCACAATGCTGTGGGCACCTGAACAGTGAGCAGCTCAGAAAAGGATTCAGGTCACGATTAAAGTATCAGAGAAGTCCTGCTGTAGGAAAAGAAGACCTGGGGAAACCTAAGGTTTTCAAACACTGCAGGGCTGTTTAGGGAAAGAGATTAGACAGGTTATGTGTGATCTGAAGGTATTAAGCTAGGAACAATGGGTAGAAGCCACAGAGAGGCAGATTTAGGTTCAGAGTTAGAACAGGCACTCTCCATCTCTCCCATAAAGGTCAGTCTTGCTGGAGAAGGAAGCTTCTCCCAGGAGTTGAAACTTGCACTGAACTTTGAGAGATGCTCTGGATTGGGAGGGGGTGAGGAAGGAGGAAGGCACAACCTCCTTCCTTTAATGACTTCTCCCTTCTAGGAATGTCTGCTCAACTTCACAACCTCCCTCGAATGACAGCATTGTCTTGGCTCCTTCTTTGGTTCACTCACACTCAGTGCTCTGATAAGTGATAGGAATACAAAGTTATATAAACTAGGTTATGGAGTACTTAGTCTTGAGAGGAAGACAGAGAAGTACAAACAAAAAAACAAACAAAAAAAAAACAATGATAACATACTTGGTGTAACAGAACTATGCACTGAGTATTGCTGGCTCATGGAGGATAGACATCCAAATAAATCTAAGGGGTCAGAGAAAACGTCCCAGGAAGATGAGGTTTACTTGTTTTCTCCTGAGCTGCATCTGCAGAGAGGTTTTGGAAACTAACTAGGTGCAGAAGTGGGAAAGGCTGCTCCAAGCACAAGGCACAGGTAAGGATCCAAGGGAGTGTGTTCTAGGTGACTAAAAGACACCAATGTCAATTAGGAACTTCCTAAACAAGGCCTTATTTCTTTAACATTTACACTCTTCCAGTGAATATTTCTCAGCACGTGTGGTTTAACTTTCACTAAATAATTACTTATTAGACTAGAGTAAATATCATATGCAAGAAGGGACCATGATGTTCTTTGAGCCTCATACTCGGATGAACAAGAGCAGGGCTGGAATAGTCAACTGTAGTTGGATGAGGACCACCATTTATACAAACCTGGGCAGTTCGTGTGGCATCATAGGAAGAGTGTAGGCTCTGGAGTCAGACCAACCTGGGTTTGAAGCCCAGTCTTGTGACCACAGAAATAACACATCTCTTTTGAGCCTCAATTTTCTCATCCTAAGACAGAACTAACAGTATGGACTTCATAGGTCTGCAGTGTAATTTAAATAAGACAGAAAAAGTAAAGCCCTACAAAACTGCCTACTAGTATTAAATGACCCATAAATCATGGATCTAATGAAGAGTCAGAACAAGAGTCTCTGAACTGAAGATTAAGGAGTTGGAGAATATTTTATTAACATTGTCATGAGCCAAACTGACATCCACTTTGCACCTAAAAAGGAAAAAGGGGCACAGTGATTGCTAAACCTTGTTAGCACACGAGATTGAGGTTAGAGTTCCCTGGGTCAGTTACCAGTGCAAATGTGTCATTTCCCACAACTAGTATTTGTCACTGACCCTGTCCCCCTTGGTTGGGTGACTTTACCATAAAGGGCGCTCGGAAGCCTGTGCTGTCCAGAGGGGCAGCTGTCATCCTCCATGCCATAATCAAACCAGTTAGGAAGCCTTCTTAACTAAAACTGGCTACTTCTATAAGATTACAGAAGAAGGTAGAATGCCAGCAAAAATGGAATCTAACTGACTGTGCCCCTGTGGTGGCAGCATTTAAGTGTGGGAAAGAACTATCCATAAGAGGGCAAGTCCACCAACATTGTTCACACGATGCTGAATGATGACGGTCAGTCAGCAACCAGTGGGTTTGCTTGAGCAGGGAACATTTGTTCAGAAACCGACAGACAGCATACAAATTTTTCATTCTGTGATGTCCATCAAGTTTGGGTCTGTCTTAAATTAGCCAGACATAATAAGCATGAGGAGGATTCCCACAAGAGCAATCCCCAAACAAAAGCATCTCATTGAACTGCTTTTCTTTTCATGAAGTGCCCTGCATTTAACAAAGTTAAAATGGAGCTTGTCATTGTGCTCACCACTCATACCCTTCCAGGGCCATCCCTGCTCAAACTTTGGTTTCAAATAACATTATCTGTTATATGTTATATGTTATATGTTTTATATATATATATATATATATATATATATATATATATATATATATATATATATCTCATGTATATAAGACAATAACATTACCTGTCATATATATGTGTGTGTGTGTATATATAAGTATATATATGCTTGTCTATCTGCTATACCTCCAGACAAATAAAAGGACTTCCATTTTCTACTTCAGTCTTTGTCTGAATTATATTATATTCACTAAGCCAAATTGCTTTCCTCATCCACCAAGCCACTAACATTCTTTTTACCTAACCCAGACCAAGGCACCAACATCATGGAAGTTTCCCACACTTAACCCATCCCATCACCCACCAGAACAATCCCAGCCCAGCCATTCCTCCTCCGCGCCCTGGGAGTTAAGTCATCTGGTTACATTTCAGTTGATGATATGTGTCTGTTTGTCTCCTCTAATGGCTTGTAAGGCCTTGGGGGTCGAGCTCATGTCTAATCTTTGCTGCATACATCTGTACACTACTGAATACATCATTACTGTACATTACTCTAATCCAGTGGGGACTCAATAAAAACTTGTTGACTGACTGATTTAGCACAGGGATGATTATTACGTAAGCCACTTTGGTAAATAAATTTCAAATAATGACCAGCTCACACAAATGTTTTACTAGCTCACCCTCCCCATGGAATTAATATAAAGAATGAAAATCAGCAGTCATTTCTACTTGTCCAACATTAAATGTTAACTCACCCCTAGAGAGTAGCTATTTTCAAGCCTAATTTCAAATCAAAATGTCTAAAATGGTTGTCATTCTTGGTGACGTGCTGGGAGGATTCAAGAACTAAGGTATCAAATCCAGTCACTTCCACAGGTTATTAACCCCAGCCCTGAAGATCATTATTTCTAGCATATTACTGATAATAATTCTACCAGTTTATTTGAATTTATGTTTATTCAATAAAAGGGACTTACTCTCATGGACATTCTAACAAAAGCAATTTGATAGTCATTACATTTCTTTTTTGCTGAAGTATAGTTGAAGCACAATATTATTTTAATTTTAGGTGTACAACATAGTGATTCAATATTTAAATATATTATGAAATGATCACCATAAGCCTAGTAACCATCTGTCATCATACAAAGTTATTACAGTATTATTCACTACATTCTTTATGCTGTATATTACATCCCTAACTTATTTTTTATAACTGCAAGTTTATACTTCTTAATCCCCTTCACCTATTTCACGCAACCCCCCATCCCCAGCCCCTCTAGTGACCATCAGTTTGTTCTCTATATCTATGTATTGTTTTGTTTGTCCTTTGTATTGTTTTTAGATTCTACATATAAGTGAAATCATATGGTATTTGTCTTTCTCTGACTTACTTCACTTAGCATAAAAACACCCTAGGTCCATTCATGTTGTCACAAATGGAAAGATTTTGTTTTTATGGCTGGGTAATATTTTATATATATATATATATATATATACACACTGTAATTTTTTATCCATTCATCCACTGATGAACACTTAGGTTGTTTCCATTCCGTGGCTATGGTAAATAATGCTGCAGTGAGCATGGGGGTGAATATATCTTTTTGAGTTAGTGTTTTTGATTTCTTCAGACAACTACCCAGAAGTGGAATTTTTAGATCACATGGTAGTTCCATTTTTAATTTTTTGAGGAACCTCCATATTGTTTTCCATAGTGGCTGTACCAACTGACCTCCCCACCAACAGTGCACCAAGGGTTTCTTTTTCTCCATATCCTCAACAACACTTGTTATTTCTTATCTCTTTGATAATAGCCATTCTCATAGGTGTGAAGTGATATTTTATTGTGGTTTTGATTTGTATTTCCCTGATGGCTAGTGATGCAAACATCTTTCCATGTGTCTGTTGGCCATCTTATGTCTTCCTTGGAAAAATGTCTATTCAGTTCCTCTGCCCATTTTTTAATTGGGCTGTTTAATTTTTTTGATACTGAGTTGTGAGTTCTTAAAATATTTTGGATATTAACCCTTTATCAGATATACTGTTTGCAAATATCTTCTCCCATTCAGTAGGCTACCTTTTCATTTTGTTGCTGATTTCCTTCACTGTGCAAAAGCTTTTTAGTTTGATGCAGTCCCATTTGTTTATTGTTGCTTTTGTTTCCTTTGCCTGAGATACAGTTTAAAAAAAATAGTGCTAAGACCAATGTCAAAAAGTGTACTACCTATGTTTTCTTCTAGGAGTTTTATGGTTTCGGGTCTTATGTCTAAGTCTCTAATTTATTTTGAGTTTGTTTTTATATATGTTGTAAGACAGTGGTCCAATTTCATCCTTCTGCATGTGGCTATCCACTTTTCCCCACATCATTTATTGAGGAGACTATCCTTTCCCCATTGTATGTAATTGTGTCCTTCGTAATAAATTAATTGGCAATATACGTGTGAGTTTGTTTCTGGGCTCTCTATTCTGTTCCATTGATCTATACATGTCTGTTTTTGTGCCAGTACCATACAGTTTTTTTTAAAATATATTTTTATTGAAGTATAGTCAGTTTACAATGTTGTGTCAATTTCTGGTGTACAGTACTTCAGTCACATAGGAACATACAGACATTCGTTCTCATATTCTTCCTCATCATTACTACAAAATATTAAATATGGTTCCCTGTGCTATATAGTATAAACTTGTTGTTTATCTATTTTATATGTATTAATTAGTATCTGCAAATCTTGAACTCCTAATTTATCCCTTCTCATCCCTCTTCCCCCTAGTAACCATACGTTTGTTTTCTATGTCTGTGAGTCTGTTTCTGCTTTGTAAATAAGTTTGTCTTTTTTCTTTTTTTTTTATTCCACATATAAGTGATATTATGTGGTATTTTTCTTTCTCTTTCTGGCTTACTTCACTTAGAATGACAATTTCCAGGTTCATCCACGTTGCCACAAATGGCATTATTTTATTCTTTTTTATGGCTGAATAGTATTCTCTTGTATAAAGATACCACAACTTCTTTATCCAGTCCTCTGTCAATGGACATTTAGGTTGTTTCCATGTCTTGGCTATTGTAAATTGTGCTGCTATGAGCATTGGGGTGCAGGTGTCTTTTTGAATTAAAGATCCCTCTGGATATATGCCCAGGAGTGGGATTGCTGGATCATATGGTAAGTCTATTTTTAGCTTTTTGTGGAATCTCCATACTGTTTTCCATAATGGCTTCACCAAACTACATTCCCACCAACAGTGGAGGAGAGTTCCCCATATAGTCTTGATTACCACAGCTTTGTAGTATAGATTGAAATCAGGGAGTGTGGTATCTCAAGCTTTGTTTTTCTTTCTTAAGATGCTTTAGCTATTCCAGGTCTTTTGCAGTTCCATACAAATTTTAAAATTATTTGTTCCAGTTCTATGAAAAATTCCATTGGAATTTTGATAGGGGTTACACTGAATTTGTAGATTGCTTTGGGTAGCATAGACATTTGTTAATTTTTCCGACGCACAATGTGTATTTTCCACTTACATGCATCATTTCAGTTTCTTTCATCAACGTCTCATAGTTTCCAGAGTACAGGTCTTTCAAGTTCTTTGTTAAATTTTTTAATATAATTTATACTTCAATGGCATCAACTTGATTAGAAAACTGAATTTGATTTATATTATCCTTTAGTGATTCAATTAATTCAATATACAGAAATGTAGCCATGAAAAGAATCACCTGTCCACTTATATATCTGAAGCAAAAAAAAAAAATTGAATATATATATTTTATTCAAGTATAGTCAGTTTACAATGTTGTATCAGTGTCTGGTGTACATATATATTCATTTTCATATTCCCCTTTACCATGGTACCACAAAATATTGAATATAGTTCTCCATGCTATACAGTATTAACTTGCTGTTTATCTGTTTTATATATATTAGTTTAAAAATAAATTTAGCACAGGTTTCTCTTGTTGTTCCCTTTTCATTACCCATTCATATAAGTCTGGGAGGAAAAAGGGTGAAGGGGGAATTTTACATGTACTCTAAGTTATTTTAGCCTTCAGATGTGAGATGGGACAGAGGTTGACTAATGTGACTCAGAGTTCAAGGGCAAAAATTAGCAAAGTCAATTTCAATAAGTCAGGAGTCAATTCCCATTCTATGGTAGACACAATTTCCTTTCATCTGATTCATGAATTTATTCTAGTTCTTATCTGTGTATGATATAAACATGTTTAAATAGTTAAACTAATAGTTTGGATTACAAAATTAAAATATCAATTTAAAGGAAAATGTTTTAAGACGTACCAAGTTACTATAAAGGGCTACAACACTAATCATATTCAGCTCATTTCAGAATGTTCCGGAGAAAACTGAGTAGCCTATCTCCTGCCACGCTGTGCAAACATTAGCCTGCTTTTGGTGCTCTGATATCTTTTAAGCAAATAAGAGTTTCAGTCACACAAAACACTTGCAACATTTCAGATCCCAGAAGGTTTCTTCAAGTCAGGTTCAACCTGATTCACTGTGACAGCTTCTCTGAAGTTGCATCCTCTAAGAAGCAATAATTGTTATTTGGGGGCCTTCCGGGTGAAAAGGCACAACAGAACCAAAGGAGCTAGAACACATAATCTGCACAGCAAAATAAACACTGAAGGTCTCGAGGGCAATGAAGTGAATACTTTAAAGTGTATTTGACTTTAAAGCTTATCTCTTTATTTTCTGCCCTTTATTGGGCAAATATTAGCAAATACAACAAACTGTCTTCAAAATTTGAGCCGCACAGAGATAAACTTCATATTCACTTCTCAGAATTCCAAGCTTTCCCTATACATATAAATGGAAATAATTAGACTTTGGATGAATAAAACCTTGACAGAACAAAGACCATGATCTAATATCAGAATAAAGTTAACAAAAGTCATTAGATGAGATGACTGGTGATGAGTGAAGGTCATGCCCAGTTTACTTTTCACAGTTGAGAGATCAAAGTCATTCCTTCATTTGGGATAAAGACTAAGTGTAGGTACTTTGGCCTTGGAAAATCCTTTCACATAATATGAAGTCTCTCTGGGGTTTGCTGTTCCTAAGGCCTAAGAATGGTCATACCAAGTGCCAGGGAGCTAAGGCAGAGTGTCAGAAAAATTAAAGGGTACATGTCAGTTTAAATGATGTTGTTTAATCCAGGATTAAATAATGTGGGAAATGCAGTCATAACATATTATGGCACATGACTATTGTGAATATTGCATGGTTCAGGGATATATAGAAAGATAAATAAGACTCTGTCATGGAATGATGGACTCATGAAGTCAGAAGGCAGTAAGAGGTCATTGAGCCTGGCCACCCATCTGATTCGTGAATCCTCTTTCCTGCCAGGTAGTCAACGAGTCCAAAGCTGAAAAGCCTCCTTCAACGCGGACTTATCCAGGCCCGCCGTAGCCATGTGCAGCTCTGCCAGAAAGCCCTCTCTCTCTGGAGTAGAGGTCTGGTTTCATACATTCTGTCCTATTGCTAACCTTTAAGACCAAACAGAATAAGCCAAATCCTTCTGCCTCCTAACATTCCTCAGCTATTTGAAGACGGTTACCCCATCCATATCATCATACCTCCAAGTCTTCTCAGTCCCTTAAAATATTCCTCACAGGGTATTTGTCCGATCCTCTTGATACTCTGATGAGTCTCTCTGGTTGCAATCCAATTTGCCTACATCCGTCTAAAAATACAGACCTGAGCACTGAGTTTCGTGTGTAACTGTCCCAGGGCCGAGACAGTTGGCTGTCACTTCTCTTGTCCTACGTGCTTTTCCTTCTTTAATTCAGCCAAGATCTCATCAGCAATTTGGGTAGCTGCTATCATTTGAGAAACCATTCTCCAATATAGAATAACCGATGTTCAATTAGTACTTTATGCTTTAGAAATTGTTTCATCTCTCTATCTCATTTGAACCCGACAGCAATCTGTAATAAAGGAATTATTTTGTTATTTTCAGGTGAAGAAACTAAGATGTACCCAGGGTAAATGAATTCTCCCTGGACCACATAAATAAGCTGCAAAGCAAGGACCCAAATCCAGGTCCTCTGACTATAAATCATGTGCCTTTGTGACCATATTACTCTGCTTTAGACTCTTTGATGATGCTTCAGTGATATAATGATAGATCACTGTCAAAGGCAGAACTTCAAAAATTACCGTTTCCTGTTCTGGCAGTGCAGAAACTGTATCCTGGGACAGAACGAGGGCAGCATGACCTGCTGAGTCATGCTGCTGCTTTTTCAAATGGTTGCAAACCATCCTTTGAATTATTCACTCCAGATTCTTGCCCAGACTTGAATTCACATTCAGTGATCTGTTGTTTGTAGTCTGATTCTTTAATTTTTCACAGTCAAGACTACATTTTCAATATTCCAGCCTTCAGACACCAAATTGCAATTCCAAATTGCCAAAAGATCATCAGCTCTTACTCAGGTTCCTTCTGATTTCAGATCTCATTGTACAATGCGTGTGCTGTTAGTTAAAGCTTAAAACATTCATAAATATAATGATATGTTCTATGCCTCCATCAGAAACATTGATTTAATTCTTTGAATTTTGAAAATCCTGGGCTGAGAACAGAATCCTCGGGCACCTAAAGACCTCTGTGACTCCCTTTCAACTCAAGAGCAGAGTAAGATGCCCTAGGAGGTATATCAGAATCCATATGATGGGGGTTTGGAGAATGTGTAGGACTGAAAAAGTATATTACACACCATAATATAATTTAATGTTGAAAAATATTGGTCTCCCATAACGAACTGCAGGAACGTCAGGTGTTTTCAAGTTTACTAATTAGGGCCAAGGATTTTGAAAGTTTAAGACATCTGGCCTGAGTTAATAATATTCCATTAATCAGGAGCCTTGAATACAATTGGGCAGCTAGCTATAAATTCCGTTTACTTTTTTCCCACCCACTTTGGTTTTTCTCCTTGTTGACGGGATTTCATTAGACTTTGCCACACGCTGTACTAAAGTCCAGGCACTCTGTGTTTATTGCCTTCCCCTGGTCTCTCACTCCTCCTTTATACACTGTCTTCATCTGGTTTCCAGGAAACCATACTCACTTGGGTTTTCCCTGTACATTTCTGGCTACTTCTTCTCTAGTTCCTCTTCATTTCCTTGACATCTGAATTTTGAAGTATCCCAGAACCTAGTCCCTGGACTCGTTTCTTTTCTAACCACACCTACTCCAACATGATCTCATCCAGACGTGTGGTGCAGGCAGCACCAGCTGACGCTGGCAGCCCAGGTCTCCCCTGAGCACAGGTCTGAATCTCTGTCTACTTGGCATCTCCATTTGAACATCTAACATGGTTTCCAAACTTACTGTGTTGAATACTGCACTTCTGACAGCTGCCCTACCATCACTATTACCTTGAACTAGCTCTTCCTACAGCCTTACCATCTCAAGAAATGGAAACTCATTCTTTCACCCCTCAAGCTAAAACCTGTGGTATTATAGTCAACTTCTCTCTTTATCTCACATTCTGCACCCAGTCAGCCAGTTAGCTGACCCAACATCAATACATATTCAGAATCTGATCGTTTTTCAGAATCTGATCGTTCTCCAGCATGTCCACTGCCACAAAGCAGGTACTAAGCAGCAACGTCTTTCACCCATTCCCACCTTTGCCCTCTCAGTCTATACCTGACTGTCAGTCAGAGTGATCCTCCTCATTGCTCCTCGTTACTCAAAACTCACCCCAGTCAGAGTTAAAAGCAAAGTTCTACAGTGATCAAAGACCCGATATGGTCTGGCCCTTGGGGATAGTTTCTACTTCACCTCTTACTACTTTCAACTTTTCTTGTTCTGTTCCAGCCCAGCCAGCAGCCTCCCTGTTTCTCTAGTGTCCCTGCCTCAGGGCCTTTGCACTTGCTATTCCCTGATGCACTTGCCTCTTCCCCTGGGTGGTCACATGGTGATCATCCTCATGACTTTTTGGCCTTTGCTTCAGAGTCACCTTGTTAGTGAGAACATGCCTGGCCACACCAGCAAAATTGCACCTTCCTTCTAAAACACACCCTGAACCCCTCTATTCTGCTTAAGTTTTAGAACTTATCAATATTCTCACATACTACATATTTTACCTATTTCTCTTGTCTGTTGTCTTTATCCACCACTAAAATGTAAGTTCCATGAGGGCAGGGATTTTTACTTTTATTCACTGCTGTATAATAGTTCCTGGCACACAATAAGTGTTTAAAAATATTTTTTCATTTGGTTTTGTTGAATAAATGATCTTCCAATCTATCCCCTTGCAAGGAAAGACATAAGGTTAGTAATGCTGACTTGGTGAAGTTATGGGAACTACTTCATTATTTCCAGATCAATCCTTTGATGATCTGCTCTAGAATGCTGCCTGGAACTTCAAACTATGTCTGGAGGGGGTGCCTGTCTAGTGCTCTCACTCACCCTGTCCTTCCTTTCTCAAAGACTTACCAAATTACTAGTTATTGCCGTCTCACTGGCGTGTGCCTCCCACTGACTGAATCACTGAATCACCTGTCTATATACAAGTGCACGGCAGATGTCAGGTGAGTCACTGCCACCAAGGACCTCTCCCAAGGTCAAGCAGCACTGGCCATTCTGTCATAGTCTCTCCATCAGCAGTTTTCAGGCTTTAGGAGATAAGCTCACATAACTTCTTAAATAACTTCAACAGCCTATGTATCCCTTCACATCTTTAAAGTTGAAATCTAACATTTTCATCACACATTTGAAAACCTATTTGTAATAGTAAATAGAAAACCTTAAAAATGTTGTAAGCTGAAACTGATGAAGACTGAATGTTATCAGAGTGACTAGTTCATGACTCTATGTGATAAAACAGGCTTTTACTACCTTATGCAGTAACACGCCACGTCCAAAAGAAATTATGCATAACTTTTATCTGTGGATGTTAGCAAATGTATCTTGAAAAATTTAGTAGTTCCAGAACACATTCCTTTCAAAGATTAAATATACATTTAGAAGAATCAGAATGAGTAAGTAGAGCATTTTGAGTGTCCTGAGCTCAGAACATCCCGATACAGATCTAGCCCCATTCCAAACAGAAATATGTACAAAACAGGGAAAGACAGAAAGTTCCACCAAACTGAGATACTTTGATTGATCTTCAAAGGAGTCTTCTCCAAAATCAATGTTTCTAATTATTACTTTGGCCATGTTGCCGGAGAACAGGTTCTTGTCTCACACAGGAGAGAACTTAAGAGCGAGGCATAGTAAAGTGAAAGCAAGTTTATTTAGAGAGACACACTCCATAGACAGAGTGCGGTCCATCTCACTCTGGAGAGCTGCTTAGGAGATACACACTCCATAGACAGAATGAGCGCCACATAAAGATGAGAGGGACAGAGACTGAGAGGTCTGGGGGTGTTTAGTTTAAGTAAAAGTAGATACACACTCCATAGACAGAGTGTCAGCCGTCTCAGAAGGCGAGAGAGAGAGAGCAACTGTGAAGTACAGGGTTGTTCGTTTTTATGGGCTCGGTAATTTTATATGCTAACAAGCGGGAGGATTGTTCCAACTATGCTGGGGAAGGGGCAGGGATTTACAGGAATTGGACCCCCTCCCCACTTTTTGACCTTTTATGGTCAGCCCAGGAACTGTCATGGCACCTATGGGTGTGCCACGAGGCTCCAGGTCTACTGGAAGTGGAACCTTCCATCACCTTGGTTCTCACCAGTTTGTCCTTCCTCAGTGGCTGTATCATTCCTTCAGTGTTTGGCCCTGCCATCTTCCCTCCTGTCTCAGCCACAGAGACAGGACACTGTAGGACAATTCACCAGAGTAAGATCCTACAGAGGGATAAATATGAGTGCAGCTGAGTTCTCAGGGAGTGTTAGAGAAAAATAAATCCAGGTCAGATGCCTAGGGCCAGGGGTGGGAGGACATGAGGAAAATTTGGGAGTGACCAGAATGTTCTGTATCTTGATTGTCAGTGAGTATACTTGTCAAAACTCATCAAACTCTAGCTGTAAAATGGATACTTCCTACCAGTATGTACATTACACCTCAACAAAGTTGACTTTTAAAAGTCCACATGCCCTTCTCCAAGATGTCAAAATCCAAAAGCTCTGAAAGTCAAAAGGTTTGGTCAGCACAAAATGTGACCTAGCCAAACATGAAGCCGTTCATGGCCCAAACATAGTCAACAGCTTACCCTGCTGAGTGATGATACTCACGTATTAAACTGAAAATAATCACAGAGTTCTTAATGTAACTGACCTTGCAGAGGGGTATACATATGGGAACGAAAAATACTGCAAACCATATCAGTAAACAAAGACTGCTGAAGCCATCAAGTCATCCGAGGCTGCCCCACCCCCCAGTGAAGACAAGCCTGCAGCCCACCCTCTGCACCCACTCACAGTGGTGCACTCTGAGGGGACTCAGAATGAGAAAGGACAGGATACTGGCCCTAGATAGCTGGGTGCTTGTCAAAGGAATGAATTCAATGAGCCCAAAT
This sequence comes from Camelus dromedarius, assembly GCF_036321535.1. Classification (NCBI taxonomy): domain Eukaryota; kingdom Metazoa; phylum Chordata; class Mammalia; order Artiodactyla; family Camelidae; genus Camelus; species Camelus dromedarius. The sequence continues at coordinate 33,958,487 of NC_087455.1, forward strand.
GTTTGCTTCCTCTCATACCTAGAAAAGCACTGAATTCTTTAACTTCAGATGCCTGGTTTTCTTTAGATAACAAGCAATCTTTTATTGTTCCAACTACCTGGTCTTTGTTGTAAAGCTCCTGTGTATCCTAGCTCCTCCCCTACCTCTTCGGAGCAGCCCCTCAGAGCCATCTGAGAGGCTGTCATCCCGGCTCGAGTCCTCCCACCAAATAAAAAGTAACTCTCAACTTTTAGGCTGTGCCTTTATTTCAGTCGACACATATCACACAATATATACACTAAATTACCTTTCTAAAATCTGAAGCATTCTGAATTCTAAAACAGGACTTGCCTCAGGGTTTTAGATAAAGAATTGTGGTTTGCTTTCCTTGTCCTGGGAAAAAGAGGAAGAAAGAAAGAAAGGAAAAGGAGGGAAAGATGAGAAAGAAAGAAGGAGGGAGGGAGGGAAGAAGGGAAGAAAGGGTGTCTTCCTGGTACACACCCTTCTTAACTGATCTTCTCACCAAAGTGTCTCTATCTTTGTCTGTACGCAGGAGTGGCACCTGCTCTGGTCTCTAGTGACAGCTGTCAGAGAGACCTGAGCCTCTAAAATGGATCCAATAGATGAAGTGTTTTTAAAAGATTCTGAGCACTCTCTTTTCAGAATTTGGTTCTAAGAGCAGGCACTATGGGGGCCCTTTTATCATTCCTGTCTCAGAATTAAGAACTTGGGAGACAAGGGAAAAAAAGATGAAAGAAAACCATTTGGAGAATTTGCCAAATAGCTAATTTTTTCACACCCCTCTCCTCAGCCTTTCCACAGAGGGGGTGGTTTGAATCTAAACACTTCAAAGCTCTCTCAATATCTGATTTCCCCTGGTCCGTACACTCCCACCCTCACTACAGAGAAATGAAGAAAAGATCAGTACTTCATTGTGGGACCTTGAATTAATTTAAAGCAAATATTTCCCCTAAAATGTTTCAATCCACAAGATGAGATTGTTTTTCCAGTTTTTATTTTACTTATTCTGTTTCCAACATGGTCTCGTTGCAGCCTCATGCGTAAACTATTGTGAACAAGTTAAATTAGAAACACATTTTTTTATTGTTATCTTTGCCTCTCCAACTTTTAGGCTTCCCTAAAATACCTCGTGACCTCTGTGGGACCACAACCCTGTCACATGAATTTTATGTCCCTCCCTTCTTAATTAACCGTGGTTAGAGAGCAGCAATTATGTGCAGAATAAGGGAAATTCAGTATTTCCTCTAAGAAAGGGTTAAATAGACAAATGTTTAGATCAGGTTCGCCTAACACCTTTGGATTAATTGGATTTGAGGTTAAAAATAAATTACCCAATAGGTTAAAATGAGGTAATGTTGAAAGAGCTGCTCGCAAAAGAGCTACAAAAATGCAAGAACTTCCCCTGGACAGTTCAGAGCACCTTACAAATGAGAAGAAAGCAGGTGTGCTTGCCAACTAGACAAGGACATTTCAAGATGTTGGCCAGGTTATTCCTAAAACATTGATTAAAGACAATAATGCTATTATCCCCAAGTGCTTATGCAAGAAGTAGACTTATGCAACAGGAAAGTGTTCCTATTCTTGAGCAATGTGCTACCCCCTTTAGCATTCTACTCTAAATCTAGAGTTGCCTTTCTTCCTGTGAGATGTCCTCAACAAATAAAATAAGTGGGTGTTGAGGCAGGGAGGGGGTGGAATCTATGGTCACATCAGTTTGGGAGAAGATGCCTGCCCCATCTTCCTCTTGGAGAGTCACTGTGCCTATGTGCATGTCAAAGGCTCTGAAAAGTCCTGCAACAAAGAAACCTATTTACATCTAATTACGTGCAATTCTCTGTACAGCCACCAACAACTGGCAGCACTAGCATTCCTTGGAACATGTTTGGAGAAATATTGTCCTAGAATTAACTATGTTCCCATGTTTTGGTGTTACTACTCAACAGACAAAAATAAATGATCCAGGATTGGCCCCCAAGTTTAAAATCATATGTACATGAAGCATGTTTGGTGGCAATTTATCTTGGCTACATCTGAATGCAAGGATCTACATTGGTTTGTAATAAATCTCTTCTCAGCCTGGGCCCAGCACGGCTGGAGGAGCTAGAGAGCACAGAAGAGGGGTTACGTGTGCGGGCTCCGGTGCCGAGCTGCCCAGCCCTGCTGCGTGTCACTCGCCATCTGCGTGCCTCAGTTTGAGACTGTTTCATGTTCACTTATCTGTGCATTAAAAATTGCAACTCACAAATGAAAAATTGCTACATCTTTCCAGAACTAGTGAGTGGATTCTCAGGAACATTCCTTTTAATGACTAAGGAGACTCTTTAGTAACGTGAGAAAGTGGAGCTCCAAATGCAATGACGTGACCTTGGTCGTTCTTTTCTTATTCACATTAACAGTTCCCTGAAAGAATCCAGAAATACAGAAAATTCATGTATCCATTTCCAGGAGTCACCACTGGGTCCCTGTCCACATTTTCCATCCTCGGAGTGTACAAGCTCAAGCTGGCGACGTGCCAGTAAAAGCCAATGGTCTGTATTGAGCCCGTGGCCCTCAGATCCTTGCCAGAGGGCCTGCCCACCAGTACCCAGGGTAGCTCAGCTCTTTCTTGAGGCACTGACTGCATCCTGGGTTACTTGTGACTAAGTAAAGCTGACTTTGGCAGGTTGAGTCTGGATATTAGAAACTGGATGTGATTCTCAAGTAAAGAAATGGCTGCGGTTGTCCAGGTAGGCCATCTAGGCGTGAGCTCCGGGCCACGCTGGCTCTCGCCCTCAGTGAAGGGGATTTTCATCAAAACAGGCCTGGGAATCTCAAGTGTCATTTGGTTCTTTCAACACAACTCGCAGGATTTAGTTGTGCTGGCCACCCTCCACTGGGTACAATTCAGCTCAGAAGTACCAGGCAGCTAAGCCTCTGGGGCAGAAGGCGTGGGTCTGCTCAGGGCTGTGCTTGTGGTGCTTTTCCTGAGGGCCAGGTGAGGAGGGCAGTGGGGGGGGGGGGGGACCTAAGCCTCCCGGCACTGTGACCACAGCAGGAGCTGGAGCGGAGCCCCCCTCCCCCAGACCACCATCGTCACACCTGCTCGGCCAGGGTTACCCTCTGCAACTTTCAGTTCACAAACACGGGTATCAGACCCAGCCGTCCCTCCTCACGCAGTGCTAAGGCGCCTTACCCCAGCCCTTCGAGATGATTCCAAGGTCATTTGTTTTTCTGTCAGAATGCATAGTTAGACATTCCATGGTGATATCGCCTCCTACACTGTGAAGTAGCTGGAGTTGCCCTCGTTGAAGAAAGGAAAAAATAAAATTAATATCTGAGAGACTCCCCCCACCATATTCTAGGGTAATACTCAACCATAAAAGGCTTTGCGCCCTTCCCTTTTCTAACTATGTGGTCAAGTAACTAGGATGGGGAGACCAGCCATATGCATCTCAGACCATCCTGCTGCCTCTTGCCAACAGGCAGTATCGTACACATCGCTGTGTCTCTAGCCCCTGGCACATTTTAGGTGCTGCATTAATATTCAGCAAATGAATTAATGAGATGTTATTTATTTTGTATTTAATTTTTTTTTCTTCAGATCCTGTTTAACATGGAGGTGACACTGTTTTGCTGAAACTTTTATATTCCTTTTGCTCAGATTCATGCAGATTCCCTGCATATCTGATTGTATTGATAGCCTTCTGACTTCTGTTTAAATTAATTTAGCATGTTTATTACCGCCTCCTGCCTCTTCCTTAGCCACCGTCTCCAATTAACCAATCTGTCTGTAGTCTCAAATAAGACTTCTCAGTAAGTCTCAAATCTGTCATTTCTTTCCATCTGCTGTGCCACCATCCGAGTCCCAACTGCTTTCAGTTTTCTCCTGGACCCCTGCAACAATCCCCTAACTAGTTCCCCTGCCTCCAGCTTTAAATCCTGTTCAAATGCAAATCTGGCCATGTCACTCCTATGCTTAAAATCCCTCAATAAGACACGCACACTGGGGGTTCTGGGAACATGTAGCCTGAGTGAAGTGCCCATCTCAGCACTCCCAGAATGAACTCCTTGCTTCTCCAGCAGGCAGGTGCTGAGACCTGCGAGTGAGAGGAGTTTGGGCTCCATACAGTCCCTTCAGAGAGAGCTGGTGTAGGAACCCCTCCTCCACTGGGCTGGGCAGTCAACAGCAGAGCAGCGTGGGCAGCCAGGACTCCTGCGTGTAGATGCACAAGAGGAAGAGCTGGCCAGTCAGGGATCTGTGGGTCCCACTGTGCACTCCATTTCCTCAAAGTTGACATCAATCTAGGAGGTAGATCCTTCAGACCCTTCCAAAGCCAAGAGAGGGAAGAATAAGTGAACAAACCCTTCCCTTCTCCTGAGCTGAGTGAGTAAAGGAAGTTTCTTCCAGGTGTCCCAGCAGAATGCTGACATCTGCTTTACACTACAGCCCTGCAGGACCATAAGTCAATTGCTTTTCAGTTCCTGTAGGATTCCCACCATTTAGGACACTTCACCAACCAGGCCTGGGTCCTAAAGAGTAGACGGGGAAAACTAGCAACCCATCTAAGAGATCCCAGCAACCAGAGAGAGTTGCTGCAATCAGACAGAATAATCAAAATGAGTTCTCAGTGAAACGGAACTGCTGGAGAAAATAGACAGAAATCTGAATAGAAAATAAGTTCTAAAAGAAGTTCTTAAAGACTTTCCCTGCATAAAAATATGATCCCCCAGTGGAAATTTTATTGGTTAAATTAAAGGAGAAGATGATTATTAAGACCCTAATTAGTGCTCTGGAAGAGCAAAGCAAGATATGCTTCAAGGTACTGAGCAAAAAGATAGAAGAAATTCAAGAATCCACAAAAAACAAACAAACAAACAAACTGGAGGGATTAGGAGACTTAATAAAAAATAATAGGTGTTTCTAAAAGAGGAAAAGGAATAGATGAAGGAAAGGTAATCATTCAATGAAGAGCAGAGAAAATCTCCCAAAACTGAAGAAAGATCTGAATCCTCAGATTGGAAGGGTGTAAACGGAATTTCAGGCTGGATTAGCAAGAAAGAAGAATGACAGACAGGTTGGAATTCTTGAACCTTAAGGAAAGAGAGAAAAATCTCACAAGCACAGACAGTTAAAAATGAACCTACCTGCTATCCTGAGGGGAAAAAAAATCCAGCTTCTCACTCAGAACCTAGAAAGCTAGGAGTTAGGGAAACCATTCACAAACAACTGAATGGAAGGACAATGAATCAAGAATTCTATACCCAGCCAAGATACTATCCTCATGTCAGATGAATGAAAAATACTAGAAAACAGGCGAGGACCAAGAGGAAGTATATGACTCCAGTTCCCTATATGAGGAAAATACTTGGGAAAAAAAATAACACCTTCATAAATTAATTAGAATGGAGACTTCAAGATGGGAGAAGATAAAAAAGGAACAAAAATTATTGAGCAATAACACCTGATATATGTGCATATGTATGTAAACATAAATATGAATGAAAACATATCTATCTGTGCAGCGTATAGTGTACAATGTGTCGTAAGTAATGATGGTTGAAGTAGAAGGGATATATTTTAAGAAGAGTCACTATCTCAAAATGTAGGAGTGATGTGGAGGGTAGAGAGTGGAGGAAGGCAAAAGAGCTCTTGAGAGGGTAGAAAAAGGAGGAAAGGTCAGCAGAAATTAAAACATAGCACGGAAGGAAAGTCGAATGAATGGTAGCTGGGGCAGCCATGGAAAGGCCGTATCTTTCTTCAAGAGAAAACTACCATGAGGAGTGAAATTTGCTGACAGCCTCCTGAGGCTGGGGAAAAAGTGATTTAAAAATCTCTTAGTGGCAATGATATGACTAAATACTTGAAACGTAATTAAAAGGCAGTTTGGATAGGGGCTGAATACAAGTGAAATATTTTAAGAATTGATAGCTTTCTTCTAGAATAAACTATTAGGAATGAAATGGGGAAAATATTTCATTTTAAGAGGAACAAAAACTATGAGATAGGAATAGATTTAATAAGAAATGCACAAGAACTATCTGAAGAAATCTAGAAATATTATTAAAGACAAACAAGATAACCACTGTCTTGGATGGGAAGACCTTTTCTCATTAAGTGTCCATTCTTCCAAAATGAATATGCCGGCTGTGGGAACAGAGCACTTTCATACACTGCCGGTGGAAAGAGGAGGTTGCCTAGCATTTGTGGAAAGCAATCTCACAACATATGTTAAGATAAACAGTATCCTTTGGCTCAGTCATTCCAGTCCTGGACTGTAAAACACTAATGCTTAAGGACAGATGAACAGGATACTTATTGCAGCGTTGTTTGTGGTTGCAAAAAGCTTTATAAACAAAGTGAATGTTCTTAAATGGGAAACCGGCTAAACATACTGTGATACATCTACATCGTAAAATAGTACATGTCTACCTAAAAGCATAAAAGAAGAGCTGCGCCACGTGACTGGGAGGGGGTGGCTACACAGTACTGAGTGAGAAACGCAAAACGCAGGACAATGTGTATAATACGATGCTACCTCGGTAAAAAGAACAAAGCTGCCACACCACTCAGAACATGTCTGTATGTGCGCATGTGCACATAAAATACACGTCTGCGTTTCCTGGATTCTGAAATGCCTGTTTCTTTCACACTACAACGTCTCTGAAATGAGGATGCATCTTTCAGTCACCACATGCCATTTGGCGATGATTACAGTGTTGTCCTTACCTACAGATGCACATCAAAGCATGTGCACCACATGTAATGGGTACCGGGGGCTTCAAGGATCACCCTGACGGCAACAGTGGAGCAGCTTGTTGCAGGTAAGGCTGCATCACCGATGCCCTTGACGGCACCAAGATGGTAGTAATCGGAAAAGCACAGACCCAACTTCTGTAAATTGAGAAGGGACTTCCAGAGAGTCAGACTCTGAATGTGAAGAAGTTTCAGGGACATTTAACCCACCTTATTTCACTTACAGTTTTCCCTTCATGCATACAAGTGAGTGATACCTAAATTGGTCTAAAAGACTCACAGACATTGAAAACAAATTTATGGTTACCGAAGGGGAAAGGCATCAGGGAGGGATAAATTAGCAGTTTGGGATCAGCAGATACAAACTACTATATATAAAATAGATAAACAGCAAGGTCCTGCTGTATAGCACAGGGAACTGTAATAAACTAAAATGGAAAAGAATATGAAAATGAATATATATGTATAACTGAATCACTTGGCTGTACACCAGAAACTGTCACAATACTGTAAATCAACTATATGTCAATAAAAAATAGAAAATAAATAGGCCTGAAGGAGCTAATTCAAGAAGTTTAAAATAAAAATTACAAGAGTTAGGAGAGCATTGTGTCATGGTTTAATTTGCAGCATTTTTTCTTTCTATGTAGAACATAACATAATGGTGTGTCTTACACTATGACATCTTAAATTAAGTGAAATATGCAGGATAGATATGTGTATATTGACAGCTGTACAGGACTATAGTGGTAAGGAGAAAATTCTGGATGAACACCATCTAGGACAGTAAGGTGAATGTATTAGTTTACCAGGGCCGCCACAACAAAATACCACATGCTGGGGGGCTTCAACAAGGCAAATTTATTTTCTCTGGAAGCCAGAGATCAAGTTGTCAACAGGCTTGGTTTCTCCTGAGGCCTCTCTCCTTGGCTTGTAGACGCCTCCTTCCCACTGTGTCCTCACATGGCCTCCCCGCTGCGTGTGTTCCCTGGTGTCATGCCCTTTCTAATAAGGACATCAGTTACGCTGGATTAGGGCCCTACCATGATGACCTTATTCAATCTTAATTCCCTCTTTAAAACTCTAGCTCCAAATACAGCCACATTCTGAGGTAGTGGGATTTAAGGCTTCAACTGTAAATTTGAGAGGGGAGGGGACACAATTCGGTCCATAACACAGGTTCCTTGGAGAGACTTGGGGAGAGAGAAGAAGAGAGACCATGCAATCAAATAAAAGAAAAAGGACCACACTTTTTCTCAAAAAGGCATGCACACATAGGCACTTACATAAAATCAGGCATGTGTGTTAAATAACTATATAAATATGTGAAGATAAAATAATTATTTTAAAAGTATATATTCAATGGCTTGTCATTGTCCTTGGGATCAAGTGCAAACTGTAACATGGCTTATATTCCTTCTGGGAGTGAACCTCTGTCTCCTTCCCCAGGCTCCTCTGTCTCTTGCATCCTTCCCTTCACTCTCTCTGTTCCAGAAACCCCAAACTTCTTTCACTTTCTCTGAAACTCCTGTCTTCATCCACTGTCCTTCCCCCTCAGAATGCTCTTCTCCAAACTGCCCATTTTTGCTCCATTCAGTCTTCAAATCTCAGTTTAGATTTTACTTCCTTTGAGAGGCCTTGCCCCACCCCACACCAGCTTTCTCATGGCAGTCTAAACTCCAGGCATCTGGATTCTCGTTTAAAATGCAGATACCTTGTTTTCACTAGGAGCTGCCGATTCAGACTACCGTGGTAGGGTGGGGTGAGAATTCTTCCGTGTTCTAAACTGCGCAACTCTAAGCCTTCGGCAAGTCAAATCTCCGTAACACACTGCACCTTCTCCTTTATGACCCATCACATAGCTTACTGTTTATTTAATGCAGCCTTGGCAGATCTTTCCTACGTGGAACCTGGTAGAATATATTTTAGGGTTTATACACCAAGAGGCATAGTCAAGGATTTTAGGTAGGTACCAACATAACAAGACAGAAAACAAATTTTCAGAAACTTTGACGTAAAACTTGTTAACAATTTTCAAAACACAATGGAATACAATTTTTTGTAATACAAGTCTACTAATGAGGAGAATTGAATTTTGGGGTCAGGATAACATTTTGCTTAATTAGAGCTGAAGTTAGTGTTTTCTAATAGTGTGGTGGAAACATGTCCTTGTTCTGGTGCAAAGTTTCCCTTGCTTCTCTTGCACACGGTGTTTGAGTGGTCATAAATATCAGTATCACTTTGAAATAAAAGGTGCTACATGGCACCTCTGTGGATTATCATACATGCACAGCCACACGAACTCCACCAAAGATGAACAAAAACACCAATAAATCTACTCAAATCAGCCTCTAGAATTTCACTACTCCTTTACTTCTTTGCTTTCTCTGTTCTGGCAATCAATTCACTTCCCTTTCATTTGAACAAAATAAAAGGCAACTGTCTGTTGTCAATATATTTTAAAGCCAACTTTCCAGGTAGAAACAGGCACTTTTTAGAGTCAAAACTAGAAGCCAAATACAAAAGATGACTACAGATACATAGGAAAATACACAAAGTCATTCTAGGTCCTGACACTTTAAGGTAAGGAATTATATCTTGGCCTTTCTAAATTTCACATGATTTTTCTTTGATTATCTTCTTCAGTCTCTGGACATAGAGAGGCATGGCAAAGTCAAAAGTGCATTAAAAGAAAACAGAAGTTAATAGAGTAGGGAAATTTTTCCTTACTGTGTGGTTCAACAACCAAAAAGCTTCACCAAAATGAAAGTGTAAGAGTTTGCATAGCAAAGAAAAAATACACCACCATAATATGCAACTAAAAAGACAATGGCAATCTGGAGGGCTATTTGGAAATATGTATTAACATTTTTTTAAAAGATAAATGACAAATTGGGGGAAATATTTGCAATTTGTATACAAAGAGCCTTTAAAAATGAAGAAGAAAAGACCAAAAACCCTATAGAAATTTTCGCTAGATACAAGCGGGCAATTCATTGAAAAATAAATGCAAATTACTCCTACTCATATGAAAAAATGCTCAGCCTCTCTCATAATAAGAGAAATGCAAATTAAAACTGCAGTTAGATACAATTTCTTACCTATCATATTGGCAAAGCCCCAAAACTTTGACATCATACTTTGTTGGCAAGACTTTGGGGAACAGACACTCATAATTTGATGGTGGGAATGCAAAACAGTACAAGCCCTATGCAGGCGAATTTGGCAGCATCCAGCAAAATGTCATATACATTTACCCTTTGACCAGCCATCCCACTTCTAGGAACCTCTCCCACAGAAATACTGGCAAACATACAAAAAGACACATGCACAAGGCTATTCATCTCAGCATTATTTGAACTAGCTAAACGCTGGAAACAACCCAAAGGTCCACCAATAGGGGGCTGGTGGAATTAACTATAGTATATCCACCCTAAGGCAGCAGTAAAAAGAAATGAGGACTTTTTTATATACTATGTATGTATACTATACAGACTCTCAAATTTTCTTGATTCATAACCCCCTTGGTGTCTCAATAACTTTCATAGAATCCCTAGGCCAAAAGAAAAACCTAATAGTTATATGTGTTAATGGATTTAAATAATTTCATGTATTCACATGTGCATCGGTTTGGGCCTGGAGTAGAGTGTAGACAGAAAATAAATCCAACTTTTTAAAATATCCCTTGTTTGTAGATAGGTCTTTTGAACTACAAATATATTTTACATAAAATGAAAAGCAAAATTAATTTTTTTAAAAGGCAATCCTTGAAAATCAAAAGCAAAGTAAACAAGTAAATTAAACTCTATGTCTAGCTGATGGCATTAACCAGAGAGGAATTATTCCAAGTTGCTTTAAATTAGAACAATTTGACTGTACATTCCTAGTAGGATATGCTATAAGGGACCCAAAAAACCTGCAAATAGTAACAACTTAAACTGATTTAGGTAATCATGTGTGCTGCTGTTGGTTTTATTCTAATGTCTCTTATCGTGAGACAAAGCAATTGAGCAAGTGTGTTGTTATAACAGAAAACCATACTTTTCACTAGGAAGGAAGCAGATACAGTTGTAAGCCTAATAAGGGCAAGCGAGAACCTGGGAGTCCTGAGCTTGAATTGGAAACATCACCAGAGACTCATAATGTTTTTTATCTTCAAAAACATTATCTGCTGAAAAAGCCTAGAAACCATGCCCAACCCAAGAAATTAACATCTGTGCACCCAGATTGGGTCATAAATTTTCCACTAAAAGGCCCCAGGAATCCTTGGAGAAATGGATGACTACACGTCTCGGGCAGGAATTATGAATGATGAGTCTGGAATATCTGATTATACTAGAAGGCAAAAGATGCTGTCAAAGATCACGCCAAAGGACCTGGAACATAATACATAACGCCCAGGTTCTGGTTTCTGAATAGGAGAGGCACATCAAGATAGGGAGGACATGTGGTGGGCACACTGAGTTTGAGGAGACAGTGGAGGAGGCCATATCCAGTAGGAAGCTGTACGTCCCACTCTGGAGTTCACCGGGGGAGGTTCAGTCTAATGGTGATGCTACAGGAGTGTATGTGATTTCTCTTAAGAGAATTACGGAATGAGGAGGAATGATGACTGGGGATAGGACCTTGGGAGGACATTTATCCTTTTCATGATGAATGAATGGACGCCAACATAGAAGGCAGGGCTCATGGGATCCCCTGGACTGACTCAGACTTCCTACCTGCAACCATCTCCTAGAACAGAAGTGGGCAGAGGGTGAGTGACTGGGAAATCACACTCACAAGTAAGAATGCATCAGAGAGGGAGAGGAGGACCAGAGAGAATGGTGATGAAGAAGGAAAGGGAGGAGATGGTATCAAGAAGAGAGAGGTGAAAAGTTTCTAGGGACACAGAGAGAACAATAATAAAATAAAAGATGAAAAGCGTCCCCTGGAGTTGGCAAGTGGTGAATTCAGTCAGGGTGACTTTGGTACAGAGATGAGAGTGGAATAAAAATTTGGAGAGGTGTAGCCTCCACCACAGAGGGAAACGGCCAGAAGATGATGACAGAGGAGGTGGGGGAATAGCCAGAAAGCATGATCCTCAATGGAGGAAACGACTTCACCAGTGGGGAAAAAGCAATGGTTTAGAAGCTGCGAGTCTACAATCCTTAATCCAATACTCTTGGGGCCAGATGTGTTTCTGGATTCAGAATTTTTCAGATTTTAGAAAATTAATAATGGAACACATACATGGAATCCATAATACCTCGGAAGCACTTCATAACCGAGCACACGCATATTTCTGCAGACAAATGTATGAGCACTAACGTAGAGAAATAGATTCATATCAGTTCACATCTGTTATTGTCACCAAATAAAGTACAAAAAGCTTTTGGTTCTCAGTCTCTTTATTTCAGAATTGCAGGTAAGGAATTGTGGGCTTGTAGCAGAGAAATGCTAAGAGTGGATCTACAACAGGTTTCTGCTGAGCAGATGGTGAAAGGGACATTCACTAAGAAGATAAGGGTAGAGGATCAAGCATCCAGGAGGGCAAAATGGCACATGTTGGGAAAGGGGACAGCTGAATAGGGAAGAGGGGGAGGAAGCCCTGGGCAGTGTGAGGAGAAGAGAACTGTGAGTAGATGCTTGGCCCTGGGGGCGACAGCCAAGGTGCCAAGGGAACAGCGCACAGCTGAATTGACGGTGGGCTTGAGGAGGTTGAGTCCCAAGAGATAACAGAAGGACAATGAGATTAAAAGACTACATCACCTCTTACTTTCCAAATGGAAAACTACAGAGAGGTTCCTCCGGAGTCTGTTAAGAGGAAGTCTTCCCAAAGTGGCTAGGAGGTGGGGAAGGCTTTCCAAATGCACCTTCTCTGTGGAGTCACGGCTTCTGGGGTTGGCCAGGGTGCTTAAGGCTTCATGTTCACAGTGCAGGGTATCTCCTCATGTGCTCGAGAAAAAGAAGGCCCATGCGTCTCACACACATCACCCATGAAATTTGCGTGTTTGCAGGCTTCGAGCTCTGCTGTCCCTGTCCTGGGAACCCGTGGAAAAAAGGATTCCCAGGTTTCTTGCCTTCCTCCCTAATGAAGGTCATTCCTCAGAACCAGAAACTAATGCTTTTCATGTTCTTGGAACATCGTACATAAAAGACATGTCTTAAAGTATACATGTAATTTTACATGCATATGGAATGCCTTTTTTGTACCATGCATTTTAGTTTTAACAGTAGGTGTGGAGCGTATACTTGGCTTGCTCTAATAATATTTAATACACTTCCATCAGGCTGGAAAGACTCTTCAGCCTCAGCCAAAGTTTTTCTTTAAAGTCTCACATGCATTGAACCCAGTAAAGGTAAGCCTCTTTGGTCAGGAAGGGAGAGGGGAGACCACACACACCGCAGGATTCATGCCAGAGTTTGAAGGCAGAACCAGTCCCCAAGTATGGTCATCTCTGCACCATGCACTTCAGCAGAGTGGGCAGAGATTACCAAAACACCCCATGAAGCCGTTCAGCCCCCTTTCACAAAAGTCACGGATGGAGGGAGGGAAACACCAGGTCTCGGCGTGAGCCTGTCAGGATGTTGCTGGCCAGGGTCCCCCGGGAAGGTAGCGGGTTCATGAACACCTGAGAGCAGGCGTCTTTGTTGGTGTTTAAGCAGTTCCAACATATCATCAAGGACTTCAGCCAAGTTAATGAGAACCAGAGCTCTAGACTAAAATGCTTATTTTGAAAATACCTATTTTTCAAAAAGATTTTGCGTTTCAAATTAAACCATATGAGTAATGGTATCCTAGCTTCATGGTCCGCTCTGGAAAAGAAAATTCTTATTCTCTAACTTGGGAAAGAACATCATGATTCTGCACAAGGAAAGTAGGTTAGTGGGGAGCAGGGTAGAGAGTAGATCCCTGGGGTGTCCACGGCCAAGCACAAGCTACAGCCACTGTCGGGTGACCTTGACCAACAGCGGGCAAAGGCCTCTGGGAAGAGTTTCCAGATCTCTACCTTTCCCTCCCCCAGAAACCCAAATTCACCTTGCAGGCTGATTCTGCCTCTACCTCACTTCTATGGAAGGTGAGAACTGGTCATAAACCACTAGTGAATTCAAGGCATTTGAAATTCATGGAGTGAAAAGAATTGTGTAAACACCAGGCATTGTTTGATGGCCTTTAAGTGGGATGAGTTTGCTCTGTTGGAGATATTTGTTCTTTCTATTTTTTCCCTTTTTTAATTTTGTTTTCTTAATTTGTGTTGTTTTGTCCTAGAAGTTATCTGACCTTTCTGGGTTTTGTTTTGTTTTGTTTTTTTTAATTTCCAGGAGTTGTGTGTTGCTCTAAGCAGCTATTTTTGGAAAAACTGGATAAGGTTTAACTGATGATAGACCTTCAGACTACAAGTTCCTAATTAGGTCCTAACAGACCTAATTCTATTGTTCCTTCTTCTTGGACTCGGTGACGTTGTACCCAAAACTGTTTCGTTCTGGAATAAATGATTTGTCTTCAGAATCAATTAAAGAGCCATCAAAAAAACTTGCTATTTCTGCAAGAGTCATTCATCCCCCCATTAAACCGGCAAGTAAGGTGATGACGGGAGGACAAAGGGTCCTGAGGAAATGGATGAAAAGAGGGGTCTAACGGTGTCAAGCAGAGACTTGCAAGCTCCTATCCTCCTTCTGCCTGTGTATAGCCATCTGTCAGCCTTGTGAGTAGAAATTAATCGGTCCAGAGCTTCATCGTGCACCTCTTCCTATGCAAATCTCATTTAATCTTGATACATTAAGGAGTCAATCCATTTTCATGATAAGGAAACCAAGACACAAAGAGGCTTAATTTGACTTGACCAATGCCTCAGAACTAGGAAGTGGCAGAACCAGGACTCAAACTGAGTTCTGTCAAACTCCAAAGCCCCTTCTTTCAGGACTCAGATTTGCAAAGTGAGAATTGTGACAAACGAGGCCCCAGGAACTTAGTATTCATTCATTGATTTGCACCCAGTTGTGATAGGATAGAAAGAGCAGGGCATCTGCTTCTAAACTCATACTCTTCCCCTTACTAGTGCTATGACCTTGAACTCGCCATTTGACCTGAGTTTCAGTTCTCTTAATTGAAAAATGAAACTAATAATTACACTGATCTCTTAGTCTTGTCAAGGTGATGCGAGAAAATGAATGTGGAAGCATCTTTCATAGTAGATGCTCAGTAGATGTTGATTGGTTAAGTAAGTTTCTCAAAAAGAAACACAGCATCGTGTCTAAGTGCTTGACCTCGGGGCTCATCCTGAGATTCAAATCCCAGCTCCACCACTTTGGGCAAATTACTCTAGTTCTTAGAAGAGTGGGGAAAATAATGGAGCTGTTATGGTAACCCGTGCAAGGTCTAGGAACAGTACCTGGCATAAACATATGAATGCTTGTTACTAGAATTATTATGAATATGAGTGAAAGTGGTTGATTTCTTGAGCATGCTAAGTAGATTTACTACCATGCTTGGAGGAAACGGAAGAACAGGATTGCTACAGAAAAAAAACCATATATACATATATGTATTTAATTAGTGGTGGGCATTATTATTTTTAAGGAGTGCCTTTCATGTTTCTCCTTTAATTTTATTCAGTTTTGATTAACTGCTCTTTATCACATCATACCATTTTTTCCCCACATACTGAGTCATCTCATCTCTCTCTGCCAATTTAACTCCTACCCATTCTACAAAGATCATCTGAAACCCCATTACTCTCATGACGTGTGTGTATACAAAAGCACACGTAAATAAACACCCAGCTAATCTTGATGGACTTTCACATACAAAACAGATTCTCATTTGATGCTCTTGACAGACAATGGGATAGATAGTGTTAGGACTTTGGTTTTACATATAAGAAAATTCTGTCTGTCCGGCTGAGCAACTAGCCCACGGACATACAGTTAAATCGACTACAGTTTTACATTTTAAGGAAAAGATTTTTTTTTTCCTTTTACTTTTTGACCCTCTTCACCCATTTCTCCCACCCTATTCCCTCCCTCCGCCACCACCCTCTGGCAGCCAACAATCTGTTCTCTGTGTCTATGAGCTTGGTTTTTATTTTTCAGTTAGTTAGTTTGTTTAGATTCTACATATAAGAGAGAACATATGGTATTTGTCTTTGTCTGGCTTATTTCTCTTAGCATAATACCCTCTAAGTCCATCCATATAGTCGCAAATAACAAGATTCCACTTTTTCATGGCCAGTAATATTCCACTGTGTAAGTGTGTGTGTGTGTGTGTATGTGTCTATGTGTGTGTGTATGTGTATGTGTATGTGTATTTGTGTGTGTTATCCATTTGTCCACTGATGGACACTTAGGTTGCTTCCATATACACTTTTTTAATATTAGCCCCTTATCAGATACAATTTGCAAGTATTTTCTCCCATTCAGTAGATTGCCTTTTCATCTTGTTGATGGCTTCTGCTACTGTGCAAAAGCTTTGTAGTTTGATGTAGACCTGCTTATTTTACTTTTGCACGTGTTCCTTTTGTTTTTGGTGTCAAATTCAAAAAATTCATTGCCAAGACCTATGCAGAGGAAAAATTTAAATTAAAAAAAATTAAAATTAAAAAAATTAAACAAAAAATAAACAATTAAAGTTAATGGTTAAAATTAATTAAATTAAAAATTTTTAAAGACCTTTGCAAAGGAGATTCTTGCCTGTATTTTCTTCTAGGAGTTTTCTGGTTTCCAGTCTTATGCTCAAGTCTTTAATCCATTTTGAATTAATTTTTGTGTATGGTGTAAGACAGGAGTCCAATTTCAATCTTTTGCATGTGGCTGCCCAGTTTTCCCAACATCATTTATTAAAGAGACTGCCCTTTCCCTATTGTATATTCTTGGTTCCTCTGTTGTAAATTAATTGATCACATATGCATGTGTTTACTTCTGAGCTTTCTATTCTGTTCCGTCAATCTATGTGTCTGTTTTTATGCCAATATATACTATTTTAATTATTATAGTTTTATAATATAATTTGAAATCAGGGAGTGTGATACTTCAGTTTTGTTCTTCTTTCTCAAGATTGTTTTGGCTTTTTCAGGTCTTTTGTGGTTCCATACAAATTTTAGGATTATTTGTTCTATTTCTGTGAATAATGCCATTGGAATTTTGAAAGGGATTTCATTGAATCTGTAGATTGGTTTGTGTAGTATTGACATTTTAATAATATTGATTCTTCCAATCCATGAGTACAGAGTATCTTTACATTTATATGTATCATATTCAGTTTCTTTCATTAATATCTTGTAGTGTTCAATATACAGATCTTTCACCTCCTTGGTTAAATTTATTCCTAGTTTTTTTATTTTTCTTGATTCAGTTGTAAGTGGGATTGTTTTCTTAATTTCTCTTTCTGATAGTTCATTAGTAGTGTCTAGAAACATAATTAAATTTTTGTGTATTGATTTTGTATCCTGTAACTTTACTGAATTTGTCTATTAGTTCTAACAATTTTTGATGGAATCTTTCAGTTTTTCTAAATATATAATATCATATCTGAGGATAGCGACAGTTTTACTTCCTCCTTTCCAACTTGGACGGCTTTTATTTCTTTTTCTTGCCTAATTTCCCTGGCTACAATTGCCAATAATATGTTGAATATAAGAGGTAAGAATGGGCTTCTTTGTCTTTTTCCTGGTCTTAAAGGAAAGCATTCAGCTTTTCACCACAGAGTATGATGTTAGTTGTGGGCTTGTCATATGTGGCCTCTATTATGTGAGGCATGTATCCTCTGTATCCATATTTGTTGAGAGTTTTTTATCATAAATGGATGTTGACTTGTCAAGTGCTTTCTCTGCATCTATCAAGATGATCATATGATTTTTATCCTTCATTTTGCTAATGTGGTGTATAATATTAACTGATTTGCAGATGTCAAACTATCCTTGCATCCCTGAAATAAATTCCACTTGATCATGGTGTACGATCTTTTCAATGTACTGTTAAATTCAGTTTGCAAATATTTTGTTGTGGATTTTTGCATCTATGTTCATCAGGGATATTAGCCTGTAATTTTCTTTTCTTGTGGGGTCCTTGTTTGGTTTTGGTATCAAGATAATGCTGGCCTCATAAAATGAGTTTGGAAGCATTCCTTCCTCTTCAGTTTTTTGAAAGAGTTTGAGAAGGATTAATTCTTTGAATGTTTAGTAGAATTCACCAGTGAGGACATTCAGTGTTGGACTTTTGCTTTTTATGTGGTGGGGAAGGGGGGTTGATTATGATTCAATATCCTTCTGACAATTGGTCTGTTCAGATTTTCTATTTCATTATGATTCAGTCTTGATAGGTTGTACGATTCTAGGAATGTATCCATTTCTTCTAGGTTGTCCAACTTATCAGCATATAATTGTTCATTTTAACCTATAGTTTGTACTAAATGGTGCAAGTCAAAAACTTAATGCATGGTAAAGGAGACATAAACTGTACAGTTATGACTCAGTGAGTAATAACAGTGGATCATTTATGAAGCAAATCAAAGACATCAATCTGATTTTTTCTGCACCATTTATTGGACACATATTTTGTTCCTAGCACCATACTTGGACTGAAAGTGCAAAGATGAATGAGGAAGGGTTCCTGATTGTGAGAAACTTATCATCTATGGGAGAAACAGACATGAAAACAAATAACTCTAACATGGGTCCTAAAACCTACATGGAAGTTGAGAATAAAATGCTAAGGAGACATAACATTAAATGGTTTATCACTTTCTTGCTATAAGACACAAAGCAAGACTATCCTAGATCATTACCAGTGAGTGAGACACAAACTTCTATGTAACTTATTTCCCAAATATCAAATATCCAAACAAATTACATGCCAATTGGTTGGGGGGTGTTAACTAATTTAAAGCCCACACTAAATACACAAAGTTCCCCTAAATACCCATATGAAGGTTTGATTGGCCAGAGTTCCAGGGGTTTCAAGCTGTGATGACAAAGGCATAGACTCAGGGAAGGTAAGGAAAGAAAGAGGAAAGAATCCCAATTAAGGAAAGAGAGTTTCTTGCATGGCTAATGAAAGAGATGATTACAGCACCCAGATTGTAGGGATTTGCCAGGTTGGTAAAATTATGGTGGTCGTGTGGTGGTGACCAAATGTTTAAGAAATTAAAGATGCTTCTAATTTCAAATATTTTAAATCATTTCCCCAGAAGTATACAAATATGTGCCAAACCTACATATTCCAATTTGGAGTTTGCAAAATATAGACAAAAGATGGCAGTTCAATGTAGAATATGATGCTCAAGGGGAGGTAATGGTCAAGGCTCAACTGGGCTTGTGGCTGGGAGAAAGTAGCCATGGAATGCCAGGTTCAGTCCAAGATTAGAAAAAGCAGCACCTATTTGCAGCCAATTAAGCTGACCATGCTCTTTTGCCCATAGGGCCTGATGTGTAATGGCTGCAAATAGCAGCCTCCTCAGGAGTGTATGAAATCTGTTGCCTCTATGGTTGCCCTAGGGGACCTTGGAGACAGCCCTTTCCAAAGGACATTCATGGGTGGCATGTTGTCCCCAGTCTAGGCTCCAGGCAGGTATGCTTGGTGTCTTTGGAGAGTCCCAGTACACAGTGGCCAGGGTCCACAATGGCCAAGTCATAATGTCCATCCACACCAAGCTGCAGAACAAGGAGCATGTAATTGATGCCCTATGCAGGGCAAAGTTCAAGTTCCCTGGCCACCAGTAGATCCACATCTCCAAGAAGTGAGGATTTACTAAGTTCAATGCAGGTGAATTTGAAAACATGGTGGCAGAAAAGCAGTATCAGCCTGCATGTCTGTGGTGGCAGATATATCCCTAATTATGGCCCCCTGGACAAATGGTGGGCCCTGCACTCGGAGCCTTGGCACTGTCCCCTCCTTACTTATGTCTACCAATAATCCAACTTTTCTATCCAAAAAAAGAAAGCAAAGGTGATACCTAGTTGAGGCAGCAACAGATGATCCTCCCAAGTTTCCAACAAACCAGCCAAGGAAAGCCAGAGCCCAAAGGGTGTCTGTCTTCAGGCACCAGGTACGGGACAGTCTAGGATACTTCTTTTGATAAGTGTGCTTGCCAGTGACCTCTATGTTAATTGGTCATGCTGCATATGGTGGGAATTTTCTAAGAGAAATTTCCCAGAGGCACAGTACCCAAACCCCCAAATACAAGGTCAAAATGAATAATCCAAGACAACTGCAAGGGCTACTCAATTTAAGAGAGAATTTAGGACTGGAGGGCCAGCATGGGCAAGATCAGAAGGGAAGGAGCTGTGGATACCACAGCGTATAAGTCTCCTGGGCCATTCTTCGTGGTCCCTGAGAGCTCCCCCTGACCTTTGCTTAGCACATATGGCTTCCCGCCCTTGAAAGTCATCTCGTGCACACCTTACGCCCCCAACCAGACTGTAAGCAGGAACGATGTCATCTTCCTTCTTGGATTGCTTAGCACAGAAAGGTACCATGGTAGAGATGAAAGAAGGGTGTGGAATTCAGCTCTGGAAATACCACTTTTTAGGCATGCAGAATGGCACAGTGGTTGAGACTACAGTTTATGAAGCCTGCCCGCCTGGGTTCAAATCCTGCATCCTCTTAGCTCTCTGAGCTTGGGAAGGTGTTAGTCATCTTGCACCTCAATTCTCACATCGTCAACTGAGTGTAACGATCATGCCTCTTCCCAAAGCTCTGGGAATTAAAGGAACATAAATACTTGCACGTACATGCTTTGGTAGGTCGTACTATTATTTTCCAAAGCCTAATGGACAGTGCATGTTCATCTGCTTTGCTAAGCTTCAGTTTTCTCATCTGAAAAATGAAGGCATAACATCCAGTCTCACGGGATTGGAGATGAATCAGCTAATGGAAGTCAAAAAGCATGTTGAATGGAAAATGCAATCCAAATGCTTGTGTTTGCTGTTATCATCGTGCTCAGTGGGCACTGGAATCAATGACTGCCAAACAAAGCAGCACAGGGAGGGCAGGCCAGACCCCCTCAAGACTCACCATCCTGAGCTCTTACACAGGAAAGTTATTTGTAAACATGAACGCCAGACAAGTGTTCCTTGTTAGCTCTGCGTAGGGCCTGGAGACCAGCACAGCCACGTGGTGAGATCAAGTGAAGTGACGGGCTCTGCCAAGTGAGGCTCTGAGGCCATCCCTCACATGCGCCTGAGGAATTACTCCCCCAGAGTAATTTCTGTGCCGTGCTGTGCACGGGCCCCATCTTGGCCACCTCCCCAAAGACCCCCGGCCCCATTTCAACAGTCCTCCGGGCTGTGCCCGGTCCCCGTTGGCGTGGAAGTGCAGAGCTCAGCACATCATGCATTTCATCCTCCTGGTTTCACCCCAATGCACTGGTTCTGCCTGACTGTCCCACACAGCATCTCTCGGAGAGTCAGAGAGGAATGTACTGAACTCACCAGCGCCCAGGGCAGGACCAAAGCCAGCATGGCCCGTCATCCAAAGGAATTTAGTGCTCCCGTCATCACCATGATACAGACACAGAGCAGGCCCCGGCAAGAGCCCGCACCTTCCCCGGAGCCAGGGAGCTGGCCAGAAAACCACGTGGGCAAATGGGTTCTCCTGCAAAAGCAGGGCCACAAAATCTGAGCCCTGGGAAACTCCTTCCAAATGGACACTTGACAGGTGAGAGGGAAGAGAGTGAGGATCTGCCCCTGAAGCTCTTGGCTCTATCTGGGTTTTGTATAAATAGTGCAGAAAAGGAGCCTGGCATGTGGAAAGCTTGGTTATTAATAAGCCCACAAGTTTCACCCAGTTCACGGTAAAACTTGATTCCTTTTCCTAAGATGTGAGGCTACTTCATCCAATTACCCCCCAGACTCTAGGCAGACCGAGGCCGTGAGTCTGCCGCTGTGCTCCTGCACACCCCGGAGCCAGCATTCCCAAAGCCCTCCTGCTGGTGCCTGGATCACCGTAGCCAAACGCTACAGGTGCCCTCAGACACTAAGTCTGTTGAGATGAACAGCATCCACAGCGCTACAGTCTCACCATCATTTAAAAACACTGATTCACTCACTTCCAACATGGAGTGTTGTAGTCGTTTTTATTTTATTTTAATAATTTTTTGTTTGTTTGTTTTGGTTTTCTTGGGGGAGGGTAACTAGGTTTATTTATTCATTTATTTTTAATGGCGGCACTGGGGATTGAACCCAGGACCTCGTGCATACTAGGCATGCGCTCTACCACTGAGCTACACCATCCCCCTAACCTTTCTTAACTTTTCATAAGCAAGCTGTGATCCTTAATTCACATCATTGATAGTCACTCATCCACTCACTCAGTCAACAAATATGTACTGAGTGCCTACTGTGTGCCAGGCGTTATGCTTGGAACAGGAGCTAGAGGAGTGATCAAAACCAGAGATGACTCCTGTCCTTGTGGTCCAGTACATTCATTCTCAACAGAGGTGATGTTGCCCCCAGTGGGGGAAACTGGTTCCTGGGTAGTGAAGAAAACCTTAATCATTTCATGTATAAATCACAGATATGCACATAGTGCATGAAATATACACAGTTGTATGTATATATGTGTGTGTATATATACATACATACACATACAGTTGTATTAGCTTCCTATTGCTGCTGTAACAAATTTCCATATTACCATTTTACCAAATTACCAAAAAGCTTAAGATAACAGTTTGTTATCTTTCACTCCTGGGAGTCAGAAGTCTGAAATGGGTCTCACTGGGCTGAGATCAAGATGTTGGCAGGGCTGCATTCATTCCGCAGGCTCCAGAGGAGAATCTGTTTCCTTGCCTTTTCCAGTTTCAAGAGACACATTCCTTGGCTCGTGGCCCCTTCCATCTTCAAAGCCAGCAGTGGTGCTCAGGTCTTCCTTAACCACATCTCCCTCACGCTGACTGTCTGCCTCCCTCTTTCACTTAGAAAAATCCTTGTGATTACATTGGGCCCACCAGGATAACCCAGAATAATCTACCCAACTCAAGGTCATCTGATCATTAACCTTAATTTCTTCAGCAGCTGCAATTCCCCCTTCCCACGTGATACGATTTATTCACCAGTTCCAGGCTATAGGATGTGGATGTCTTGGGGGTGGGGGCACTCTTCTGCCCACCACAACAGTATATCTGTAGCATTAAAACTTCAGAGGGTAGGGTAAGCAGATCACATCCAAAGGGCTCTTTAAAAGGGCAATAATGAAACTAAGGTTGAGAAATCTTTGTCTACTAAGAAGGAATGTAGTGTCTTGATTAAATCTTGATATCTTGGGGCAAGAATGAATGGGTTTAAATTCCATCTCTGTGCTAACTAGCTGTGTGGCTGTAAGCAAGTTACTTAAGCCCTCAGGAAAGGACACAATTCCTCGGTTTCTGTGAGGATTAAATATGTTAATGCATGGACAGGACTTAGAAATTGCCAATTATGCAGTAAGTGCTTGACAAGTGTTTCCGTTAGTGTTAGGAGAGATACCAAGATTATTGAAATAATCACACAAATCAGTGTATAAGTTCAAATGATGATAAACGCTGAAAAGGAAAAGAATGTTCTTGCCATGTTTTAAGAGGATAAACAAGGGGTTCTCACTGTGGGTAGGAGGGTAGGGAAGTTTCCTGAGGAAGTGACCTCTGAACAGAAATTGGAACAATGGGTGGGCATTAAATAGGCAAAGATCATGGCGTGGGGGGAAGGCGGACATTGGGAAGATGTTTCCAAGCAGAGAGAACAGCCTAAGGATGTCCTTGGGGCAGGAGGGACATGGTACAAGCTCATGAGACTGACAGCCTAGTATGGCCGCCCCACAGAAAGCAAGGCTACGCAGACGGATGCCAGACCAGGCTGGAGAGCCAGATGGCACCAGATTTAAGGGCTTGGACTGCATTAAGGATTTTTACCATTATCCTAAGAGCAATCAGAGGTCACAGATGTTTATGAAGGAGAGAGGGCGGTGCAAGTGAAACTTTCAGGAGTGATTGGGTAGGGGCAAGAGTGGATGCAAAGCGACTAATCAGGAGGTGCAGAAATGGGACCAGGACTGGGGAGGAGATGGAGACAAAGGAGATACTTCAAAGGTAAAGTCAACAGGACTTGTGGAGCGCAGCAGGAAGGAGTGAGCTGTAGATGCATACACCTCGTGTCCAGTACCCATGCGCATCCTTCAAGCCTGTGGGCATTCTGTCCAGAGAAAAAGCCTGCCAAAACGTCTGATCGGTTCTGCCCAGATGTGTGGTGACTTCTGTAGCACTCTGCACACCATTCCGTACGCTGGGTATAAAATAAACTTTAAATTGGATGCAGCTTTAACAAAAAGTGGTGCTGGCAACAGCTCTTCTTTTAAGACCTCTGTTTACTGTAGAGTGTTTTAAGCATGACGTTTTAATTTCAAATTTTTTTTAAATATGTATTTTGTGAGAAATAAACAGAGATGACTAAACTGGAAATTGAACCAGGGTCTCCTGGCCCTTAGCCCACATTTCTACCCAGGGACCAACTGTCTGATGAAGGATAAATCCATCTCCCCAAGCTGCTATATGACCAGCGTGAGCTGTGTTTATGTTCCTCTTAAAATGCATGCACTTCTTGGCCAGAGAGCCCACGGGCCAAAGCACTGATCTTTTAGAACTTCTGCTCGAAGGAAGCCTAATTCAATTCAAGGTATAGATAGTCAAGGCCAAATTGTGGCTGTACAGATTTTCCCCAGAGTTCTCTGCATTTGCCTTCTCCATATCCAGGACAGGGCCACAGTTTACAAATCAACAGATCTGGGTTCCTTAAACTATTTGCCATGGCAATGGCTGGGAAAGGAATCCACTGGGAATGATGAAGACTGGCAGAATCTACACCACAGGGAAAAATCAAGAAGGATTAGAGTGGGAGACGGGGGGGGGGGGGGTGGACGGATCGGATGCACCTACTTCTGTTAGTTTGGAAACACTGAAGTCAAGAGCCTTGAGTTTTACTCCCACCTCTGCCACTAATTACCTATGTAATCTTGGGCATTTCTGTTTCATTCAGATCAACAAACAGTGAGCAAATGAACGAGTGGCTTCATCAGGCATGTCCATGAGCCAAACACTGTGGTTGGCACTGGGTATCCAAAGATACCTAAGGCACAGTACCTACCTTCAGGGAGAGGTGGACACAAATACCTACATAGGAACAGAATAAAATGTCACAAGTAATAAGGCATAAATAGACCCAAAAGGCTGAGTGAGAAACAAATGCCAACCGGGGTGCAAGGAAGACTTCCTTGAGCAAAGACACCTGTGCTTATGGTAAAGCAGGAGCAAGAATTAGCTAGATGAATAAAGGTGGGACAGTTTGTGACAGTAAACCAGCCACAGACACTGGGCAGCTCAGAGAGGCTGAAGAATCAATCACACTGGACAGCTGTCCCTCCCTGGGCTGTGCAGCACCTGAACTTCCTTTGTTTGGAGAATGTCCCTGCTTTTGAAGCTTCGTGGGCTTCCCAGCAGAGACAGGGAACATTTCTGATACTTTCTTTCCACTTTGCTGTGCATTTAGGGACAGGCATGTGACTTGGGCTTGGACGAGCAGAAACACGTGACAGAAGCATTAAATTGGGAGCTGGTGACACAAAGAAACAGACCACAAAAAAGTCACTTCTGGCACTATACGCAGTCATACCAAGGTCTGGCTCGCACAGACAGTGGTGCCAAAGGAGCCAGGGCAGCCCCCAGGGGCAGGGTGCAGGAGGGCGGGCTGCAACGTGGGGCCATGGCAGTGCAACCTCAGGAGACCTGGGGTGTGATCTGAGCTATGGGTTCAGCTGGGCAGCCTCTGACCTAGTTCTTCAGCCTTTGTGGTAGGTCTGTGAGCCACCCAATGTCCTTTTAACAAATTTCTTTTCTGCCTAAATTAACCAGTATTGGTTTCATTTACTTGCAACCAAAGCATCAGACTGATAAAAGAGTAACACAGGTACCGCCCACAGGTGAGGGACAGTGTGGTGACGCCGATGCAGGCTCGGGGCACAGCAGGCGGCTCAACATTAAGAGAGTGTGCAGGGTGAGGTGAAAAGAATGGGAAGTGAGGCCAAGAGACGCGCAGGGGCCACTTCACAGAGAGCCTGCTGCTCCGGGCTCAGAGACGTAGAATTCATCCTAAAGATAACGGGTACCCCAGCACAGCCAGGGCATTAGCCACATTCATATTTTAGACTGACTCACCTAACTCTGACAGGAAAAGCCAGTGTAACGTGGGCAGGGGAAGACCGGGAAAGGCCAGACAGGAGGCCGCTGCAACAGAGCCCAAAGAAGAGGTGGTGGAGGCTGAACCGAGCAGTTGTTGTGAGGAGAAAGGGGTGGTAACAGCCTTGAAGAATATTTAGGCAACAAAGTAGGTGATGCTTATTTTCACATTGAGATGAGAGAAGTCCCTTTACCATTCTAGGCTCAATTTCTTCGACAATAAATTAAGAATGACATCTAGGCTTCCTACAAGACATGCAACATCCATGGTTCTAATTACTGGAGATGCAAGTACACTGGCCTTGAAGACAATGGAAATTGTCACTGAGAAGGGAGAGAAAGTCCCTTATGGGACCAGTGGAAACAGGTGAGAAAGATGGACGGGGGGCAGAGTGAACATCGAATTCTGTGAAGTCGTAAAAGGCACAGCATGTAGTAAAGATGGGCTTGTTTACTAGACTTATGATTCTATGACAGAAAGCTTGAAGGGGGGGGTGTTATTCTATAAAAGGAAGCATTGCTTTATGCAACAGGCGCACTGCCAGGGCGCAGTCACATTTGAGATTCTGATGTCCTGTTAAACACAATCTCTTTTAGAAACTGGGTTTTTTTGAGCCCTTTACCCAGATGTTTTCCCATTACATAGACAAGAATTCACCAGTGGATTTTGAGTTCTTGAACATTTACAGTGAAATGTTTCTTTCATGAGACTAAAACATTTCTTCAATGACACTACATAGTGTCATTGAAGCAAAACAAATATCTGAAGGTTTGAGCATCAAAACACACAGACTAGGATCCCCCTTTTACATAGATGTATAGCTAAAACTGAGTAAGAAATGCAACCAACCCTAGAAGCATGAAAAATGGACATTTTCACAGAATCTCAGAGTTTCAGCATGCCAGGGTGAACACACCCTTCTGGCCCAAGCTGAGTTTTCCTTTGCAATGCAGAAGTTCTTTCTCAGCTACAAATGATGAAAGAAAGGAATAAAGAAAAGTAAAGTAAAGAAAAGAAAAGAAAAGAAAAGAAAAGAAAAGAAAAAGAAAAGAAAAGAAAAGAAAAGAAAAGAAAAGAAAAGAAAAGAAAAGAAAAAGAAAAAGAAAAAGAAAAGAAAAAGAAAGAAAGGAAGGAAGGAAGGAAGGAAAGAAGGAAGGAAGGAAGGAGGAGGAAGGAAGGAGGGAGGAAGGAAGAAGGAAGGAAGGAAGGAAGGAAGGAAGAAAGAAAGAAAGAAAGAAAGAAAGAGAGAAAGAGAAAGAAAGAAAGGAAGGAAGAAAGAAGGAAAGGAAAGAAAGAAAGAAAGGGAAAGAGAGAAAGGGAGAAAGAAAGAAAGAAAGAAAGAAAGAAAGAAAGAAAGAAAGAAAGAAAGAAAGAAAGAAAGAAAGGAAGGAAGAAAGGAAGGAAGGAAGGAGGGAGGGAGGGAGGGAGGAAGGAAGGAAGGAAAAAAGAAAAAAAATTGAATGGTGATTATAGTTTTGTTTAAAGCTTTTAAGTGATAAGGAGTTCCTGTTAAAATGCCTTCTTTGAAGACTAGAGAATGAAAATCTGCCTTGTATACTTTGCCAGTTCTGGCTTTTCTACATTCCCCCCAGTGTATTCAAAGCAAATAAATGACACATCTTTGTCTTTTATGCAATCAAATTCTTAACCACCTCGCCATGCAAGGCTACTAAGTTTCTGAAGAAAGACCGGGGATCCAATTTCAGTTTCTCTGAACAAGCATCTCTACATGAAGAGCCTGACTTAGCTCACCGGCTGCTGTGGGAAAGAACGACCCCTCATCCCAGCCCCTCCTGACCCCAGGTTCCCTCCCCCCAAGCACAGGCAGAGGTAGATGACTTTGGGGGGACTTGCTCCTAAAAGTTCCTTCATTGTCATGATTATTTGGCCCACAACAAAGTATAAATTAAAATAATTCTTATAATTATTGTCGATTCCGGTTTGTTTTTTCTGTCTTTCAAACTGAGGTGTATCGGGCAAATTTCGGACAGGTAATGAATGTACATGATAAAACCCCCCTCTGTTCTCTGAACACACACAAATACACACCACCACCACCCCACACACAAGCATCCAAATTAGCGCACAGGAGAAAAATCAAGTAACGTCCTGAAACGGCAAGGAAGAGCACTGGCCTCTTTTATTGCACTTTTAGGTACCCTTAGAGGACTTTCTCATTTTGCTTTTTGACCCCTTTTTTGAGAATCAGCTTGATTTCGTGAAGAACAGATTCATTTCTAAAAATCTGTTTTAAAACAGCTAAGCACTCTTTCCCAAGGAGAGCTGAGTTTTTCAGAGCTAAAACGTTACCATCACCCCACCCTCCACAACAACAACAAAAAGTGTGCTTGTTTTTAGGTCTGTGTTCCTGAAATCTCTAGCCTGGTTCCCCCAGGGCCCCGCAACTTTTAAGGGGCCCAACAGCAGAAGGCGTGCGGTCCACCCCGGCTGGGGTGGTTCTTTTCCTCTCACATTTTTAAAACAGCTTCCAAGAAACCCTGACCTTCAGTAAAGTCTGCTAGGCGGACAAATGCGAATACCTCGGACCATTTTGCCCAAGGAGGAAAAGCTGGCGACAGCCGCGGGTGAACAAGGTGAGTGGCCCACAGGTGTGCCGCTGGCGGGAGCAGCTGCTGCTGAGGAGCAACTCCTAAGAGGGCTCTCCAGCTAAAAATACAGGAAGATGGTTTCATGCTGTTAACCAGCTCACCTTTGCCATGAATAATCAATTATTCCCAGGAAGAGAAAGTTACTTTAAAACACTTTTTTTTTTAACATCAGTTTACTTAGTATAATTTTCTTGCGCTTTCTCTCTCTCTTTTTTTTTTTCTTTTAAGAAACATACCCTCATTGGCTGACGGACAAATTTCCCCCTTCCCATCATAAATCCACCTCACCACCCACTGTCACATCCCTCCGAAGCTCCCAAATTGGATTCCATGATAAATAAATACTGCTGCTGCCTCTGTTGTCTTTATCTCAAACCAGAAAATGAACACGCTTTCCAAAACCTGTTTTCTAAACTCCCAGTGACTGAGACAGGAAGGGGTGGGGGGGAGGACGGCGGCCTGTTTGTACGCCCACTGGCACTGCCTCTTCCTCACCAGCGACGCTTTCCATGGAAATTCTGGCTGCATTAGCCTTGGCTAAGTTTGGGACTATTTTTGGAAGCCTAAAAACCTCAGGGGAGTGACTTTTACTTTTATTCATGTACAGGGTCCTTACTTTTATTTATTAAAGAAACAAAAACATGTCTCCTGCTTAACTTCAACCAGCTTTCATGTCAAGTAAAACAAAACTTGTTGGCTGGTCCAATCGGCCATCGGCCAGCGTGGAGGGGGAGCCCCTTCCAGAACGTGTCTGAAGCATATGTGACCGGGGTATTAATCACCCCTCAGAAAGGGAGGAGCCGTGGACTTTTGAGACTCTGGCCCCAAAGGAACAACTTTGGGAGAGAGTTTGAGTCCAGCTGGGAGAGAAAAGGTATCTGGGCAAAATTCCAACCAATTTGAACCATCACTTTTAAAAGCATTTCAGGTGGGGAAGAAAAGAGAGGGAAGGCTCGGCACTGCCCCCGTCCCAGCACTGTGACACTGACATCCCAGAACCTAAAAAAGTCCACAGAAAGGATCACGGGGTGAGAATCACCCCACAGATTTAGCTGCACACCCCCCCCCCAAGAGTCTAAGTGTTCATTTTAACAAGTTGTGAAGGGCAGGCAGCCAACCCCTTGGCCTCCAGGAGACAAATTGATTCAAGGTTTTCTCCCTGAGTCTGCAGCCAGGATGCCTGTAACAATAGCAGCTGGAGAGGTGCTATTGTATCTCAGCGGCCATCTGGGACTCCCTCACCCAGGACTAGCAGCCCGCCAGGCATCTATAAATGGGAACAAGAAACAGCAAGAAAACTGGAGCAGACTGGAAGTTCAAGTTCGTGTTGGCACTACACAAAGCTGCTGTGAGAGTCCCTGTGCCTGTGTCAAGGCCAGCCCTGTATTTCCTCAGCTCTCCCTTCTTTTCCTTCCATGCCCTCTTCACTGCCCCCAGTTATGATTCCAGCTGGGATTCATGTTATATCCCAATATGCTGGACAATGGCTACAAATATCTGAGCCACTTTGGGCAAATCACTTCAGCCTCCCTGGACCTCAGTTTCATCCTGTGAAATGGGTATGTGGCAGAGACTACCAGCTGTTCACCATAAATCTGTCTCATCTTCTTCCTGGGCACACAGCTGGAGCGTACATCCTCGTTTTCCCTTGTGGTTGGACGTGACCATGTGACTGTCATTCCTGGCCAACAGTGAGCGGAAGTGGCATGTGCCATTTTCAGGCCAAGAAGTTGACACGCCCCCTTTTTCTCTTCCCACCAATTGCATCTGGTTAATGGTGGAGGCCCAGAGAGCCACATATGGAAGATGGCAAATCCACAAAATAACATCCCAGAACGACTGCGAAAGAAAGCTGCCCTGTAACCAAAATAGCTTCCATGGGCTGTTTCACGAGCAAGGAATAAATACTGATCAGGTTAAGCCACTAAGGTTTTAGGGGACCTATTTGTCACTGCAGTCTACCTTACCCTAATACAGGGTGTTAATAACACCCGACCGGCCTACATCAAAGTGCAGTGGGAAGAATCAAATGAGATATTTTGTGTGAAAACACTTTGAAATTATGTCACATCCTCAAGTATAGAGCAGAAATAACAGCACCTGTAGATGGGGACATGCCCATAATTAACAGTTTATTGAGTCCAGGAATCCTGCTATTTAAATGTTTTATAAGGATTGTTTGATTTGACATACAAGACAACGTTATGAAACAAATGCTATTGCCATTAACCAGATAAGGAAACCAGGGTTTGCAAAAGCCAACAACTCACCCCATGCTCAACCTGAGTTAATAAACCTGAGCTAAAGACAGGAAGTCTGATACCAGAACCAAGGGTCTTAACCATGAACCTAGAAAGAAAAGGCAGCTTCAAATAAATGAATAATTGGGACTTTTAATTAAAGAAGAGAAAATTTAAAAGCACTTTGCTTCAATTCCCCTTTTCAAAAGAAAGCCATCTTCGGCCTACTATTTGTCATCATGTTGACCCAGGTTTTCCTCTTCATTTTCCACATACACACACAGCTCTCATCCAGGGCAGCTGGTGTTCTTCCAAACTCAGGAGGATGCAGACCACCGCCTAGATTCCTGCCACAGGCGGGGGTGCAGGATTTGGCGTTTACTAGGTACACTTTTAAATCTCTGTCCGGTACATTTTTATTCCCTCTAGAACCTCTTTTGTCCTCTTAAATGCATTTAATACAAGCTAAGAGACAAAGAAATGCTGTTTCATGGGTGAAAAGGGGCAAGGGCCTGTCCCAGGTATTAATTCATTTAAGAAATCTTGAAGTCGTGTTATCTCGGGCTTCCACCATTAGACAGGGTCCCAAAGTACAGTTACTGAAGCCCAGTAACAAGCCCACCAAAGCTAAGCCCGGCCATTATAAAAATTTAAGAGCTATTGCGTACTGTGAGCTTTCACAGTCGGTCAGCTCAGTTATTCAGCACGTTTTTTCCATCCTTGCAAATGCAGAGGGAAAATTCACAGCGTTCGACGTCTCTCAAAACCACATTTCCACCTGTGTGGGGCAGTGGACTTAATAAGCATATAGATCACAAATTTGGATCCCACTCATCTGGAATTCATGATATTTCAGCTACGCACATGTGGGCCTGTCCAGACAGAAAGGTTGGCAGGGGCGGAGGTCACTGCACAAAGCTAGAGTGAGATGAGGGCTGGCAGGGTCAAGGGAAGGGAGAAGCTGGGCTGTGGAGCTCAGAGACTATCAATGAGAATTGTATATATAAAGTCACTAATTGTGTGCTGAGAGTGGGCTTACCCTTTGGCATTCACGAGGGTTTGGGAAATAAATTTAAACGCTTAAATGAAGTTGCAGGAAGAATATTTAATCTGCTTGCTGATTGAGGCAACTAAAACATTTTCTAGCACTTTTTGGAAACACATTCACAAAAGCTAGTGGCGCAGTTGCCTATTCAGTAAAGGATGCAAACATCGCAAGCTTTAGAGTCTTCCTGACATAAAAATAATAAAACACTGGCCCATTATATACAGTTCAAATCTGAGGCTTCCCATAGCTCTAATAAGCCTCCCACAGTCCCTGACAATTCCCGCACCCGCGCTACCTGCTGCTGAGCCTGTGAGGTGTGGCTCCTCTGCAGACAGAAAGGAGACGGGTTCCAGCTCAAACCTGACTCTGGACCCACCAAGCTAAGGCCATGCTTTCTGTGCTTGCTTCTGTTGTTTAAACAATAGATAATATCAAACTAGACTTCTAAACACACTAGGTTAACCATCCTGGGACTCAGTCTCCTGTATTTTAGCCTCAGTGCCTCTTCAGATCAGCTCTAAAAATATGACCATAAGGCAATCTTGTTACCGCTGGGGTCAGTTTCCATTTTGAGGCTGTTAGAAAAGATAAAAAGTGCAAACAGCCCTGCAGAGACCAAAAAAGCATGCTCTACCACCTCCATGAGGACCTCAAAATACACCATTCTCTCCTAAGGAAAATAAAGCATCAGATAGCAAATATTTTATAATGACTATAAATGGAGCATAACCTTTAAAAATTGTGAACCACTATATTGTACACCTGTAATTTATATAACTTTGTATATCAACCATACTTCAATTTAAAAAAAATTAATTTAAAAAAAGACAGAGCTGAACACGGAAGACTAAATCAACATATATTTAATGAGGACCGATTATCTGCCAGGCAATTGTGAGCAAGCAGCACTAGAGAAGTTCAATGAGTTGGTTATCAGTGGATGAGTATCTCAGCTGTATTTGAAATTAATCTGTGAGTGTTTTAACGCTGTAACAGCCTGAAGAGAATAAAATGCCTTGAAAGTGAAAAGTTATGATCCAGATTTTGTGGTTCCACTTGTACATATTTTTTTAAATATTATAGTTAATAAAGTTACTACATTAAAAGCCAGCAATATGGGCTTTCCTGGTCATCGCAAACTGAAATAAACTACTCTCTTTTCTGAACACCCCAATCCTTCTTACAGAATTTTTGTCACATTATACCCATCATGGTAGTTGTTTATTTACTATTTTTCCCTCTTACAAGATAAATATTCTTTGAGGATGAGGACCATGGTCAAATGGAAGAAGAGATAAAAAGTGCAGACCTTCAAAATCACTAGAAATTCAGTTTACATTCCTTCTAGATGTCTTGTTTTCTTGCACATGAATTGGAAAAAAAAAACAGTGGAGCACAGATTTGAGCAATCTTTACAAGTTCTTGTCATATTTCAAATAAATTTTTTTGCCCCACTGGAAAGAAAAATCACACTTGTGGAGCTGGAAGACTAATCTTGGCTTAATGAGCCTATAATCCATTTCAAACTTTTCTAGCTAAACAGAAATTTTGTAAATGCAAGTTATATTGGAAAATGATTGGGCAAAGTTGTGAAATATTGAGCATATCAGAAATTTCACAGATGCAATTTGACGCTTTAATAAAAATGTATATACTATCCAAAAAAAAAATCAATATGGTATGACAAATACCTTCTTATAGCAGCGCTATACACCAGGCAGAACAAAAATGAAAAGAAACTCTAACTCTATTTAACTGTTTATTGAATCCTCTTTTTTTGATTCATACCAGAAAGAAGGTCATCATCTTAGGTGTCCAGGGCTGTCTCGGGACCTTTGCATATTTCTCTGTCTCCCCTCTTCCAGTCATTTTCCAGCTATTGATCGGAGGGAAAACAGATAACCTAAACTGTACTCCTAAGAAGAAATGCTGTCTTTTATTTCGATTATTCCCTTTATTAAGTATTCAGAAAATACAGACAAATATAAGGAAGAAAATAAAAATCACCAATAATCCTGCAGTCCAGAGATTGCATTTTAGTATATATCCTTTTATTTTTTCTATACATAGATACACATATATAATCTAAAAAACTTTACTGAAACAGTGTGACTTCATTCATACTGCTTTATAGTCTGTCTTATTTTTTCCTACTTAAAGAACATATGGTGGCCACATATCCTGATCAATAAAGATCAACATTATCATGGTGAATGTACACCATAATTTATTTAACCAATCCTTGATTGATTTACATTTAGATATTTTCCAATTTTTCTCCATTATAAATAATGCTGTGATAATAGCCAAGACATGGAAGCAACCTAAATGTCTATCAGCAGATGATTGGATACAGAAGATGTGAGAAATATATATATATATATATATATACACACACACACACACACACGTATACATATACATACACACATACACACACACAATGGAATACTACTCAGCCATAAAAAAGAATGAAATAATGCTTTTTGCAGCAACATGGTTGGACCTAGAGATTATTATACTAAGTGAAGTAAGTCAGAGAAGAGCAAATATCATATGATATCAGTTATATGTGGAATCTAAAAAATGATACAAATGAACTTACTTACAAAACAGAAGGAAACTCACAGACATAGAAAACAAACTTACAGTTACCAAAGAGGAAAGGAGTGGAAGGGATAAATTAGGAGTTTGGAATTAGTAGATACAAACTGATGTACATAAAATAGATGAATAACAAGGTCTTACTGTAGAACACAGAAACTACG
This sequence comes from Camelus dromedarius, assembly GCF_036321535.1. Lineage (NCBI taxonomy): Eukaryota > Metazoa > Chordata > Mammalia > Artiodactyla > Camelidae > Camelus > Camelus dromedarius. The sequence goes on from NC_087455.1 coordinate 33,993,066, forward strand.
TTCAACATCTTGTAAAAACCTATAATGAAAAACAATATGAAAAAGAATATATATACATATGTAAAACTAAACCACTATGCTGTACACCAGAAAATACCACAACATTGTAAATCAACTATATTTCAATTTTAAAAAAATTTAATAATTCTGTGATAAACATTCTTTGTGTATACCAGACTGAAAAAGCAGTGGGTGTATATTTCCTAAAGATTTCAATATTCATTGTCAAATTATACTCCAGAATGCTCTGGACACCCAAGGTCACTATCCTAACAGCAAAGCAGACAAATACTCACCCCTCCCACCCTCCTGGACAACTCTAAGTATTAACAGATTTTTCACTTTTTGCCATTCTGATTGCTGTTCAGTTTCTGGTAAAGCAAGACAAGGGTTCTTGGGCACTTACATTTCTTCCTTTATGATTTATCTATCCACTTCACACATATTTTCTAATGATATGCTCTTCTTTTTTAAAATTTTTTGGGGGGGTAGTAGGGAGTTTAGGTTTATTTATTTTTAGAGGAGGTACTGGGGATTGAACCCAGGACCTCGTGCATGCTAAGCATACACTCTACCCCTTGAGCTATACCCTCCCCTGATATGCTCCTCTTTTTCTGAATAATTTTCTTAACTCTGACCAAAGAGCCTGGTACCCTCAAGTACTCTGAATTTGCTCCAAAGCTGTCCTTGTCTTCTGCTACAGATCTGTTAGTCTCAAACCAGAAATGACTTCTGTCATCTCTTTCGTAAATCAATGCCCCTCTCTCCTAGCAGTTTTCTGCTTTAGCTTTGGACTCTCTGTGTTTCTAAGTTTATTAAAAGTGAGGCAGGAGAAGTCGGCAAATTAGAATTAGAGGTGATGCAGTGAGGACCTCTGCTAGAGCCTAAGTTCTGTTTTTTCTGCTGAGCCCCAGACATGGGCACTGGGATGGAATCCGAAATCTTTACACAAAGATTTTCCTTGGAGCTGCCGGGACGTGACGTATTCACTGCCCCAGGCACAATTACAGCAGAGATGCAAAGAGAAGAACTTTTTAATGTTAGGCTCCTGAATGTCTACATAGATGGTTAAAATTCATAACAGAAGCAAGAATGCGGAAAGCCAAACATTTTTGTGTTGTAGCAATCAGCCTTTTTGAGAGAAAAAAAGATTTTTGAAAATCAAAAGCCAAACTCTGAAGGAGGTAAAGCTTAGACTTTACATCTATAAACCAGGAGCCGGGATCTGTGAGAAGGGAGCACCTCCCTCTCAGGCATGGTGGAGGTGGGAAGGGGGGCAAGCCGGAAATGTTGGTGGCGGTATTATTTAATTATCACGCCAATAGTATTCTCATTGAGGAACTGCACAAATTAAAGGATTGAGGGAAAAATACAACGAAGAGCCAGAGTGTGTATAGAGACCAGAGGAGAGCTGCCCAGACTAGGAGGGGAGAAGTTCGAGCTGGACAGAGCCCTGCAAATCTCTGTTGCAGAGGCCAGACCTGGAGGGACCACCCAAAGGGAGCTGGGTCAGCTTTGAGAGGTGGTCCAGGCTCTTGCCCAACTGAGGCCAGTCACCGGCGCCTAGGATCCATGTGGTTTCTGAACCCAGGGTGGTGGACTCTCAGTCACCATTCCTGTGAACTCCTTTATCACCTGTGCAGAGCATTATATCAGGGGTCCCTGTTTCCATCTGTGAGCACCTCCTCCAACAGCTGCATGTCACCCAAGAATCTGCCTTGCCCATCCCAACTGACCTATGTGAACAAAACCTACTCAATAGCTCATTAGTTTTATAAATCTCCTGGAACCAAGTGTGGGAGTCCTGACATTGAGCAAGGCAGAGGTTAGAGTGGAAAGGCAAGCCCCAAGCATGTGATCTTTGAAGGGAGTGAAAAAAGGCTCGGAGACTCCCTCCTCCCTCTCTGCCTGCCACCTCCTCCCTTCGGGACAGCTGTGAAATGCAGCCCCACCACACCTGCCTGACCTCACCTGGCAGAAGAGTGGGACAGACCTGCCAAGAGCCCACTTGTTGAGAGTCTGCAGAGTCTTATAGGGAAAACACCTAAAGATGAAAGAAGCAGACACACGAAGTCTGCTCAGTACGTACCTCTACATTTCTGAGAGTGCCAGCTGTATCTGCACATCAGTATTTATCCCAAGTATCTGGCCCAACGGTTGACATGTAGGAGGCTCAGTGAACAGTTTTGGGGATGAATAAATGGATGGATGGAGCACAGCAAGAGGTCTCTAACTTGGATTTATCTGAATTACAGGGAGATTGGGAGATGTTAGTCAAGACCATACAGCTGTGTTTACTCTGAACTCTCAGGGAGAAATTAAGAGACAACGCAGAACTATTTTAGTGCCCTTAATGCACAGAGGTGCAGAAAAGAGGACACAGCCATGCTTTTGCTCCTGCCCTGAACACAGTGTGACTCTGGCACATGGAGGGTTCCAGGGAGCACGGAGCAGCTTGGGGACTTCAGGTCAGCAGCCCCCAGATAATGGTGACCACAAGATGGTGACCGTGCCCATATTCACCATAGGAAGCCACCAAGCGGCTGCATCACTGGGAGGTGACCTGGAGATGCTTCGTGAAAGGCGGGGTCTCGAGGTGACCCTTTAATTTTATAACTTAGGTATTTACTGAACATCTAGTTAGTTCCACATGGCTATGTGCCAACCTCAGAAAACTGAGGTTCTGGATGAACACAGAGAAGTGGAGGGGGCTCCAAATGGAGAGAACGGGGTAAATAAAGATATGAAAGTAAGAAAAGGAATAACTTAGTTGAAAACAGGCCAACAATTGACAAAGTAATTTACATGTTAGCATCTCATTTAGAAGGAGACAATAGCGAGCAGGGCTAGAGTCAATACTGTGGAAATAATGAGCCCCAGTTGGGAGGTAACTGCTAAAGGCAGTGAGTGGAAAACAGGGAAGTGATACATTCACTCTCCCAACAGCTTTCTGGATGGAAGAAGACAGCTAGACATGACTTAAAATTTCCATACAATTGTACTTCCCTTAGACCAGCGAGGCAGAGGCTAGAACTCACCTGCCTGGGACAAGTTTCCGGGACTGTTTCCTTAAGGCACATGTATTCCACGCCACAGCACATTTTTAAATAGCAAACTCAGGCGAGGTTTTCAAACATAAAATGTGTAAGTGGTTTCATGACAGTTTCAAAAACTGGACTGACTCAATGAATTTATTCTTCAGAGGGTGCGGGCAGTTAGAATTCCAGGTTGCTATTTACAAGATCAAGAGTTAATTCCCGGCTTGTATCTTATGGAGTTGCCACTGCCATATGCCCATGGAGAAAATGCTGAATGCTGCTTTCATGGGGGAATGAACCAAACATTTTGAAATCAATGGTAATCTGTGTTTTAATCCCCACCTCAAATTTCAGAAGGTGGCAAGGGCTGACACCTTTCCACATCCAGAGGCAGATAACATGGAAAATAATGCCTCGTTTCCCTTTCCTCTCTTAGTCCATCCCCAAACTTATGCCCCAAACTCTTTAGCTAACACACTTCTTGAATTAGTGTGTAGAGAGTTTCCCAAGATCAACACTGACATCTTTCATCAAAGCCTTAATTCAAGGCTAACTGGTATTTTAAGGTAACAGAACCAGCTGTGCACACAACATGTTTGCCTGAGACACCTCGGCAAGATCCAGGCTCCTTAATGTAATCATTCAAGCATGAATAAGCCCCGCAGCTCCCTGGAATCTCTGACCAGATAAAGGTGGGCAGGCGGCACTGCCCCTGTGAGCTTTGCATTCCACATTGAGTCCAGCTGCCTTGACCCCCTGGGAATTTCTTTCTCTGTAATTCCAAGTATTTGGACCGAGCAGCTCAGTCTCCAGCAATCTGACAGTTCAATTAATATTGTCATACCTAGATAAATGGGACTATAAACCATCCGTGTGTCATCACAATATGGTCTATTTTTAGGAGCCACCCAAACTAGGACAGGGTCTTGCAGGTCACTGAGCCCTTTGGATTTACGAATTCCTGGTCAGAGGAAGAGGCACCCCTGCTCTCAGATGCCCTCCCTTCTCAGTTCGTTCCAGCAGATGATCAATTGCCAGTGTCACGGGTCAAAAAGGCTGTTTATCTACTGCACATCCCCCAGAACATGGTACCTGACACTACAGCTCCCCAAATGCTTCAGAGCAACAAACTAATGCCTCTAACAAAACTTCTTTCCTCTGGAGACTGGGAAGTGAGGGTGGACAGATGGCCCTTGGCTTCTACCACGGTTGCCCCTCTTGTCTAAAAAGAGGCTCTTCTATAGAGCAAAGGGAATAAAACCGGAATACCGGGAGAGAATTCTGACATAAGACTGCCTGATTCCAGGGACTGTACATCTTGAGGAAACTGACTCTTCTGAGAGGTAGAAAACCTGCACTGGGTAAGAAACGCAAAAGAAGAGTTTCTAGCCTTTGGAGGCACCAAGCAGATTTTGTTTGAGAGAAGTGAAAAGTCTGACATGAATTATTTTTCAAATAAAGTAAAATAACCTCATGTATCTACCACATTATTAGGCTCTGAAATAACTGGAGAAATGAAATTGACTCCCCTGAAACTAGAAGTCTGCTGTCTCAGGATGAGCAGGTGATCCTACTGCTGTCATAATCCTTTTATGTTTAAAATATGGTTTTAATTGGATGCTGCCTATTTGTTTCTGCTAGTTTACTCCTCAGAAATTTTAAAGTTGCTTGTTTTGATCCAATTTCATAGAGTGGATTTGGAGTTTCAAGATTAACCTTAGATTAAGTTTGTTGGGTCTAAAAACTTAGAATGGGCAAAATAAATTTTCCAAAAGGTACATATTTTGTGACATTTCATGGGGTTCAACTTAACTCTGCAAAAGCATAGCAGGAAGGATTTATTTTCCCACACCCCTTTCTAAGGATTGGGAGCAAAATCATCTCCTTTCAGGGAATCTGGCCACAGAGGTAGAAGAGGGTCTTTGAAATGCAGGGAAAAGAGGATGAGATACTTAACAAGATAACATACCAGACTTATGCTCTCAGAATATCTGAAAACAGCCAGTTCTTCATGCCCTCCCCTCCCTTTGCAGGACCCAAGGCACACAGAGCATCACCACCTCCACCAGCACCCAGGTCCACTGAGCGGAACAAACAGAAGCTGGGCGGAGGCAGAGGGGACATTGGAGCATGGAGAGAGGACCCTGAGGGACAGGAAGAAGGGAGGAGATGAGCAGGGAAGAGAGACTTCCTAGGCCCACCTCAGGGCACTCAGTGTGGACTGGAAGCATCCAGAACAGAAGAGAACTGATTTGCACCACCTTCTGAACTCCCAATGTGGTTGATCCCCCAACGGGAACACTTTGACCCTCCAGGAGTAACACTTTGATCCTCCAATGATAAGACCCTCCAAAAACTGAGAATAGTAAGTGAAGGAGTGCACATTCCTGCCTTCCAGAAGTCAAGGGCATGACTAAGAGGCTCCATGAAGCCAAAAGTTGTAGGGAAGTCCCATTACACTAAGTACAGTCCACGGTTCACAGAATCATACATTTAAAAAATAAGAATAAGATTCCAGGCAACTTCGCTCCATAACTTCCTGATTTGGCTTCCCTCTCTTCCAAATAATAGATGAAATCATAAGACACAACTAGGCTCAAAATGTCTTTAAAAATACAAAGTCAGAGCTGAGACTATGGGTCTGCTGGGTTCTAGAGTCAGAAGCAATGGCAGCCAGGAGCCACCAGAAGTAAGGCAGGGTCGTAAGAACTAAAGGAACCCCATTTGCAACCAGGTGTGGAGCCAGGTTCTCTGTGTGGGTCTGGGGTTCTTGACTGTGGAAGGAGCAGGACTACAAAAGGGTATCAATCTAGCACGAGGGCTATAGCTTCATAAGAAGCTGTGAGCCGAGGAAGACGGGAGCACAAAGACAAAGCTTTAAGACAAGGAATTAAGTTTATCATCAAAGCGCAACGTTACGGCCTGGCAGCCTGGAGATAAAGGCAAAAATGAAACAGTAACAACAAAAAAGAATTGAGGAAGAGAAAAAACAAAGCAACAACAAAATCTCCCACTTGAAATAAATCTTCAAACCAAAATTCTAAAATGCAAGAAATCGAATTCCAAGAAAGTTAGCCAAGAAACTTGAACATAAACTCACTCCAAATGAAATAAACTGTATGAAAGAATTTCACACACACACAAAAAATAAAGTAAACATGCTTAGGATGCCCAGAGAAATAAATGAAAGATGACATTTAACATGAACAAAAATTTATAAAACTAAACACAAAAATGAAAAAAGGAAAAAAAATAACTGATATACATGATTTTTGCAACTTATTTAAAACCTTGAAAATGAAAAATATGGTCACTGAAATATTTTTAAAGAGTCAAAAGATGTGATGAACTCCAGACTAGAAACAAAGAGAGAGTGAAATGAAAAATAAGGCAGATAAAAACTAACACAACATTGTAATCAACTGTACTTCAATAAAATAAAAATTTTTTAGAAAGAAGATCAAGCACGATAAGAAGAGTGTCCAGGCAGGCAGGGGGGCAACCTGGCCTAAGGAGTCAGAAACCAAGCAGGCTGCATGGCACAGCCTGTATGTACACACACACATACACACGCACACACCTACATCTGTTATTTACGCATAGGTGTAAACACACATACATCTCTCAGTTCTGCACACTGAGAAGGCCTGGAGGCAGGGACACCACAAGAACAAAAAGCACACCTAATGCCTGGATCTTGGCTTCTACACACCCTTTTCCACTGCAACATCAGAGTTCCCTAGAAAAATAGATGATTCCAGGACTAGGGTGGGGCAAGTAGAGATGAGCCTAGAACAACCTGTCAGGCTGGAAAGCAAGAAAATGCTCAAAGAATGGTAAGAACATGTCAAAGGTTCACAGAAGCCAGCATGGATGGGCTCCGGCTCACCCTGGTGGTGTTAAGCTGAATCTCACGAGACAGGAGCAGCACAGTCTCCTGGCTACTACACGGCTCCAGCCCCACGTGGCAGAACAGGATGTCGGATGGCCCTCAAGGATCGGTCCTAACTGGTTTTGTTGTTCTCTTACACCTCCTGAAGGGCTCAGTGCTGGGAAGCAACCGTGTGAAAATCAGTTGGTTGCAGAACATCCCTCCTACTGTCTTCCTGTTGAATGCCAGAGTCTAAAAATTTAAAATCCCAGGTATGAACATGAACTTGAATTCTGATCTTTGTGACCAGGCCTGCACTGAAATGTCCTCCTTTTTAGGGGGTCTGTGACTAACGTTTTCATTTCACAGAATCATAGAAATTAGAAATGGAAAACATTTATTAAATCATCCTGAACTTGCCCCCTGCCAGTCAGACGTTGTTCCCCTAGGTCTGTGGGCTCCGACCTCATCCAGGCGTATCGGCGAAACTTCCAGCAGTGAAGCTGCCACCCTGGGCAACAACTTCACATCCTCACAGTTCTTTCACTCAGAAAGACTTTCCCCTGGGATTCAGTCTCACCAACCCTTCTATAATTTTTTCTTTTTTCACCTCATGTTGCAGTTACAGCTTTTTTTACCACTCCCCCATAGAATGGGAAAATTGCCTTCTGGTTCTATAACCCTTAAAGGGGCCCGAACCTAAAATGCTTAGTGAGAATGAAGTTTTCATTTAACTCCAGAAGCATTTCCAATGTTTGCCCAGTGGCCCTGGTGAAAATAAACTGGAGTGGGAGGAATAAGCAGTGAGTTACAGGAATCCCAGAATATGCAGAACTTTGTGTCGTTCAGAAGATACACATTTTGTGATATACATTTCTTCCATCAGATTATCAAAGAGTGGCCTCAAAATATTTAAGAACTGCTGCCTGGGAATAAGGTCACAGAGGAGAAATAGAATGAGCCCTTGAGATGGGAGCAACCAGGTATATGTTCTTAAATCTGCGGCCACCTAACTCTGTGATTTGAACAAGTCTCTAACTTCTGAAAAAAGAAGGCAGAGGGGAAAAGATGACAAGGGAGACGGCGAGGATGAGTTAGATTAGTCTGAGGTCCCTTGCAACTCACTGAGTCCTACTTCATGATGAGCATCACCAATCCTTAAATTCTAGTTCTGAAAGCTTCACCCATGGGCTAACAGCCTCTAGTTCATTCCAACTGGTCACTCTCTTCCAGTTGAGGGCCTTTGACGCAGACAATCTAGGTGCAAGCAGCATCCGCAGACTCCAGCACAGAAAAGCATGGGCCCCTTCGCCAGCCACATCCAACACCGCAGCCTCCCAGCTTCTGAGTAAAACTTCCTCAGTCGCACTCTCCTCAGTCTCCTAAATTGTTCCAGAATGGAGGCCCGGTGCTTTCCACAGATATTGCTTTGAAAAAAGTCTTTTCAACTTTTTGTCTGTTTCTTCATTTATTTGACCAGTATTTCTTACCAGGCACTAAACATCAGGCGTTAAGCTAAATCCTGGGACACTGCTGTAAACGAGACCAGTCCCCATCTTCAAGAGGCTAAGAATCCCAACAGCACACACAAGTCCTCTCCATGGAGCTGTGCACAGGGTAGCTACTGGCTTAGTTCAACTGAGAGGAGAGAGAGACGGGTTGGGGCTGGCACTGAAATAAGGAGAGACAGAGCCTCTGGGAGTATCACACACGCACCAACCCCAGCAAGGCACCCTCCCAGAGGTGAGAATGCAAACCCAGTCCAAGTCATACCATGTCCCTGAGCTTGGTCAGGAAAGATGCTAAGGTTTTGCATTTTTATTTGACTTTTCCTTCCACTAAAAAGAAACTGACTACCATACTAGATTCCTCTCCCAAGGAGCAGGATTCTATCCAGCTTTGAGCTCGCTGACTTCATTGGACCACACCTAGCCACACTGATCCTGGTGTGATATTTCCCACGAGGGGAGAGCAGACGGCATCTACCTCTTTCCTCGAATTGCTGTTACTTCCGGCCGGTGTTCTTTTCCCTTCAAGTTCGCATCTTGTGCTGGTAGAGAAGCATTCCTCTTATTTGAGACAAAAGCCTGCCAAATATAAAGCATTCTCTCATGATGATACCAAAATGCACAGAATTCTACACTTAAATTGTTTACCATTTCTTCCTGGTGGTGATACTTGCCTGGATCAAAACCATAAGTAAGACAGAATAAAAGTAGGCAGTGAATGAAGGGGTCACTACACAGAGAGTACACAGAGAGTACCAGCAATCCGGAACTGAACTCGGCACCATCACCTGCCCCAGAACTCCAGGAAGACATTCCCCTGTCACCAAGGACTTGGGGAAAACGTCCATCTCACTTAGGGAGGACACACTGCCACAGCCACCCACCTCCTTCCCACCCTCATGGCTGAACGGTAGCGGGGATGTTCCTTGAGAAAGCCAGGCTGGAAACAGTGTCATGAGAAAGTAACAAGGACAGAGCACATGGTACCCGTTCACGGCAAACGCATTAAATAACATCAATTCATCACTTGAGGTGAAGAGGAAGACCTGAAGGGGCACCCTCAAATCACCAAGATGGTCACTAAATCACCTTATTAAAGAGAGGTCTCACTGGCTGAAGGGCCCTTTGTTTTTCTGTTGCATTTGGAGTTAGATGCTGTGGCAGGGCTGAACTGCATGATAGAAAAAAGAGGTCAGGAGTCTGGAGTTCCTGAAATAAAGGGGAGGTGGAATTTGGAGGAGACGAAGGTAACTGGGGGTAGGGAAGGAAAGGAGCAGAGAAAAATGGTGACACAGGGGACCAGGTGACACAGGGGACCAGGGATAAAACAAATGTCTAGTGAGAGATGTGAAGTTCTTTTGAGATGAGGAAGGTATGCCCCGGTTTTCCTCTACGAAATCTACAAAAAGTCAACAGAGTTCACTGGTGTTTTTGTGCAAGTGGATTATTTGGGGTGCAAAGTGAAGACAGAGTGGGGAGACCACACTTGGGACTGGAGGAGGAACGCCCACACGGCTCTCCCATCTCCATCATGCTCCCGCTACCCCTCTGTCACCTGTGAGGATGGGAAGGTCCTGGTTGGGGGCTCACCTGTGCTGAGCAGGGTCTACTCTCTGGAATGCAGTTCTTCAGTGTGTCTGTAGTCACCAGGCCCTTCCTGCTGGAGGTCACTGATCAAGCCCCAACCAGGAATAGCCCTACTCAAACCCCAGGGGCCACAGCTCATGGAGTCTTCAGGAGATAAAACGACCTTCACCTCCTGAAGGGCAGAATGTGCTCCTATGCTTAGCAGGGCCAGCTTCCCGGGTGTACCATCTATGTGACTGGGCAGTCCCCATGCCTAGAAGGGCCAGCCTTGGTTTAATGCTCTGCTAGACTTCCGTCTTGAAATTCCTAATAATTTTTGCGCAAGATCTCCTGCATTTTCGTTTTGCACTGGGTCCTGCAAACTGTGTGTCCAGTCCTGGTAACAACCGCCCCTCTGCCATCAAAGTGCTGACCAAGAAACCAGTTTAGACCACGTGAACAAGAAGGTCGGGGTGAAGTCGCGAGTTAGGGGGAAGGGCCTCTGATGTTTTGGAAGGAACCCTGAACTTGGGATTGAGATCTGGGTTCAAGACCTGGCTCTGCCCTTCTCAGCTGGGTTTTCTGGGACAAATGTCATAATGTCCCTGAGCCTCAGTTACTTATTCACTGGTTCACTCAAGTAGGAAAAACCAATCACAAGAAAAATGATACCAGAGCAATGTTTATGTTGATAGGGGAAATAAACAATGCTAAAAGAACACAGAGAAGGGGCACCTGGCCCTCCCTAGGGAGGGAGAGGAGGGGGTGGAGGGGCAGGTGAGGGAGGGGAGTGGGCTTGGAGGAAGGCGCCCACAATGTGGGGATGCTGCCAGTTGCTGAGTATGTCAACTTCAATGATTCATTCCAGAACTGGGGAAATAAGCACAAGATGGGTTTGGAGACCCTCTGGGCCCACTGTGAGACAGAACTGAGTTAAAATTCCATTGATCCTTCATGCCCTGCATTTGGGGTCTCCTGGAATTAGTGTCAGTTCAGAGCCAGGGTCTAGCAATCTCTGAGAGGTCTGCTTACTTCCTCCTCCCCGGCACACATGTACCCAGTAAAAGATTGTAAGTCTTCCAGGAAAGAGAGTCTGCACGGTTGCACATGGTTCCGTCCCTACCTGGCCCACTGGCCCTTCAGAGCTGTCATGAGGGCCAAACAAGGGAGCCTCTGGTGTTACTAACACTGAGTAATTAGTCACTCGAAAACAAAGATATTCATGATAAGAAAGGATATTGGTTACAACGTGGTGCTTCTTTCAAGGACGGGAAACCATGGTCATCTTTCCTGCTTTGCTTTTCTGTCCCCAACTATGATCATAATATGAATTTTTCTTAATAATTCTCCTGCCCTAGATATAAGGTCATCTCCAGGCTCAAATGTCTAAGATCTCAGATAAGATCTAACTAATATATTCTTCCATACACAGGACTTACTTTCTTTTAACTTATGACCTTATTTTGGAAGCAATGATGGCAAACATGCAAACGTTCAGGTCCACATGTGGCATTATGTTTAATTTAATCAGATGTTGAATTTAATTAATTTAGCTCAACCAAACTGTGTGGGACAGACTGACAGCAATGTCAGAATAGAAGCTGGTGCCCCAGTGGAAAGAGGCAGCTTCGCACGGGAAGGGATGCTCAGCGGATCACACACCACTTCTCCCGTCGGCAAGACCGACGGTACAGGCGGCTGCCTCGCCGGCACCGCAGAGGGCGCACTTCGTCACCAGGCTCTTGATGTGTTTCCCAGGTCCTCGGCCGACGCTTCACGCTGCTCCTCAGAGCTGACACTCGCTGTTGTGCTGGTGCCATTACACCTCTTTTGATTCATCATCACAATATTCCCGGTCAGCAACTGTTGGAGTTTGAGAGGTTGGTTTTTATAATTTGGATACAGTTCAGTAATTTTCCAGAACAACTGTGTCTCTAAAGCAGAGACACAGTTTCTCTGACGTGCCAGCTTCCGATATCTTTGGCAAAAGAATACATGGTTACAAACAGGGGGTTGTGGTGCCGGGAACCTGGGTCGGACTGCTGAGACACAAAAGCAACAGGCAGATTGCCGGCCCTGGGGGACCTGCACCTGGGACGGTCAAGAAGCTCCAGCCAAGAGCCTTTTCACACCCGGAGCCATTCCCAGCTCGGACTAGGAGAGAAATAAGGAACATGTGGTGCCTCCAAGGGGCCTCTTCAGCCCCACGGCAGGTCTCTGGCTGGTCTGAACTGTTTGAGGACAATTCTCAAGAGAAAGGCCCCTTCCTAGAGAAAGCAGCACATATATTTTTTCCTACTTTCATGTGATATCTTCAGAAGATTTCATCTGGATCGCTCAACAACTGACCACTTCGCCCTAACTTCACCCTGTCACCGCTATTGTTGGAACCACAAGTCTGAGAAGGTGGGGTACCTTTTCAGGCACCACATGTATGGCAGACACATTCACTGCTCACTGAATATTGATGAGCTCGGCCTCATTTCCCAGCCACTCCCCCCACCCCCAATGGTTGGGGGCCGACCATGCATCTGGTTCTGGCCAATGAGCCGTGAGTGGAAGTGATCCACGTCACTTCTGGACTGAAATATTGAAGAGCCAGTGTGCAAGCTTCCAACTCTGTCTTCTGCTTCTAAAAGCATTAATAGGATGTCAAGCAGCCTCCATCTCTGACTCAAGGCCAGGGAGGAATTAAATGCCCTAGGGAACTGCCAGACTTTTCTTGAACAAGAAATAAACCTTCACATGCTAAGCCACTGAGATTTTGGAGTGCGTTCATCACCCCAGCAGAGCACAGCCTGACTAATGTGACCAGGCAGCCAGAAACACCTACTGCCCACGGGACTCAGAGCTGGGAACTGAACATAACAGACCTGCTCTCAGATAAGGGCACTCGTAACCTTTCCTCAAGATTATTTGGGTCAGAAGCTACCAAAAATAGTGGCCATATAACCGGAAATAAAAGTAGAGAAGCAAAGTGCCAAATAAAATAAGGACAGGAAGTGTTGGTGAGTGATGGAAGAGTGCCCTCTCTTGTGGATGTACTGGTCATCCCAAAGACGCGAAGCTGGGAAAGATGCTGTCGCGAAGGGCTCTGGAGAGAATGGGGATGGAGGCCACATGGTACAGCGTGGAGCCTTTGATTCTCAGCCAGACCCCAGGCTTTTATGTCAGGCCAACAGCAGGGTAAACTAGAAAGCTGAAGGCCTGGGCAGCCCCAGACAAAACTGTAAAGTTTCTTTTCAGAGCTTGGTATCTGTCACACAGCTGATGCAATCAGTATTTCTCAAATTATTTGATCATTCGTCTGACCCCCGTCCCCTTTCAGTAGCCCGAGCCCCGTCCCTCAGCCACCCAGAATCCAGTTCTTCTGAAGTCCCCAAACTCTGAAGCCACCCAGCCCCTCCAGCACCCTCCATCTCCTCCACCCTGTCTTCTTATCAGTCCGAAGTCTAATCCTCTTTGGGCCTGGACAAGCATCCACTTAGACGGCCAGGGTGGTACTGGCTACTTTGCTGTTCGTGCCTAATGCACCTAGGTAATCACATTACAAGAGGCACCATTGCTGCTACGATGGAAGATGTGGCTGTCTGAATTTCAACCCTCGATGTAAATGCAGGGGGAAAAGCCTGAGGAAAAGAGGCCTTTCCAGGCTTCTCATACCACTCTGGGGACATAGATGACCGCTTCCTCCACTCACCTATACGGGAGGGTCAGGCACGGTGGCCACAGAGCCATCCTCCCCTCTCCTTTTGGAGCCACAATCCCCCTCCAACCTGTCCTATCACTGACACTTACCCTGAACCTCCTCCCACACCCGCCAGCGGATGGCATGTCTCCATCACTCTCACTGTGACTTCAGAGGCAGAGAAAGCAGCAGAGAGACACCTGGGTTTTCTGCCACTGAAATTGGAAAACAGTTCTTGAGAAAGAGATGTCAAGGTCCGGCGGGACACATTTTTCCATCAAAACATTGTAAAATGAGTAGAGGTTTCACATGACGCGCACGTCTTGGTATGTGTTTGTTGTTTTTAGAACGGCAGTCTGCATATCTGAAGCGATACATGCATATATGATGTGGGCGTTACCATGGCAAAAGCCATGCATTTTTTGGGTTGAACAGAAGGGTAAATAAGGGTATAAACATTGTATTTCCTGTTACTATGGAGATGCAACAATTTGGGCCTCGTCATTTTGGCAAGTGTTTTGATTTTATTACTTAGCCGAGCTCCCTGCTGTGACTGTTCCTATCAGAAAGTCCCCAGGCCCTGCTGCTGCTCAATCGTGCCGACCCAAGTGGCATTCTTAATTTGTCCTTTCACATGGGATAGCACTGATCCCTACGAGAGAAGAGTCACTGTTTTTTCCCTTATTCCCAGGTGTGAAATCTTTTTTTCAATCTTAAAAGTATTCATATTAAAAGCATATTTTAAAGTCAGGATTCTGTAGTCCACCTGGCTATTTTTAAAAAAGGGGTAGGTCCAAAAGATAAATAAATAAATAAAAATAAAAAGGGGTAGGTCGCCTCAAAGTCTTGAAGAGTTATGGTTTTTTTTTTAATCTGTTTCTTGATCTAGACAAGGTTTAGGTCTAACACCATTTGAACTTTCTCTGAAAAAAGTGTTTTCATTTCTAACCCTGATATGTCAGCATAGAAAATAAGAATGTTAACCTCTGCGTAGTCTGAACATCTCCATTTCAGTCATTGATTTAGCTGTTTCTCTCACCTACCCCAGAATCTGTGGTTTAGCCCTGATAAACTTCTGTCTACAATGAACAAAAATCTAGACTTGGAAACTTCCTTAGACCACTTATTTTTAAATATGTTGCTTTGCTTCTGACCAACTAATCAGTATATGAACAGCCACTAAGACGTTTAAGCAGCACTTACCATGCAAGGCATTGAGAATTCAAAAATAAATAAGACATACTCTGTGTCTACAAGGCGCTCACCTTACTGATAAAACACCAGAGTGTTACTACTGGGGATTTTTGTATTGGGTCAAGTTGAATTAAATTACCCCTAAGATTTCTTCAAACCCTAAGATGAGCTTAATCAATTCTACAGTGAAGTTTAAGACCAAATTAACACTGACATCAAAGATTTATAGAGTTTATTTTCTCAAATTATCTCACACATATATAATCAACTCTCAGTTATACCAGCAGCATTCAAAGCTAACTGGGAAAGTTTCTAAGATCCTTTGCAGCCGTAGTGTCAGAAGTCACCACTTGTAATAAGGCAAACTATCTGACTTCACTTTTGCCCATTAGAGGAGGTGGTTAGACTGTGGAGGCGCAGTCCGGTTACACGTCTCTTCTCCCTCGTTCCCAATATCCAGACACGAAGCACTGTATGTGATTGTACAGTCTTCACTCATAAGGTCTTATCTCTCCAATTTCTGCCCAGCAGCCTGATATACAGTGTGTGCTGGGTGGGGTAGGGGATGTAAATATATACTCTTTTCTTCCCCTCAAGTCCTGTTGACCTGACGGCAGAAAAAGCAAAAACATTTAAAGTAACCCATCAAAAACACTCAGAACTTAAGCTCCATGTTAGGACTGTTTCTCTCGTCTCAAGAGGTCTGCCTCCCCCTCCTCATTCTCCAGAAGGCCCCTGAGTGCAGGCATTTCTCCTGGAGGTGGAGGGGAGCCCCCAGGATGGAGGTATAGACAATGGAGTATTATTCAGCCATGAGAAAGAAGGAAATCCTGCCATTATGCTTAGTGAAATAAGTCAGACAGAGAAAGACAAATACTGTACAATGTCACTTATATATAGAATCTAAAAAAGCCAAACTCATAGAAACATAAAGTAGGTCATTACCAGTGACTGGGGGGCTGAGGGAAACAGGGAGATGTTGGTCAAAAACTTGCAGTTACAAGACAGACAAGTTCTGGGGATTTAATGTACAGGATGGTGATTATAGTCAATAATTCTGTATTATATACTTGAAAGTTGCTAAGACAGCGAATCTTCAATGTTCTCACCACAAAAAAGAAATGGTAATTACGTGAGGTGATACAGATGTTAGCTACTGCTATGGCGGTGACCAGTTTGCGATACAGTAAGTATATCAAAGTATCACACTGTGTACCTTAAACTTACACAATGTTATATATCAACCCTATCTCAATAAAGCTGCAAAAACCATCTAAGCCATGGAACCAGTCTCAGAGAGGAGGAGGTAGTGGCTGAGTCACCAAGACAAGGTGTCTGAGCTAGGAAAGCAAGACATTAGCCCTGGGGTGGAAAGTAAGACTCAAGAACAAGACAGAAACCCAGAGATGCCCTTGACCCCGGGACAAGGTCAGGCCCAAAATAACAGTCATGTGACCAGAAGGCCACCCATCTGCTCATGGCAAGAAGGCAGAGGCTACTGGGGAGTCCTGACACTGCAGGCGGTGGAGCTGTAGAGGGAGAGAGAGGAAGGACGTCTTGGTTTTATACCTGCAGGTGCCACCTTAGTTCTTTTCTAGAACAGCCCTTATCACAGGGCATGGCACATACCCAGTGCTCAGTGTGCACTGCATGGACCAGGAACTGGCGCGCCAGCCCTCCAGCTGGGCTTCTTGCCTGCAGACGATTCCTCTGTCGAGATATACAGTGTATCACCCGCACGGTTATCGTCCAACAATGCCACTTTCAATCTGTGACTTCCCGGCTCAAGCACCTTTAACGCCTCTAGCAGAGGCTGAAAACTGGAAGCCTCTGAGCTGAATCCAGCCCCAGATGGCTTTTGTTTGGCTCACACTGTGTTTTTCAAAAACTTGATTCAGATACAGCATTTTGAAATAAAGATTTCATGTGTGTGTGTGCATGCACACACATTTCTGGCTTCTCTTAAAAACTCAGAAAGTCTGGCAACTCTGGGCCCATGTTCCCACCTGGCAGCAATCACCCAGCGCTGAGAGCAGCTGCCCCGGCCCTGGCATCTGCTCTGTCTGCTCTGCACTATTCACCACGTCCCCACCAGGACCTTTGCACCCTGCCCGGCCCTTCACCTACCGTGGTTCCTGCTGGCCCCAGAAGTTTTTAGAATTTGTTACCCCCTGACCTACAGGATGAATTGTAAACTCCTAGCATTCAAGGCTCCCCTCAATTTGGTCATAACACTGCATCTCAATATCTGAACTCTCCTTTCAAAAACGTCTCTGATATCCCTTAAAAATATCTTCTTTCCCATCTCTCTGCATTTAACAAACATTACTGACTGCTGCCATGTGCTAACGATTGCTGCCATGTGCTAATGAATGAACAAGACCCACACCGTGTCTGTCTTCAGGAGGCCGGTATTCCACTGGAGAGTCTGGTGTTTAAGCCAGAAGGTGCAATAAATTGTGACAGTTGCTGTGCGGCTGGCAGGACAGGGAATAGTAGGAGCCGAGAACAAGAGCACTCACCCAGTCTGGACGTTTTCTGCAGGAAGTCACACCTAACACAAGGTAGGGGATGCTGTGGTGGGAGGGGGCAGGCGCCCAGGGAAGGGCCACGGCTATAGCAGCCTAGACGTGAGCCAAGAATGGAAAGGACTTGGGTTTGGACACAATGAGCAGTGAGAGCGGCGCATAGGGACCAGAGTCTGAAAGCTGAAGTTGGGGAAGGAGGCAGACACGATCACACAGAGTTTATCTCAAGGACACTTGGAAGCATTTGAAGAATTTTCATAAAGGGAGTGGCAGGTTCAGCTTTGTGGTTTAGAAAGAGCACCATGACGACTTATGGAGAATAGACTGGAAAAGACAATGAGGGAAGATGGGGACCCAGGTTAAAACAGACTTAGGGGAGGCCAGACACGAAAGGTCATGAATCCATATGATTCCATGTATATGAAATATCTATTTGGAGCAGGCGAATTCATAGAGGTAGAAAGCAGACTGGTAGTTGCCAAGGGCTAGGGGAAGGAGGCTGGGGAGTGCCTAACGAATGGGGACCGAGTTTTCTTCTGGGGTGACGAAGATGTTTTGAAGTCAGATAGAGGTGATGACTGCACAATTTGTGAATGCACTAAATGCCACTAAATGTCACTTTAAAATGAACAGTTTTACGTTTCATGAACATTTTATGTGATGTGACGTTTATCTCAATTCTAAAAGGTCTACTGTGGAGTCCAGGCAAGAAGCATTTGGAAGAAATGTCACAACATGAGGCCCAGCCCCCGTGCCTTGCCCACATCATCCCCTTCTCCCTCGGGGTGCCCTCTCCCCTCCTTCCTGCCTTCCTGACTTACTCATCCTCTCAT
Organism: Camelus dromedarius; assembly: GCF_036321535.1. NCBI lineage: Eukaryota > Metazoa > Chordata > Mammalia > Artiodactyla > Camelidae > Camelus > Camelus dromedarius. The sequence goes on from NC_087455.1 coordinate 34,011,292, forward strand.
CCTCCAGCCCCTATTCACTGGCTACCACCTCTAAGACCAACCCAGCTATAGCTCATTATCGTGCTTGAATTACGGCCATGCCTCCCGTCACACATTCCTTGCCCCCTCTTCATCATTTCTTCATATCTGTATTTCTAATTTTCTCAGAATTAGGAATTAGTGGCACGATTGCGTGAATACAGGATGAGAAACGTAGACACTAAGATCACTCTGTGGCTTTTCAACAGGTAAGTAAGGAAAAGATGTAGGCTTTCTGCCCCTAGACTATGAGGTTGTATCATTCATGTAGATATGAAGGTAATTCTCCATCACCATCTAAGAATTCTGTGGACCTAGTAGAAAATAGCATAGAAATACCTGAAAGGGATACATGAATTTTACATCCTGTCAAGGGGCATCCACGAAGCAGACACTGTTGTGGTGTCTTTTTCCACCTGATCTGTACATCTAAATATCCTTGCTTCCCACTGATGGAGGTTTACCCCATCAGGAGTTGACCCCCCGTATTTCCCAGCTGTATCACCTAGACTCTCCATGGCTGCTCAGAAAACTGGAATCCACCCCCATTGAGTGGCACTATCCAAGTCCTGAAGTGGAGGGACACTCAGTGCAGGGAGGGCTGGGGTGCGGGGTCTGAGGGAGAACCCGCCAGCCTGGGCTCTGAGCTTAGACTCCCGCCACTCAGGATGCTGGGCAAGGGCTCCAGAGACAGCCGCACAGCCCAGAGGTAGACAGCACCTCCAGAAAAAAGGTGACAATGAGGAGGTGTCAAAGTTTGTGGCCAATACAGTGACTCAGATCAAACAATTCACTGTAAACAACTTTACAATGTAACTGGCATTGATCGACTCATTCAGTATTCAGTTATTGAAAATGCACCGCCAACCAGGGGCTGTGCTGGGAAAACAGTGAGTATCAACAAAGACAGTCACTCCTGCTGCTTCAAGTCTAGGGAGGGAAACAGACCAGCTCACGAGAAACTACAGAAGTGTGTGGAACTAGGATACAGGCAGCAGGTGCTTAGGACGGCCCCCAAGGACAGCACAGAGGTTTTAAACTCGAGTTTAAAACCTCGAGTCTCCCTGCGCGAGTTCACATCCTAGCCCTGAACAAGTGTCTGAGTTACTTAGTCTAGAGGATTGAGTGGTGACCCCCCACCCTACAAAGACATGTCCATGTTCTAAACCCAGAACCTGTGAATGTGATCTTGTTTGGCTAAAGGGGGTCTTTGCAGATGTAATTAAGGATCTCGAGATGGGGTAATCCTGGATTATCCAAGTGGGCTCTACATCCAGTGACAAGTGTCCTTAGAAGAGACAAAAGGGGACAAGACACAGACACCGAAGGGAGAAGACCGGGACAGAGGTGGAAATGGTGCGGCCAAAGCAGAAGTCTGAAGGGGTGAGAAAGTGCTCTCCCCTGCGGAGCCTGGTCACACCTGGCTTTTGGACTTCTGGCCTCCAGAACCGTAAGAAAACACATTTCTACTGTTTTAAGTCACCAAGCCTGTGGTTATTTGTTACATCAGCCTACAATACGGAGAATAACAGAACACACCTTATTAGGCTGTTCAAATGAGATGAGGCATAGAAAGCACTTAGCACAGGATCTGACAGATGGCAAGTGCTCATGGTAACTAATCATCTGATTTCATTCCTGGTAGCAGTAGTGTAGCAGCCGTCTGCATAGGAGACAGGTCTGACCCAGCTTTGGGGCGAGCCTCGTGAGAAGTGGCACTCACCTGAGACATCACAGATGACAAAGGGTTAGCTGAACAAAGGAAAGTGATAGGGGGTTCAGAGGACTGGGATGGGAAGAGAGATACGGGGCTGGAGTTTCAGAAGGAATAGCACAGCCAGAGGCCAGGAGGTAAGAGGACCGGGTAACAGCTGGGAAGTTGAAAGCCATTCTGGCAAACGTCGGATGGAGTGTAGGAAGAGATTTATTTCCAAGATGTGCCAGTATCAGTTCAAGTTTGTGTGAGACCAGCAGAGAAATTTGATTTGGTGTTAGTTTATATTTACTCCCAATCTGATGTTCTAGCAAATATTCACAAACAGGTCTCCATCTCTACCCTGGGCAAGAAGGACCGGGGATTTCAGAAAACACAGTTAGCAAACTATCTTCCTTTCGACGTTGTACTAGAAAACTCAGACTCAGAACTATCCTAATCCTCTTTGTCCTTAAGCCCTTTCACTCCGGCCCGTCTCTCTCTGGCACGTATCTGTCAAATGAGTGTTTTCATTTTGTTGGGATATAGGGATTCTTCCCATGCCAAGTCCACGGTGCCTTCCAGACGATGTGCCTGTCCTCGCCCTGTTTGCTCTTAAATTCATCCCCAACCTTTCCCTCCCCTCTATAGTCCTTAGGCCTCCTTGCCCTCTGGCTTCGTGGTAAGTTTGACCAAACTTCCTTCTGAAAGTAACAAAAGGGTTTCTGCATTCTGGATGCAGCCCAGAACTTGCCTTTGAAGCAGTCTCTCCCTTTGTTCTCAGAGCAGTAACTCGGTTGAGCCCTTTGAATTATGCAGTAAGGAAGTTATCTTAGAATTAGCTGGGGAACTTTTGGGAGAAACTAATTTCCTGCAATTAGGCCAATGAGTACTTGAAAAAATTAATTGGGAGGTTAAAAGAAAATGCACTCTTATATGCAGGACACAAACTAATAAGGCGGGAGATTTATTGGTTACACTAGTTACTTCTAAACTTTCATCTTGGCCAGCCCTGGACAGAACGCATCAGCAAACGTCTTAAGTAGTCATTGAATGAAATGCCTCTAAGAAGTTTCATTTAATGGCTCTTTTATAAAAAATCCAAATCTCTTGCACAAGGTTCCCTGTCTTCTCCTGTTAGCCTTTCAGTCGTCTCTTCTCTCCCTGCCCCTCCATGGTATCAGTTTTATGCCAAAAGGCATCTTGTCATTCTTCCCTCTCTTTGCCAAGCACCTCACAAAATACCCTTGGCAAGCTCGACTGTGTGTCCATCACCTCCTTTTCCTTTTTCCAATAATCCGTATTTCCCCACACCCTCCAACTCCCTCTCCTTTTTTACTTTACATCCTAAGCTCTTTCTTGGTTGATCTCTTCGCATACACTCCCCTCTCTCCAATTGCTGTCAATAGTAGTCACTGTAGCTCACAATTTACAATCTGTCTTTCACTAGTATTGACCCAGCACAGTCATTAAACAGTTGATAAGAGTTTAAAATACTAAACTTAAGTGGAAATCTGTTTAGTTTTTTATTCTCAAAGAAACTGGCCCTTACTGAGGATCTCCTCCAGGGCGGGACTGTGCTAACAGAGCACAGGAAAGGGCTGCCAGTTGGGGGCTGGTGTCTTCTTCCTGATTTTCTACTGAAATTGCTAGAAGCAGCAATACAAGGAGTCACCGTGTGTATTCAAAATCCCCATTTGCTGGACGAGTTTGGGAAGATCAGGGGTTTTTCCTTTTTTTTTTTTTTTTTATTGACGTATAGTCAGTTTACAATGTTGTGTCAATTTCTGGTGTACAGCATGGTGTTTCAGTCATACATATGCATACATATATTCCTCTTCATATTTTTTTTCATTATAGGTTACTACAAGATACTGAATATAGTTCCCTGTACTCTACAGAAGAAACTTGCTGTTTATCTATTTTTTATGTAGTAGTTAGTATCCTCAAATCTCAAACTTCCAATTTATCCCTTCCCACACCCTCCCCCGTGGTAACCACAAGTTTGTCTTCTATGTCTGTGAGTCTGTTTCTGTTTTGTAAATAAGTTCATTTGTGTCCTTTTTTTTTTAATACTCCACATATAAGTGATATCATATGGTATTTTTCTTTCTCTTTATTGACTTTCTTCACTTAGAATGATGATCTCCAGGTCCATCCATGTTGCTCCAAATGGCATTATTTTATTCTTTTTTATGGCTGAGTAGTATTCCCTTGTATAAATATACTACAACTTTTTATCCAGTCATCTGTCGATGGACATTAAGGTTGTTTCCAGGTCTTGACTATTGTAAATAGTGCTGCTATGAACACTGGCGTGCATGTGTCTTTTCAAATTAGAATTCCCTCCAGATATATGCCCAGGAGTGGAACTGTTGGATCATATGGAAGATCAGTTTTCACCTTTCTCCTTTCCCCTGCCTTCACTTCCTTTTCATCCTCCTCTTCCCCACAGCCACCACCACCACCTACATCTTCATCATTGTTTTCAGAGAATTACACCCAGCTCTGGAGCCCCCGCTCTGCACCTCTGAGTTCTCCCGCTGCCATCAAGCGCTCTGCCCCTGAGCTGTGCCCCGAGCTTCCTGCTGGCACCAGCCCAGCAGGCTCTCAGGGCGGTAGTTTGTGGGATTTGGGGGTGGAAGCTCACTGCTGCGGGACTCAAAGAGCCCAGAGGCTCTGAAACCCACTGTGCGTCAGCCCCTGCACTCTGACCACAGGAGCGCCTCTCCCCTCCTTAGGCCGGGAGGCTGGCCTTCGGTGGCTCCATCTCCCTTGCGGCACTTTCTCTGCCTGTGTTTAACCTAATTTTCTATTTGTAAAAACTGCATGCTTTTACAGAAGGAAAAGAGGCTGCACACAGGGCACTATTCTGGCCTGGAATACAACCCCTGGAACAAATCCCTGCAGAGGACAGGTGTGGGGAATATGAAGGCCACAGGATCTCTCGGCATTACAGCTGTGTATCTGGGTAGAAGACAAAATTCACAATTCTACCCCCAACCCCTGAGGATGCAAAGGTTTCCCCCAACCCCAGGCATTAAAAGAGGGTTATTTCCAGCAGGTTTCAAGGTTTTTAACTTATGCTGTCTTAACGAAGAGGGCTTAAGACCTCCACTGCCACCTGTCCCTCCCTGACCCACAGACAAGACCCCCAGGAGGCTGACAGCTCCGCAGGGTTCCAGGACTTCGCTCCAAGCCCTGGTACTTTCAAGAACACCTTCCACTCTGGTTTATTTGTATTTGGAAAATGTGGCGGCATCAACCCATCACCCCCGCAAAAGAAAACACTTATAAAAGGAGAAGCTGGCCCCGAGGAGGACAGTGGAGGTGAGATTCAACTTGCACAGGGCGTGAACGGAAGAGTCACAATCGGCAGGAAGCAGACCGAAATAAAAAGGGATTCACACCTCCCACTCACCCAAGTTCAACTTGAAAGGAGATGGAAGTGGCCACAGCTGGGCTGGCACAGCTCTGCCCTGGCGCTGCCCTTGGCCCTGGCACCTACCCGGTTTGCTCTGTGTCTTGTTCAGGGTTTGGCTGGGCAGAGGGTGCCCCTGCACCACAGTCAACAAGGCACAAAACTGTTTTGTTCCCACCATGTATACTTTGAACCTGACTCCTCTGCTTGGAAAGAAAGAGAAAATGAGAGTACTGAAAGGGATCAGAGATGATCAAACTGAAAAACACACCCTTGCCAGGAGGCCATCCTAGACCACAGCCCCAGGCAAGCTGCCTGCCGACCTGTAGCTGCATGAGTGAGCCCCAGCAAGACCAGACTGCCCAGCTGATGGCCACACCACAGCATCATGGCTAGTTAAAATGTTACTGTCGTAAGTCATTACATTTGGGAGTGATTTGTTGAGCAGCACAAGGTAACTGACAGACTCTAATATGTCAGGAGAGTCTAATATGTCACTTTCCACCTGAAATGTACACACACACACACACACACACACACACAAAATTACGCTTTGAAAAGCTCACCTGGAATTCTCACTGCTATAAGCCCCTTACAACATGTTAGGTTGAAATTGTTCACTGAACCCTTAGACAAGTGTTAGATTATCTTGGTTCATTATGTAGGATAGGCTAAATGCTAAAATCAATACCCCCAATGCAAAGGTTCAACCCTACTGCTAATTTTTCATTCACATAATAATCCTGGGTGGTTCAAGATTTGGAAGAGGAAGGTCGGCTCCATGCAGTTACTCAGGGACCCAAGCTGATGGCAGCTCTGTCATCTCTGACATGACGCCTCCAAGGTCATCGTGGGCTTGCTGTTCCAGCTGGGCAGAAGGGGGAAAGCATGAAGGAGCAGACATGGAAGGTCACGGCTGGCTGGAAGTGGCTGACAGATTCACTCACATTCCATTGGCTGGAAGCCAGTGGCTTGGACACACATCACCGTGAGTGAGTCTGAGAAGGGAGAGAGAAGGACTCTCGGTGGCCAGCAGCAGTCTCTGCCATGCTTGCGTGGCAGGCAGCGTTTAGAAATTATGATCTTAGAGTTCGGGCTCTCAGACTGAACCAGGGATTATGGGTTGATGGCATTCACAAAGGAGGGGAGAAAAGTTAGAAAACTAGGCAGGTTCGCCACGGGCCCAGGGATCACAGTACCTCACACCTTGTCTTTTCCGGGGGAGGTGGGGCCAGGGAGGGGTGGTCAGACTTAGTTCCATACATGGGGTGACTCGAGAAGGAGGCTGGGGAGGAGCCTCTGAGAATCTGCTGACTGATCTGCAGGAAAGAAAGGCCACTGAGGCCAGGGCTGACTGTCATCGGGCTTCCATTCCAGCTAGGATCCTGGCCTGAACAGAGGGAAGGAAGTCCTCCAAGCACTTGTGAACAGACCATTTCGGTTCTCTTTCCCAATGACTCAAGTTCAAAATGACTGGAAAGAGGAAACATGCCCTTAAGAGCAGCATATCCAGGATCTCGCCCAGTGGAGAGGACATTTTTAATATTAAGGGCCACTACCCTCAGGAACATAATCAGTTATGTTAAGAGACTTCCTCATAATTTGGGGTGTTTTTAAAAAGCTAATATATAATGTTGTATTTATTCAATTTTTAGATTAAGAACAAAAATACAAGTGGTTTATAATGAATATAGTTAGTAAAATATGTACTACAGCTTGACTTTAACACTAGATGAGATAAAGATACAGAGTAAATGTTTAGAAAGACATAAAATCAAAAGACAGAGACAAAAACAGGGACAAGGAGAAACGGAGGGAAACCAAGTAAGAGAAACTTAGAAATATACTCAGAAAGCCCCCACGGACACACAAACACACTCACATGGGCATACCCACTCTCAAGAATGGTGTAACAGATTCATTTTGTGACCTTGTAAGATAATGCCACCAAAGATGTTTAAAGTTCTTTTGTATTTTCCCAACTATAGGCATAAATGAAATTCTCACTTTGTATCAGCCGAATAAGACTGATAGAATTAAATCATGGCAGGAAAAAAAAAATGTAACACTGAAGTTAAATACCCTTTTTCTAGGTAGCACAGTAATTACTGCAAAGTGAAGGATTAATGTAGGAAGCACCAAGTATCCTGGAAAGGACATAGAAAGGAAAGATAAACACAGTGCAACTCGAAGAAAAAAAGAAACCATGAATTCAAAAGAAACAATTGTTCCTTCCTCTAGAATCCTCTTTGCTGGTTCATTCAAAAGTGCACTCTTTCCTCCCTATTCCTTAATAAGACAGGCTAGCACTTCATTTAGGGTGGAGGTTTTTTTTCTCTTTTTGGTGCTGTTTTTTTAAATAAACGTATCTTGATTAACCTCTAAGTAGTAAACACTGTGTTAGGCACTGGAGCCATAGAATGACTGAAATATGGCTCCTTCTGTAAGGAACTTGTATTCCAGTGGGAGAGACAGGCATAGAAACAAGTCACATTGTAATGATTAGTGCAAAATAGAAGCATGCACAAGACACAGTGCTGCAATCCTGCAAGAGAATGGAAGCAGCCACAGCCCCATTAGAGTGTCGCCAGCCCCAAGGGTTCCCATAATACTTCCCTTCATCTGACCTGCCTAAGTGTCGTGTGACTCACAGGACACATTGCCCACCATGTTTGTTAAAGTCATCTAGTGCTGTGTAACAAATCATCCCAAACTTAGTGACAAAACCGCCACCACTGACTGGCTTACAATTCTGTAATCTGGGCTGGGCTCAGACATGTGCATGTCTCTGTTCCATGAGTTCTTCAGGCTTAGTCATGCCTTTTCAGTCAGTCAGCAGATGGACTGAGGCTGGAGACCCCAAGATGGCTCCACTTACAGGCCTGGCAGCTCAGCTGAGACAGCTTGTGGTCCTTCGTCCACCACGGCTTCTCTCTCCACGTGGCCTCTCAGCCTCAAGGAGGCTCGCCTGAGCTTCTTTACACGACAGCAAAAGGAAAGTGAAAGCAGACACTGTCCCAGAGCTTGTGTGGTGTTACTTCCACTGAATTGTTTTGACCCAAGCAAGTCCGTAGGCTCAGATTTAACCATTTAAGACAATGTTTTTGTGACTAGAAGTTTTCATTATAATACAGCATACAAAATATTCTAACCCCCACTTCTAACATGTCAAAGTATTCTCTTAAACAGGCAAATATCCACGCCCTTAGATTTCTCACCCTTGGGTTAGGAAACATCTCTGATGATGGAATATTTTGAAAAATGTTCAAAAACCCTACTAAACAGCCTTTCTGCATAAAAGCATCACTGGCAGAAATTTAAAATAGAAAATGGCTAATCAAGATTTTGAAGATTCCTGTTCTAAGACTGTATCAGATACCACCTAGAGAGTACCTCCAGCCTCTCTAGCTCCACTTTCTGAGAAGTCATTTTGGGGACAGAAGAAGGTGGAATGTTTCCTCTTGCTCACAAATCACCTGTCTTTCTGCAGGGGCAGGAGGCGTCAAGATTTATTAAATAACAGGAAATGCCTATTAGGAAATCAGATTTCTGCCCCAATCCCATTCAGATTCACAGTGTTTATGGTGAGGCCCAGGTATTTAAATATTTAACAAGGACACACACACACACACACACACACACACACACACACACACACACACACACCAGGCAACTTGGTACAAATGGTTTGCAGGCCACCCTCTGAAAACCTTGCATTACAGCCACAGGGGTGCTACTGGCATTTAGGACACAATTCTCCTGTTGACTGTCCTATAAAGCTGTCAGTTTCAGGACTGAACAGAACACATTCTCTAGCTTCTTTTTTCGCAATAAGCAGAGAACATGGGATGCACCACCGGAAAGATTTACGAAGCCAGTTTGTGTGAATTACCAGTTCTTTCCAACTTTAATTCTCAACCACTCACAGTAGTATCTCTCTGCCTCCTTGAGGCAGATGTTGAAACTGAAGACATAATTCAATAGACTGAAATCACTAAATCACCTCTTAAGCACAGACTTCATGGGTCGTAACTTCCCCCCCAAAGAAAAATGCCCTCCAGATATAAAATTCATCTGAGTCCAGGGAGCTCTGCCGTGAGCACTGTATGTCTAAGCACTTAACGGTGATGCCCAGGCAGGTAGCAAATTCAACCCTAACATCTGTTTCTGTGGTGCCTGATGAGCCCAGCCACTCAGGGAATGTCCTTGTCACAGAGAGCCAGCATCCGCTGGCCACTGAGGTGCACCACCACGCTACACACGGTGAGGGCTCTGCTCCGCAGACCGTCGTAAATACCTCCGTGGAAGAAATGGGAATTCTGTCAACTGTTGGGAAATCATTCCAAAATGCAGTGGACTTCGTTACATAAAATGTGGAAATAAGTACATTTAAGAGAAAAATAGACAAAAATTCCTTTTTATGCTCCATTAAGGGGAAAATGTTCCTTTTCTCCATTTTCTTGACTAATATCAATGACTCACTTGTCACAAGGCTGAAGCTGATGCCTTCCTTCCCTTGAGATTTTCAAGAGAAAAGTTAAAGAGGCAATAAAACCAACTTGGAAAGCATATGAATGAAGTGCCAGGTAACCCCGGGGCAGAGTGACAAATCATACATGTTCCCTTTCAAACCTTTGATTCTAGGATTTTTCTGGATGTTCCAAAAAGACAGGCCCAAAGCTTGAAATAATATTCCTAAAAAAGAACAGCCTGAAAGTTTCTTCTTACTCCCTGACTATTCTGAAGGCAGCAGGAGTGAAATGACCATTCGTTCAAGGAGCATTTTTGAGCACCTTAATGGGGATGGGGTGATTAATAAGAATCGAACTAAAGGCTATCCATTTCTAAAGCATCCAGCTAGAACTATTGCAGTCTTGGGTCTGTCTTGGTTTCTCTTGTAAGTGTCCTAGTAATATGCTGCTTAATAAAAACCACCCAAAACTGCAGTGGCTTAAAACAAAAACAATCACTTATTTTGCTTATGAACCTGCTGTAATTGGGGGTCCAGCCTAGAGGAGAGGGCTCATCTCTGCTCCATGAGGCTTCAGCTGGGGAGGGTCACCAAGATCTACTTCCAAGAAGGTGCACCCACGTGCCTGGCAAGTTGATGACGGCTGTCAGCTGGGAGCTCAGCCCAGGCTGTCCTCTAGAGACCTCAGTTCTTCTCCACAGGGCACTCTCCATGGGCGACTCAGAGGTCTTCACAACGTGGCGGCTCTATTTCAAGAGTAAATGAATATTCCAAGAGGTCTGGGAGAAAGCTGCAGGATTTCTTGTGATCTAGCCTCAGAAGCCCAGAACTTCATCGTTACTGTATTCTGTCAGTCAGGTAAACCTGTGAAGACTATCCCAACTCAGCGAGTGGCCGTTAGACTCCATCTCTCCAAGACAGCAGTGTCGAAGAATCTGGACTTCTCTGTGTTCTACCACAGAAAGATTAGGTCCCACAAATTTTTGCTCTATTTTTTTCTCATGGTTTTAATGAGAGCGTCTTTTTTGTTGTTGTTGTAGTCAGTTTACAACGTTTTGTCAATTTCTGGTGTACAGCATGATGTTTCAGTCATACATATACATACATATATTCCTTTTCATATTCTTTTTCATTATAGGTGACTACGAGGTACTGAATATAGTTCCCTGTGCTGTACAGTAGAAACTTGTTGTTTATCTATTTATATATAGTAGACTCTTTAGGGTCCTTACCGTAAGGTGGCCCACACTTGGCCAGGAGAAGGCCCTGTGTTTCTGGTTGAAGTTTCCTTCTCCAAAAAGCCAGACTTCTCAAATGATTTGTTCCCACTTAATGTCTCCCTCTTCCTCACTTTTTCAGCTGGGTTCAACCTCCACCAAGCCACCTAAAACCTACAAAAGCTTTCAGTGGCCTGCGCCATCAGCTGGACACTTTTCTGCCTTAGCGTTCAGACACTCTTAGCAGCCCTTGACACTGCAGAAGACTTCCACCTCCTCCTCACAGCACCCTCTTCTCTCTGCTTCTGAACTCCTCTCTCTCTCCATCCCACCTGGTCTCGCTCAGTCCTCAGTCCACTCTTGGACTCCCGAGACCTGGAGGTCGGCCCTCTTCCTTCCTCACTTGGTGTGCCCTCCCCAGACAGCCCTACCCTCACAGGTAGCATTCATGAAGAAATCCCAGATTTACAGAAGCAGCCCAGACCTCTCTGAGCTGTGGACCTGTATGTAAATTATAGCAGTGACTAACACTTCCATGGCACTCACGCTGCGCCAGCCACCACTCTGAGTGTTTTACATATGCTACACTTATTTGGGCCTCACAGGAACCTCATAAGGTGGGTACCATTGTTTTGATGCCCATTTTACAGATGAAGAAACTTGCGTGGGGGGGGACACAGGAATGTTAAAAACCTTTCCCGAGGTCACATGGCTGCTAAGACACAGTCTGAGACCATGCTTTGACTCACCACACAATACTGCCTTTCAACTGATTTGCTTACTTGAAAAAAAAATCCCTATTTGAATGTCTTATAAAAATCTGGTCTTTCTCCAGTATTCTCTATTTTGGAGTATGTCACCACCACCCCAGCAGCCACTCTGCTGCTCCCTTACCGAGTGTCAAACAACCTCCAAATCCTCTCCTGTCCACCTCAAGGATGTCTCTGAAATCTGACTTCTCCTCTGCGCTGCTGCCACCTTAGACCAAGAGACAGTCATGTCTTGCCTGGGCTTTTGCAAGAGCTTTTAGGAAGTCCACCTGTGTGTACTGAGGCCTGTCTCCAGACTCTCCCACTGCAGACAGTGACTTTTTAGCACTCGATCTGGTCCTGTCACATCCTACTCACAGCTGCGCACTGTCCAAAACCTTTCCCAGGCCTACTCCCCAGGTCCACTCCAGCTCTCTCCTGCCCCGCACCTCCTCATTCACTGCAGGGCGTGCTCCTAATCCTGCACAGGTCAACCTTCTTCCTCCCCTCAAGGCTGTTCCCTCCACCTGATTCTCACCTTCACTTACTTGCTCCCACTCCCTCCAACCTCACTCCACCCGATTCATTTTTGTTCACACTTGGGAACATCTTCCAGAGATCAGCTGAGCCTTCCTCTTCCTGTAACACACTTCCCAGGCACACAGCGCTTCTCCTTTGGAGCTCTTTGCAGAACTGTCAGTAAATAGTTGATTTTGTTATAAACTCTTTAACATCTGTCTCCCTCACTAGACTATAAGCTCTGTGATGACAGAGGCACTTTCTGTCCTGATGGTCACTGTGGCCCCGGAACCCATCAGTGCAGGAGGAAGGCTCCAGTATGTTTTTCCAATGGATGGGGGAGCAGCTTAAATGCTTGATTAAGAAGTTGGCACCTGTTCAGTAGGTAATAAGGATCCATGACAGTACTTTAAGCAGAGGCATGGTGAGAGAAAAGTGCCACATTAGGAAATTAATCTGACAGCACTGTGGACAGTGAACTGCATTATACAGATGTGAAGTTAGCAGTGTGGACTGGGGCCTGGACTGGCAGAGCCATGTTGGAAACCAATCAGAATCAAGAAATGCTGCCAGGTAAACATCTGCTGGATGTGGTAACTCAAGTTACTGACCAGTTGGAAACAGGTCACTTTGATCCTGATCGTCAGCAGAGGGTGGCTCTCAGTTGGATGTCTCCAAGATGTCATCAGTGCCAATGGAAGAGTGGAATTTAGGGCCTAGAGGGAAGGAAAGGATTGTAGGAAAGGTGCTCAAATTCCTCTTTGCACCCTGAGAAAATGCAAGTAATAACAGTTACATTCTCTGTAAGTATGCAGGTAAATTAGGACAAGGGCAGACAAGTAAAATAATCATGTTTCCATCATTTATATGAAGAATCTAAAAAATGGTAACAATAATAATAAGGACACAAATGAACTAATTATTATTTTGATTTCTTGAATATGTGTAAGCACATCTGACTGTCCTTTATGATTGGATTGCTGCATTCTGTTGTTTCTTATTTTACAGTTGGCTTTATTCCTTTGATAACCATGTAAGTTTAAAAAGCTAAAGATCTAATCTGTTCTTAGAACCAATAATTAGTACATATAGGAAAACTAAAAAAAAAGTGCAGTATACTGTGTATTTACATGCCATATAATGTGTATGTGCAGTTGAACTGTAATAATTCCACATAATAAAACTGGAAAAAAAATAAAAAATAATAATTACGTTTCAACAGAGGACACGTGCTCTCCCTACCTGGTGGCAACAGGACTCATCTGCTGCTGCTTAAAGCAGGTCGACCTAGAAAACCTTTCTGCTTTGGGCACGCTCTGTTCTCATCAACAGACAACCATTCCTTACATCTGACACTGAAGTTTTATAAACTTACATCTACCTCCTCTTATGACACAAAACTTCATAAAATAGGAGAAAAGTATTCCAAGTGTTCCCTGATAATAGACAAAGATAGGCATTATCAAATCATCTGGCTGTAGCTACAAATACATAATAATGTGTAAACTCACTAATTTCAGTGCTTATACCCTAAAGGCCCCTTATTTACTTTGAACACTATAAAGATTTCCATTATGCACACACAATAAGTGAATAGAAAGTCTGAACAGCCCCACAAATGCGATGCCTCCACACCTCCTAGGCTTTGAGGGCTACCCTCCCCCGGCGAGTACATTTGGAAGATTTACACTTCAATTTTCAGGAGTGGCTCAGCCCTAAGTGAGATAGATGTAAGGATCTAAAACGTCAGACTACATTTCTCAGTCCTGGCCTCTTGTACGGAACTTATCGACCATGGGAATAAAATGGCACTCAACACCACACTCTGCAAAAGTATTCTGGGTGCATCATATAATTTCTCAGCCAACAAAGTTTGCCTCAATCAAAATGCATTGAAAACCTCTTAAAAATGTAACACTCCGTGCAAATCTGCAAGTAAACTCTCGGCCCCTCCCCACTTCCCAGTGAGGCTGCAAATGAATGGAGAAGGCAAATCAGAACCGCACGTTAAAATGTGCCCCTATTACCCAATTGTAGAGCATTTACTTATCCAAGCCTCCATGTGGCGACCATCTTTCTATGTTTGTGTTAGTGTCCCTCTTATCTTAAAAATCATGATTTATCTGGACAAACTTTCAATAAGGTCACTGGTTATATCAACAAAAGAACAGTATCTGGTCTTGAAATAGAAGGGGAAAAACTCTGAGCAAAGTGCAATTAATGACACAGCAATGATCCACTCAACCCAAGAGGAAATGGCTTGAATGAAAACAAATGACTTGAATTTATAAAAAATAAACCATTTTTAAATTACACAAATGCAATTTCCCACTTTTATTTACTTTGGTCGTATTAGTTTTCTACTTACATATAAGCCAACCAGAGCCTGATGGCTGCTTTCATCATGGAAAGAGCAGCAGAAGAGGGCCAAGTTTCTTGGTACCTGTCACAACAGACAGCCATGTTTCTTGGATTCAGCCTGAGCAACCACTGGAGATGGCCATTTTACGTGACTTCTTACCTTGAAATGGCACTAATTTCACCTTGGCAACAAGCCTGTGAAAGCAGCACTACTGTGCCCACTTTACAGATAAGGAAACTGAGACTGGGAACGATCAAGTGGTCAGAAGGACTAAGTAATCAGCTAGCACAGGGGTGAGTCATCACATAAACTCAGGTCATTTGACTTTAGGTCCATTCCCCATATGCTGCTATCTAATAAGCATAGATCAAAGTGTCTGAAATTCCTGATACATGTCCAGGGATAAACCAAGACTCTTCAGATCCCATTTCAGTCTGACAACGGGACCTCTTCCAACCCAATGAGTAAAATCAAGCCTGAAATAGACAGCTCCACCCATATACCTTTAAAGAAGACACAAAAAGAAAGTATTTCAATTTCCTTCCATCAACCACTGAACACAGGCACCAAGTATTTTAATACTTGTAATTTTTTTTGAAAAAGTGTCATTTCCTCTCTTGACTTGCCTGCCATGGGTGACCACCTGCACAACTAGCTGTGGCCAGAACTAAGGGAATCAGTGGGTCCAGGGTCAGGTTGATACACCTGAGCTGCCTCAACTTGGTGACCATTCCCAGCACCCCACTGTTTGGCAGCACCACATTGGGCTCATAAAAATCCTACATCCAAACTTGTCCTGCCACACCATAGAGCCTCGTCCCTCAGTCATCACAGGTCTGGAACAAATGCTATCTACTGTTTATTTATTTACTTCTTTCATTCAACAAATATTGAGCAGGGGAGAACCAACTATGGCCAGGCACTGCAACAGGTTTGGGGAATAAGAGTTTACTTAGAGTGTGGAATTTAGAAAACAAGTGCTTTGAAATGTGTTAAGGGGCATGGTGGGGAAGAATGGTGTCTATGGAAGGGATGCCTAACACAGATTTAGGAGGTCAGAGAAGGTTTTCTGAAAGAAGGAAGGATGTTTAAACAAAAAGATTAAGGACAAGCGAGGGTTAGTCAAAGAAAGAGCTCACCATGTGCTGAGCATTTTCTATATTATTAAACCTTCTAAGGTTGTTATCTCTCTCTGATACATGGTGAAACTGAGGCTCCGAGGGATATCAGGAGACACAAGAGCCAGCTAGTCTCAGAATTCAAATCCAGCTCTGAGAACCCTGAAGCCCATGTTTCATTACTCTTTCACTTCTCTGCAAGCGAAACATCTTCCCCCAGGAGTACTACAGGAGCCCAGGAATACGCATCGGTACCAACCCAAGACCACTGCGCAGCATGCTGGCCTTCTTAGAGATGCGCAGCAACGGTCTCGGGGCCAGCTGCCACTTGGGCTGCTATCTAAGGCGCCACAACGGTGGTGCTGGAGCAGAGCTGGGGCAGGATCTGGGGAGGCTCTGTTCAGAATGTGCCCTTCCTGAACCATGGAGGAGCCCTGGGTTTTGTAGCACACTGTACCATCAACCACTCGTGAGCATCTCCATGACTTTGTCTTTCAAAGCCATATATCCTTCTGTATCAGAATTGACGTCAGCTGTCTTCTTCCCTAAACTTGACACCCAGAGACACTGGGATGTTTTCACAAATCCCAAACACTCAACAGACGAGGATTTGAATCTAGTAGAGATACCCAGAAGAAAGTACCACAAGCGCTGATGGGTCACGGTAAGACCATGAAGAGTACGTGGATAAAACTGTAGTTCGGATTCCTACATTGGCTATACTGACTTAGTGAACACAGCCATCTGTGTGTGCAAATTCTGATGCATTTGTTCAAAGAACAGTCTTATCACCTACCCCTACACTTTCACCAGAGAATCTACCTTTGATGAAGGAAAATCTGGCAAGACTCCAGAGTTCTCATTCTGAAAATCAGTTTTCACTAGTAAGATGTAGACATTGCAGGCAATTTGCTAGACCTAAACGCTGATCCCAGTATCAGCCCCTATAAATCCTCAACGCCATCTTGCTCTGTCTTGCTGCTTTCTCTTTAATTGCAGATTATCCCAGTATATCAGTGATTTGGGATTTCTGGTGAGTTACGTTCCAGGTAGTTGAGGAGCCTTTGACTATAGGTTATTTTATGTTCACTATGACTTCCTAGGTGCTGGGTGCCACTTATGTCCTGCAGAAAACCTCCTCCCCAAAGCAACTGAACACAGTCACAAACACTGTCATTTCTCTGACAAGCCTTGCTTTGACCCAGGCATCAGCCATGGGATGGGAATCTTCCCCTGCAAGGTTGTCCTCACCATCAGAGTGATGACACAGTTCTCCAGTTTCCTCTCTCCTCTTTCCTTTCTCTTCTTTCACTCCACAGCTCCCCATAACCTCTGTATCGAGGTGTTCATCACAGAGAGAAGAGGTCTCCCTACAGTGGTGCCTTCTCTACAGGACTTCCCCGCCCTCCAAGTCAGTCCCCATCCCATCCCTGTTCTGTTTTCCTCTAAGAGATCACCTCAGGTCTGCTGAAAGCAACTAAAAATGATTGAAATAGCAATAACTAATATGAGTAAAATGAATGTCAGTGAAGCATCAGTAGATTTAACCCCTCTAGAAGGTGCTTCTATTTTAAGAAAGACTTTATCACCCTAAAGGAATTGCTACCTGGGGAGACACGGTTGCACGGGGAGAGTCTGTCAGCACTCCTCTCTGTGCCAAAACTGCAGAAGAACCATGATCAGCAATGTACCCTGAAACTTCTGGCCCACCCTTGGCTTTTGTCTTAACGATAACATTCACAGGACTGAATTTTCTCCCAGGTTTAGGCGAGAATTAGCTGTGTGCTCTCCCGAAACACAGAAGGAGTGATTAGAAGTTTGTCCTCTCATCATTCATTTATTCAACCTTTATTGAACATTTCTCATGCCAGGCAAAGAGGCCTTAAGCCTCCATAAAATGCATGACTTTGTATTCCATATAAAGAGGAAGGCATCTGTATAAATAAGGACAGTGCAGCAGGAAAGATGCTCTCCTTACCAGACAGACACACACGGGGGGCCCGTGGGAGCAGATCTGCATGAGACTACTGTTCTCCCCATGCTGGCGGCAGGGAAGGAAATTCAGGCCGAGTGGACAGTGTGTGCAGACAGCTGGAGCGGGGAAGGGAAGGGCCAGGAGTTCTGTCTGAGTGGAGGGCACCCAACCCTTACCAACAAGCGTGCTCCTGATTCTCCTGCGGTTGGAAAAGGGGTCCTGGGAGCACGGCCAGATGGTCTGCCCGGCAGAGGCCAGTGAAGAATGAAACCAGTTGCCCAGACAACTGACAGAGCTGATGGACTGAATGTGGTATCAAAGTCAGGAGCAAAAGATGGCCTGGCTATGCAGGTTGGCTCTGACACTATTAGCTGTGGTTACTACAGACAATTTATTTAAATTCTCAGAACTCCAATTGCCTTAAATGGTGAGAAAATACACATCTCATAAAGTTGCCTTAAATATGCAATTACAGTGGTCATGTACGTGAAGCCTCCAGCACCCCAGGCAATCATCTCGCAGCACCCCAGGCAATCATCTCGCAGCACCCCCGAGTCCCCGGTTTCCTCTCCAGTCTCATCTCTCTCTCTCTCTCTCTCTCTCTCTCTCTCTCTCTCTCTGGAGAATCTAAGTAGAAATGGCTGTTCCCAATCGCAGTGGAATGAAGCAACTCCCAGCATTCAGGTCGGAGGGCTCAGAGAAGCAGTGGAGAAGTGGACACAGGGTGCATCTTATTTGAGAGACTAGGTCTATGTGTGCCCTAAATATATCCCAAGGCCACAGGCACATTTTTGGACTAATTTGTAATGATCCTGAACCTGGACTTTAGCCCCCATATCCACCCTTTTGCTGGTCTTCCAACTTTTTTTCTGTTAGCAATTTCTCGAGCCTTTATTAGCTAACATTCTTTTCTGCAGTGACACCTTGAGGGACAGCCAGCCAGCTAAAGGCAAAACCCAAGGATATGGCATAGACACGGCTGGGGGCTGCAGTCAGGAAGTGAAGTGAGTGAGAAAGAGGAGGCTGCCAGGTGGGAGGACGCGGGTGGGCACAAGACAAGCTTCGCCCACACCTCATCCTTGCTGGGGATCGGCTCGGACCATTGTGCCAAGGTCCCCCAGACATGGAGGTGTTGCTTTAGTGAAGTCCCAGAACTGAAAAAGGACTTTCAAAATCCTCAGGTTCATCTTCTGCCCCCAGACCCAAGACTCCCTAAAAACTAGAGCAAAGATGGAAATACGTCTGGTTTTTGAAAAGACCTTCATTTCTTATGAGCCACCAAATGGATTTCTTTTTTTCATACTCTTTACTGCCTCCCTAAACTCAGGAAACACATGCATATTGACCTCAACCTGCTCTGAGTGACAAGCAGAGAAAACAAAGCAGAAAAGAGAAGGGGGGAAGTGGGTCCAATTAAATCAGTCAGATTTAATTGCCCACGTGGAGTGAAGCCGGACAAGGGCGATAGCAGAGGACAGCTGGAGCTGGGAAGATCTGCAGGCAGCAAGGGCTGAGTCTGGGGCCTGGGAATGCCCTGAGGATATTTAACCCATTTGTTTAATCCTTGGGCTTTGCTAACGTTAACACCAGTTTAACTCCCATGTTGAATACCAGCTGGACTGCTCTCACAGGAGACCAGAAACAAAGCAGGAGCCTCCATTCAGCCATTCATCCATCGGGCACCGACCGAGAGCCCCAGGTGTGTCCAGACCTTTGCCATGTTGACCTCCTCAGGAAATCAGTTGGACGCGTGGGGTTCATTGCCCTTGATAAGAGCAACCCTCCTACTCTGAGACGCCCCGTCCAGCCTGAGTGGGCACGCTATGGACTTGAGAAGTCACAACATTTTCCACGGCCTCTCCTTTCACTACTGCCATCAACACGGGGCTGGGCACCTGGGAGGTGCTTGATCAACTCTCTCCATTCGATCCATAATCTAGAAGAAGTTCCCTGACTTCAGGATTGCATTCAATCCACTAAAAGGAAACTTATTCAGAAAGGCCTATTTTATAGAGTAAATTTCAAAAGAACTGCCCACGTTCTCAGGGTAAGTAATCTGACATGACAAAGGCCACGTTCGGAGTGTCCTAAAACGCGTGCACTGTGGTACAGGACGTGAACAGGCTCCAAGCTCGCAATTGTTTTGTTTTAACCTTGGCAGCACTGGAGCTTGGCTCCCACATTCAAAGGGATGATGTATTTTCCCATATTTATTATTTGCACTGGACTACTGAGGAAAAAAGCGGGGCAGCAGGCCGGTGCGTCTCAGTGCTCCTGCCAGGAATAACAGAGAGGCCTTGCACCAGCGCCTCATTAGCTTATGGAAAACAGTTCCCTAAGGAAACTGCAGGGTGTAAATAAATTTAAAACATTTCAGCCTTTTGAGGCCTGCAGATGCCAAATTTGTAAAACAGTGGTGGCTCAAGAACGCTGTAACATTCTGTTGCACATCTCATAAATTTAGCAGAAGTTCTATACTCTGTTAATAAGCAAAATAACATGATATCACAGACATGCTTTTTTTTTTTACCGAAATATGCATTAGTTTGTTATTTAGAAGAAGCAAAAATTTAGTTGGTAGGTTAGATTCAGTCTAAAAGAACAGGAGAATTCTAGAGATACTCATGCACATACCTTCCAAACCCAGGGCCCTGTTTAAGGAAATGTCCTCTGTTGATGCTACACATGCCCAAGTACACGGCCGAAACTTGCTGAGTTTCACATATTATCCACGCTTCAAACACAGTATTCGAGAGCAATATAAATGAGGGAAATAGATGAGGTTTAAACCTAAACCTCTGACCGAGTATTTCTCTGTTAACTGTTAACAAGACACTCAAAGAAAGTGGTAGCTTGGAAGTCAAAGGCAACCTTTAGTCTAATCCCCAGGCTTTGTAAACAAGAACCCTGAGACCCAGAGAAACAAAGCGACTTGCCAGAGTCACACTGCAGGAGAGCGGCAGAGCTGGGAGCACCTGGGATCCTGTCTGTCCACTGCCCACAAGACCAAAAGGATCAGGGCTGCACCGCACTTAGCATCCTGCCTGGTACACTGGGAACACGACACACGTGGGCTCTGACGGGCACTGCTACCGTTGCCATCACCTCTGCTACCCCAGTGTGCTAAGTTGTACAGCTTGTTTTCAGCTCTTTGTCAACAACAATGACTTGAGAAGCTCAAACTAGGGTTAATTTCATCTCTCCTATCAGAATATTTTATTTTTTAATTAAAGTCTAGTTGATTTACACTGTTGTGTTAATTTCTGGCATACAGCACAATGATTCAGTTATACATATACATATTCTTCTTCATATTCTAGAATGTTTTAAAGTATTAACTCAATGTCATTCATTAGGTGATCCTCCCCAATATTAATTCCTAGGTCCAAGAAACCCCATACACTCTTAGTTTCCCTTAATAATACATAACATAGTGTTTCCCACTGAATCATGATTTATTTATTCACAGAGTAGCAACAGACTAAATTTTATGAAGGCAGGAACCACATCTATTTTCCCATCATTGTAACCTCAAGTCCTATGTACAGCAGGTGCTCAATAAACATTTGATAGGCATGATGTTGGATGATGGGGACACAAAAGCAAATAAGGTCCCGGCTCCCTCTCCTTTCGAGGTTCACAGTCTGATGAGGCTAATTCTTCTTGAAGCTGTTTCACTTTTCAGCCCACACCATCCCTGTGTGTTACTGAGCGCATACATTTACCTCTTCACAATATAATCCAAATTCCTAACAATCCACAAAAAGTCCTCAAGCAAGATTTCATCCAAGATTTGTCATAAACAATAATGCACCACAAATACATCAGAGAAAGGTGATCCTTACAAGACAAGAAGACAACTGAGCCATAGAATAAAAGGAAGCTATGTAGCCAGGCTAACTCATAAAAAGGCTATATAATTTTTTAAAGAAGCAAGAGGAAATTAACCTAAATTTAATTCAAGTCAGGTAAAATGAGCCTCTCTAAAGAACTGAGTTCTGAGAAGCTACCTGATCTACACCAGAGTTGGATGGCACATGACTTAGAAGAGCAAGGGGCTCAGCACAGGGTTATGAACCAGAATATGCAAACTAATGCCAACAAATGACACTTCACAGGCCAGGGCCAGCCCCAAGGAGGGAGCAGCGGGCCAGCCTGAGGTCCACAATCAAGGTCCCAATTCTTGAGGGACACTCGTGGGGTTTTAACAGTGCTTGTCAAATGTTAATGTAGATCAGAGTCCCCTGGAGGGCCTGTAAAACACAGGTACCTGGCCCCCCTCAGAGATTCTGGGGGAGAGCATGAGAGCCTGCATATCTAACAAGTTTCCAGGGGATGCTGAGGCTGCTGGTCCAGGAACCCCGAGTTCAGAGAACGCACCAAACACGTCCCCAGATACACGGACAGCAAGGAGTCAGTGTCAGTGACCTGCAGGGTGTGTACTATGTTTGCCTTTTTTTAATTCCCTGAGCCAGTCACAACCACATGTGCTTTACATCTGAGTGACTCGAGCCGAAAGAGAAGATGAAAGCATTAAGAAGCCATTCTGGTTAATGGGACAGGAAAAAAAAAGCTCCTGAAATAAAGAAGAATCAGAACCAGAGTCTCATGGGTGGTGAGTAGAAGAACTTGACAAGAAAGGGGAAAGTCAAGAGGAGAAATTGCAGCACTGGAGCAGTGCCAGGAGCTGGCGCTCCCACAGACTGTGACTTCAGACCCTGCAACAGCCCCGTTTATTGAGCACTTACTGTTGTTCCCGTCCCTGACCTAGGGGCTACACGTGTCCCGCTGTACCCGCACAACATCCCCTGAGCTAGTTACTGTCTCTCTTTTACAAACATGAAAACAAAGGCTCAGCAAGATGAAGTGCTATCACCCCGGCAGCGCTGGGGTCAGGACTCAAACTCAAGTCTGTCTGGCTCCCAGACTCAACTCTTCTCACCCTCCCAGTCTGCTTTCCTATTCTCCTTCTCTAAAGATGAAGCCTAAAGGAAGACGTATTGATAGAAACCACAAGTAGCAGCTAGAAAGAAGGAAGAGTGAGAATGAGAGGGAGTATGTACAGCGGCTCCGGCTTCAGCTTTGAGACTGGACAGACCTGCATTCAGCTGTGTGCTTCTCCACTAAGGAGCCATGTGGTCTCGGGCAAATCACATAACCTGATTTCAGCTTACTTATCTGTAGAATGGGGATATTAATATTTACCTTCCGGAGTTATTAGAAATAGTATAGATGCTTTTACATTAGAACTTCTGATTTTTATATCAGAACTTTAGATATTTTTCCATTAGAACTAGTATATTTTTAGGACATTTCCTAGCAAATCGTAGTTGTTCAAAAATGAAGGTGGCAGCAGTGATGACGGTAGAGAAAAGACGAGACCCTAGTAGCTGAGGAGCTAGAAAGAGACATTTAACAGCTTTAAATAAGTTTCTAGTCCCCAGGTTTGAATCAAGCCTACACCCAATACAAAGAGAGTCTGCCACTATCACTAACCACCATAGGTTGTGGAAAATGGAGAGGTATCTGAAGATTGGAAGTGAACCATTTCTGACCGTTAATTTTCAAAACTAGTATAAAATATATACTCCAGAAATTCTAGACTTTCAAGCTTAGGGTTGAACTTGTACTTACCCAGTACTGGGGCACAATGGAACATTCCTCCACTAATTTAGAGATAAAATAAACAAGGCTGCCCTCTGAGAGTTATCCAATAAAATCAAAATAAAATGCCAGAGCTGAAACCAGAATTAGTCAAAGTCACCTGGAAGAGACAGAGTGGCTCAAGGGCTCCCACAGATTTCACTGGAAACTAATGGAAAATATTTACAGGACTAAAGGAAGAACATAAAGGGAAGGTTGAATGAAATAAGACAGAAGAAAAAGGAACAGTGGGCAGTAGCTCTTCCTTACTAAGAAGAATTTGCTGTGGTCCAAGTACCTGAACCAAAAACTCCTTAGAGACGGGAACTGTTCTTATTCACCTTTGCATCTCCGGGAACCAGTACAGTGCCTGGCACAACCTCTCAACTCAGTATTTGAAAGCCCCACTGTATGTGTTCTGGGAAGCCAGCGCCATGATGACCGCCTTCACAAAGGATGTGCTGTTCCCTGTACTCTGCTTTGACGTGTCATGCAAAAACGTTCCCCTGGTTCTCCATGACCCATACCCTGAAGTCCCGAGTCCTTCTTAACCTGATATTCCAGCCCAATTCTATTTTCCTTTCCAGTATGGTTTTCCATCCCTTTTCCTAAATCAGCTCTCTCCTCCTGCCAAACTGATCTACTCATGCCTCTCAACCACGCAGCCTTTTATTCTCTGGACTCTGCATTTCCCTACATTATTTGCCCCAACCATAAATGCTCCCTCTGCTTTTCTGCACCTTCTGAGACCCTATCCCTAGAAACCTCCCCGAGCATCTCAGAAGAACTTTCCATCTCCTACTTTCAAACTCTTTGAGCTCTTGTTTCTCTACCCCTCATTCAGCATTCACCAAATACCACCCTGTGTTGCCGTTTGTGTTTTTTCAAATGACCGTGTCTTACCTACAAACCTCACATCTTATTCATCGCTGCATCCTGCCTTGGGCCTTGCACAGAGTTAGCACTTAATAAATATTTGTTGCTGCTGTTAATGATGAAAAACAAATGCTTTGGGAATTCTGAGGCATCTGACATGCCCACACCACCCACATTCTGTGTCATTTCTTCCACTGTAGGTAAACAATGTCCCTTCCGCCAGCAGTTTCCACCGGTCCCTCCCTGTGCCCTGAGTAAGTGGGGACAAAGGGAAGCACTTGTTATTTGTCTCAGACTGGTTGGGAATCTCCAGACTGTCAGAGGTTCACGGGCTTTTGCATCCCAGTAGCTGTCTCTCTCAACCTGCTTCTGGTTGTCAATCAGCTATAAGATCTTAGTTCTAAAAAGTATTTAACATCCCTGGGCTTCTGGCTCTAAATATCTCTGCCCTTTCAACATAGAACTGCCATTAAGAAAAATGAGATAACAGATCTCAAAATGCTCTGAAAAGTCTAAAGGTCTGTGCAACAAGGAAGTGTTCTGAGAAACCAACTTAGTCCTTTTAGACTTCCAGGCTCTCACTTACCTTGGAAGCTTGGTAACATAGCCCCTTAAAGAACTGTCCCCTTTTCTTAGAACCTAGGTTTTTTGGGGTTTTTTTGTTTGTTTGTTTGTTTGTTTCATTTTAATCAGAGAAAGACTGAAGTGTCAGAGAGAAACTGGCTCAGAGGAACAGCTGGGCCTGAAGGTATTTTAAGAGTTCACTGGATGGTGTTCATTTTCTTCCGTGGCCTAATTCTGAGTTTAGACATGCTGAAAGGTGTTTCTTTTCTTCCAAATGCTTCAGAGAACAGCCCTGAGAAAACAACAGGGGTTGCTTAAACATGCAAGACATCTGAGAACAAAAAGCCAGGCAGACTTGGGAAACCTCAGTGCCTCCAGGTCCCTCCAGCTCCGCAGGCCAGGGTCAGGTGTGTGATCACACAGCGCCCATCAACTGGCTCAGAGGAGGCAAGAGAAAGGCCACCTCCTTAGAATCCCTGGCTGTTGTTTCTTCTACTAAGAGGTCGCTTCCACTCAGAGATGAGAACGCCCCAAAGACATATTCCCTCTCCTCTGCAGGATCCTCCAGTTGAGGCACTGATGAACAGGCATGGACACGCTCAGCAAAGTCACCCTCAGATACCCCTTGAGTGCTTACTGTGTGCCCAGCAGGGCCACACGTCTGGTCAAGGTCTGGGATTCCTATATACATCTGGTAGGGCCTGATGCTTGGCATACCACAGGTGACAATACTTCGGCCAAAATCTTAGAGCCTGATCTAGAGCAAGTCCCCTTGACAGAGGTTCTTCTTTAATATCTGTCTGTCCGTCCCTACTGTCACACACTGTTGACTGAATCAGGCCTTTCTTGAGAACAGAGATTGACAGGTGAACAGAAGACCATAAAAGCACATGAGAAGTGGACAAGAAGGTACAGGAAACATAATAAGGCCTTTCCCTGAACCATCATTGCAGGAAGCCTAAACAGCTGAATTTTCTTTTCTCATAGTTCTGGAGGCTGGAAGTCCAAGACCAAGGTGGCAGCATAGCTATTTTCTAGTGAGAGCTCTTTCCTGGGATTGAGGAGAACAGGAGAGAAAGCAAACCCTCTGGTGTCTCTTCTTATAAGGACACTAATCTCACTGGGAGAGCCCCACCTTCGTGACCTCATCTAAACCTCCCAAAGGCCATCTCCAAACTGAAGATGCAGGGGGATGGTTAGGGCTTCAACATATGAATTTGGAGGAAATGCAAGCAATCTATAACAGAGCCCCAGAGAATGTCCAGCACAACCCTCCACACCACTAGAATAACCAGCAAGCCTGACTCTGCTACCTCCTCAAAAATAAAAGCCTTGGGTCTCCATGCAACCTGCGATTCCGTTGGTTTCCAAACCTTTAAGTGGCTCAAGAGTCGTGGACCCCAAATACGGGTCCTGAATCCCTGCCCTCAGCCTATTCCTTCATTTGTTTTATAGTCTTAGAGATTATAAGTATTATATGCAAACGTAAGGAAAACCATAAACTTTATTTTTACACAAACACCCAGAAATTACGTTAGATGAAAAGTAAAAGACTAAGGGGACAAAACCCGTTTCTGCCCCAGGGACTCAATCTGAATCTCTCCCCAGAGTGTGCTCTGACGCACAATCGTGATATTCAAAATCCTTACCAACCAACCAACCAGATGGCACTCAGCAAAGGACTGGGGAGGGTCCTTGAGACCTCCTACTGTGCCCAGACCATTTATCAACCAGAACAGAAGTCTTCCCACATTTAGCAGCTAACACAGCCACACACCTGTGTACTGAGAACTTGCCCTGCTGCTACACAGTCTTAGCACTGAAAATCTCTCCCCCAGGACTCATGCTTGAGTTCAGAGGCTCCCACTCAGCACTTAACCCCTCAGCAGCAGCCCACCCTATTTGCCTCCTTGTCTTTTTTGAATGTTATGTGCTTATCACATTAAATGGGAAACTGCTTTGAGAACTCCACCCCACTGTTTCATCCATGACCCAGAGGGCACAATCTCGTGCTTTTGCACACAGTGGGTCACCAAGCAACACGAAATAAAACCTACCCCAAGTTTTTGGAACCACCCGGATGATCTGGATATCTCTGCCTGACAGACATGTTATGGACTAAATGTTTGTGTCCCCCCAAAATTCATATGCTGAAGACCTAACCATCAGTGTCGCTATATTTGGAGATGGGGCCTCTAAGAAGTAATTAAATGTAAATGAGGTTGTTAGGGTAGGGCCTGATCAGACAAGATTAGTATCCCCGTAGAAAGAGAAGCTTGATCCCTCAGTCTCTCTCCCCTCTTCTCTCTGCTACACAAACAGAGGCCACATGAGCACACAGCAAGATGCAGCCACCTGCAAGACCAAAGAAGAGGCCTCAGAATGAAACCTACTTGCCAACACCTTGACCTTGGACGTCCAGCCTCCAGAACTGTGAGAAATGAATTTCCGTTGTTCAAGCCACCCAGACTCTGGCACTTTGCTACGGCAGCTCAAGATGGCGATACAGCATGACATGCCCGTTGCTTCCATTAAGACAACCCTCTGAGGTTGGCATTATCATCTCCATGTAAAAGGTCTGAACATCGAGGCTTAGAGAGACCACTAATGTGTCTGCGATCACAGAGGCAGCAAGTCCAGCATCAGGCTCAGGTCTCCATTCAACAGACGGCAAAGCCCATGTTCTGAACCGCCAGGCGAGACTGCCAGGTAGAAGTGCCTCACCACAGAAATCCTCATCATCGTTGCCACAGTAACAGTAGCTAACGTACACGGAGAGCTTACATGCTGAGGTATCACGGTAAGCACTTCTCGTTTAAACTCAGTTCATTCTCGCAGCAGCCCTTTGAGGCAGATGCAAAACCATCCCTGGTTAAATAGCACCTAATAAAGAAGCCGAGGACATCCTGACTCCCTTCACGTCAGACTCCTATCAGTGTTCTGCTCTCCCTCATTTCTCCCTGCAGCCGCCTTCACCAAACATTCATGGTGAGTCATGTGCCATTTTGTTGGTCGGGTGTGACTTTCCAAATGGCCTTAAATTCCTTCTGGAACAGGGCAGAGTGCGCCCTGACTTTTCTTCTTCTAATCCACGAAACAGCAGGATGTCGGAGCCCCACTGGGCTCACAAGGACGATGTCTGGAAAAGAGCCAGACAAGATGCCTTCTGCTGGTGGTTTCTTATTTTCTGTCTATTCACACACAGCCCACGGTCTGGTACTGAGGGAAGCAAATCACATCCAGGCACACGCCTAGGAACAGGTCCAACCCCACGTCGCTGGCAGAGATGCAGCCCCCACCCTGCCCTCCTCACAGCTCTCAGCAGCCTGAGCCAGCACCCCGCTTCTCAGGCTCTGCTGAGTGGTGGACCGGTGCGCCACCATCCATCGTCCCTGGCCTCCTCCAGGATGTTAACAGAAGGTGCTGGGTTCTCTTCCACGAGGGGTCAGAAATGCAAGCCCTGCCTTCAAGGCTGACTCTCCCCCAAAGCTCCTCGAGCGGACCGCGTCTCCCCTGGACTCCCAGGCTTCCCGGGGAGGCTGCCTGCATCCCTCTGCGAGGCTCCAGGGGAAGAGTCTGACATCACAGCATGCCCCAAGTGTGAAGTAATGAGCGGGCCACGATCCAAGAAAATGTCCTTCTTCCCACTGGACCCCCCAGAGCAGCTACGTACCCTCTGAGAGAGGGTTTGTGAAGCTGAGAGCAGCGTATCCAGCCCCCTCACTGATCCCCGCTTGGGCACCCAGCAGGGTAAGACGGCCGCTCGGAACAGCAGCTCCACACCCGGGCGCTGTGGCTGCCGGGAGTGCGGGCGACGGGTCGGGGAAGTTCATGGATTTTTTTTAGAAAAGAGGATACTCTGGTTTCAGTGCTTGTTGTACCAACATAACCCATGGTGGTTTTCTTCACATGTGCAAAACTGAAATAATGGTATTGCTTCCCTTCTGACTAGTTACTTGTAAGCACCTGTGTGACTCCTCCGCAGTCCCCAAAGCATCTTCTGATAATGGATGGTCAGCCCCGTCCATGCCCAGGGGAGTCAGGACTCACCTGGTTTCAGAGGGGTCTGGAAAGACTCAGCTGACCCAGCTCTCTCCTCCCACAGGAGATGCCCACCATGCAGTCAGTCCTTTAGGTGGGAAGCCAACCAGAACAAATTTAGGAGCCAGAATTGGTCACCGATATCAAAAAAAGGCCTCAATAATTTTTTCTAACTGGTAACAACACCTGTATCAAGGATCTGAAGTTCACAGCCTGCCATTCTAATGTGCAGAACTGTTGCTTGTCTTATTTTTCTGTGTTTGAACTAAGTCTGCTCAAAAGCTCCCACTCCTGGGCCAAGTAGAAAAGAAATCCAGCTGCTAGTTCAGGCTACCCAGTCTCTTCCCATTAAAACAGTTTCACTGGGGTAGTCTCTCAAGTGCGAAGTCACTTTCGGGGCTGTTTCCTTCCTCCAGGGGGCACCCCTGCGACGCCTCCATCCTAGCGCGGCGAGTGAGTGTGAGGTGATGTGTTGCACCCTCGAAGCACAGAGAGAAGGCGTCCCCGTTACCCTCTGTTGAGCACTGTGATGTCTCCTGGTTCCTGGGCGTTGGCCTCTGTCAACTGCAAGCTCCTCTGAAGTTCAGCAACTGGGGACATAGGTGCTCTTTTCCCGGGGCCGAAACAGGGCCCAAGGACCCCCCACTGGCTGAATCAGCCCCACCTTGGCTCTTGGGTGACTCAGAGTGTCATCCACACCCTTCCTCTGATATAGGGACTGTCCACCTCAAAGCCCCTGAGCATGTTCACCTTGTCCCTTACCGTGATGACCCCAGGGGGACAGACTCACTGGTTCTCCATTGTCAGTTGTTTTCGGAGTGCCCACTAAAGGCACAGAATCCAACCACTTCTCACGGGTCCAGCCACATGGTCTACTGCCTGGATAACCGCTGTGGCTACTCAACAAGTCTCCTTCCGGCCTCCACTCTTGCCACCCACAGTCCAGTCTCAACACAGTAGCAGACTGACCCTTTCAAAACCAAATGCAGGTCCTATCACTCCTTTGCTCAAAACGCTCCAGGGGCTCTCATTTCAATCAGAATAAAAGCCAAAATGTGAGGCTGCACTCAGCTGACACCCGCTCCCTTTCTGACGTCACCCCTCCAGCTCTGGCCCTCGACATCCCTCCTCCTCCACTCATCACGCTGGCCACCTGGCTGAGTGCAGCTTAGGGCCGGAGGGAGAACGATGGAGACGGAAACAGCAGGTGGACTCAGAAAGGAAAAGGGTGTGGCCGGAAGGGTCACAAGGTGGGGGAAGGCAAGCTTTGACAAACACGGGGAGAGAGAACACCTCTGAGCTGGTCCCTCTGCCTCTGCCCCGCTTCCCCACATCCACCTGGCCAAATTCCTGTTCCCTCCATGCCTTTGTTCACCCTCCCCCTCTCCATGGGGCCTCTTCTGCGCATTTGATACCGCAAGCTGCTTCCTGCCACCTCAGCAGCATTTCCAGTTTTCCGTAGCAGCTCTTACCTAACATGGTCTATGAGCTACTTATTTATCACGTCTGTGCGTCTCCTTACCTGAGATCCCGAAGACCTAGATTCTATGCCTACCCCCAGACCCAGTGAATCAGAATCTTGGCGGGAGGCGGGGGGGTGCAAAACAGGCATATTTTAAAATCTCCCCAGGTGATTTTACTATGTAGCCAGGTTTAGAAAACATTGAGAAATAAAGAGCACATTTCCAAATAGTTAATCTAAAAAAAAAAAAACTCAAAATGTCTCAACAAATAAGCCTTATTCTCTCACCACAATGAAATGAACCTAAAAAATATTTTTTAAATCAACAGTAATACCCAGAGGGGGGAAAAAACCTTTGAAAGGTCTGTAAGAGAAAATATATACAATATATTCATAGAATCATCTAAATTGCGATGAAAATCTAAAAGGTAAATTAATACCATAAACTCCAGGTTCTGGTCCCTCTAGGGAGAGGACAGGGCTGTGACTAGGAAGGAATCCCAGGTCTGAGGGTCCCAGAGTGTTCTTTTTCTTGACCTGAGTTACACATTGGGTTTTCTTTATAACTAATTGTTAAACTAGACATGTACGTTTTAGGTACAATAAAAATCTTTTAAGAACATAATTTCAGGAGAAAGCTGTCCTCAAAAGTAAATGCATATTTTTCAATACATTTATCACCATGCTAGGGCGTGGGTTTGGGAGTTACATGGATCTGGGTGTGAGCTCCAGCTCTGACACTCCCAGCTGCACTCCCTCGGGCAAGTTACACAACCTGTCTGTCAAGTGGAGCGAATGCACGTATCCATCTCGGACGGTTGTTCAGAAGATGAAATGACAGTGACATCAGCAAAATGGCAGCATAGGGATTTCTAGCATTTGTCCCCCTGTCCCCAGAATCATCCATCTGAACAACTATCCACACACAAAAATATCAAAGATTCCAGGTGAGGATTATAGCACCTGGGTAGAGAACAGAAATGAAACAAAACACATTAAGGATGGTAGGGATGATAGATTCATGTTATCCCCATCCCCGTCCCCCAAGCCTGGGCTGCCTGGTGTGGAGAGAGACACCCTCTCCTTGGAGGAGAGTGAAGTGAGTTCCCAGCCCCAGGCCAACGCCTGCAGCCCCAGCTGGCTTTCTGCAGGCTCCTGCAGACCCAGGTCCCCCACTCACCCCAACTCCTGTGGCTCCAGCAGCCCCAGGCAACTCTAAGAAGCTTCCTTGGCTCCAGGCTCCCAGCCCACCCGGAGGCAGCCAACTCCCATGGCACCAGACTCCCAGCAGGCTCCTGCAGAGCCAGGGTCCTGGTACATTCCAGCATCATACAGCTCCTGCAGCCCTGGACAGCTCCTTTGTCCCCAAGCTCCCACTCAGCTCCCAACCAACCAAACAAGATAAAGAAGAGGGGAATTGAGGAACTGAAACATCTGGGAGGTCACAAGGGAGAGGAAAGGCAGTGAATGGGAGGGACCCAAGAAAAAGAGAAATAAGACCGACTATTCCCTTGGACACCTGTTGAATGAAAGGCACTATGGTAAATGATTTTATGCAAACTTATTTCATTTAATCCTTTCCCTCTGAGACACATATCATTAACTCCATTTTCAAAAGAGAAACTGATTGGTTCCAATAGGGTTGAGTGAACTTTCAGAAGGTCCACTCAGTCAACAAAACTTTAAAGTACCCGAGGAAAAGGCACAATGGAAAATATTAAGGTGCAGCACCCATACTGAATAGACACAGCTAATAACATCTGAGTTAGCAGATGAAATAATCAACATCTAATATCTGGTGCCAGGTATGCTCCTTCACACCAAGTTGCCTACCCCAGTTGCTGGTTTTCCTGGAACCAGCCCTAGCAAACATGACCCCATCGTGTGCATCTGCGTGGTTCCTCTGAAGAACAGCATTTAGCATTTAGCTGGTTTTCTCCCTTTACACCAGCCAGGTGGGAAACCAAAGGAGACCCAGCATGAGCAATGCCTTCTCTTGCTCTCTATCATTCCATCATGCACACAGCAAGATGAGTCCATCATCCCATCAGGCATATAGCAAGATGAGACAAAGTGGGGGGCGGAGGAGATTGGGGAGGACCACCTGGCAAAGGTGATGCTTCCTGCCTCCCTCCTCCAAATCCCTCTACACCCAGATCTGCCCAAAAGCCTCTAAGAACCATTTACCAGAAAACCCCACAAATAATGACCAACGTGATTCAAGTAAATTATTGGCTCTTTGAACTGACACTTACCATACTAAAGAAAACATTCAAAGACAACAGTGGATGTGTGCTTCCATGTTGCCCACCCACATGGAGGCTGGGAACAGGCCAATAGATAGAAAGGTCATTGTCATCAAGATTTACACTTACCCAGCAGGAGTGGAAGGGCTGCAAGAGTTATGTGACTCACTGAAGTTTGGGGTTAACTGATACATCATAAGAACATAAACCAGTGGTTTCTGCAGGTGACCGTTAAACACAGCATTCAATCTTCCTGGGTCTGGAAGCCATTCTTCAGATTGTCCATTAAATTCCTTTTTATTATCAGCAACTGGCCTTCTTTAAAAGATCCATGTAAAAGATCCATGTGGCTAGTAGCCTTCTACTGTCAAAACAGGGAAAGTGGACTTTTTTCCTTTAAAAAAAGTTATGTTGAAGTCACTTATTTTAATACAAAAAAAAAAAAAAACACAAAACCAAGTAAAGGAAATTCTTACTTGGAAGCCAGGACACAACATGCAATCACAAAATCAAGTTCTTTAAAATTGGGCCATGCTAACCATAGACTCCCACTGACTCAGCACTGATCTGTGCTCTGAAACGTGCACTGTGTCTCTTGCAGTTAGTTAGTGATGTATATGCCATGGGGAGAAAAGTGAAGATGACTGAGGAGTTTTTCTTAAGTTCAATCACTTTGCAAGGACCAGGATACAAATAAATGTCTTCCAAAACTTCCAAGGTATCCTACAAAGGAAGTAGACATTGGAAAATGAGAAAACAAAAACCCATTCTTATGAAAAATGCAGAGGAAATTTTTTGAATACCTACCTTTGTGAAACCCTCTTCCCTGGGGACTTACAGTGCCTGCAAATATCTGCACACACAGCCCACAACAGTGGCTGGCCAATCATCATTCCCAGTCACCTTTCTCTCTTGCTCACTCCCACTATAGAGGCTGAGAAAAACCAGATACTTGCTTTCCAAGCCTCTCTTGCAGCTAGAGTGGTCATGTGACCCACTTCTGTCTAGTGAGGAGCATAGGAATATCTGCTGGGAGGCATCTGAGAAGAAAGGGGCTCATTTTGCTCTCAAGTTGAGGGCTTGGTCATCTTGCAACCATAAGGTCAGAGCAAGAGAATTCCAGAGATTTTGTGCCAGGATCAGAATACTAGAAGTGCTCAACCAGTCTTGGAACTACCTGCCTCCAAATTTCTTATTAAGTAAACAATAAAGTATCTCCTGGTTAGGTCGCCACTTGTTGGCTTTCCTCTTACTTGCAGCCAAAAGCATCCTACAGAAAACAATGAGCAGCCTCTGTTCTCACTCCAAGCAGGATTTGGCACTTCAAAGCAGCCCCTAAAAGCAAATCCTGTTCTGCCCAGCATTAGCAATTAATGAACATTTTTGCTGAAAAATCTTAAGGAAATATGAAGAAGGAGGTTCAATCACACATTACTCAGTGAAATTTAATAAAAATCCAGGATAAATCAATTTGTTTCCCTCCAAAGTCCCAGTTTACATCCCGTTGCCTTATTCCTCTCAACATTTGTCCCATGCAGATTTCACAGCCTGGCTATTTTCAGTCTTCCCAGCCTCCTGGAAATAACCAATTCCCAGCCCCCTTTTTCCATCTCTGGCAATTTAGCTCTCTTCTGGAATCTCCGATCATGAATTCCTACACCTAGAACTACTTGGTAAGCAAAAGGCATAACTTAGGATCTGTCCTCTTTAGAAGACAGAGTCTACAGATAGTAAATAGCATGTAATCTTTCTTTTTCACAAATAGTTTGTCTCTTACTACATACATTCTCTGTCGCTGTCAGTTTGATTGAGTAACTGAGAAGGAAGGAGAGAAATGAAAGGAAAGGAAGAGAAAGGGGGAAGAAAAGAGAAGGAACAAGAAATAAAGGTAAGGCTTCCCCTCATTACTCACTTTTCTACCATTAACCCCCACCTTCCCCCGACCCCAAAAAGGCACTTCCTTCTATTTCTCCTTCTATCTTCTGCCTTTTGGATCTCCTTCCATCAGCTGCAGAAACTTCTGAAAGAACAACCTATACTCCCCATCTCCCTTTTCTTGCTTCCCATTCACATCCTCACCTGGTCTACAGTTTCAGCCCCCTGGCACGGCATTAGAACTGCTTGGGCAGAGTCTACAACATTTTGGTGCCAAGATGACCCATCCAAATAAAATCACGGTGCTGCCATGACAGGCTGGTGCTCTTTTGCTTTGATGTAGGTTCCCATTACAAGCTAGCATCATAAGGTATCTTTAGGCCACGGCTCAAATTAAAAGCCCACAGACTGAAGGACCAAAAATATTACCTTTTAATCCCCCATCACTGCCAAGGCACACACACTCTCCAGAGTCACTGCATCCACACAAGAAACTCTACCCAATTGTGATAATATCAGCTCAGGTCCAGAAGCCGGGTCACATCCACCCAGGACTCTTGTAGGTGGAAACCCATGCCAAAAATGATGGAAAGTGCAATCCATGAAACAGCAGTGGCAAGCAATGCTGGTGGTAAGCAAACAAGCAAATGGGCTTCAGGGTTTCCTGAGATACCTGCTGCTTTTCACCCCAGAGGTAAGGTAAGTACGCCCTGCAGAGGTGGCATCCAGCACTTTCTCGCCTAACTGCAGTTACAGGTGACAGTGCCATGATCTCCCCTGCAGTGCAAAAAAAAAATAAACCCTGGGCTTCAAGAAGCTTTTGCCATTTTTTTTTAACATTCTTTCTAAAAGCATGAAAACTCTTCTTCAAGTTGAAGAGATTTCCTACCCACTAGGGTTAGGAAACACCCTAGAGTCTGGTTCTATCCTTCGAAAAACTCACTGGCTGCCTGTGGCCCGAGGAATGCATGAGGCTCCTGGGCGTCCTTCCCTGGGCTGCCATAGGGTGCTTCAGGATAGGGGCCTGGGATTTGGAACGTTCTCTTGTCTCTCGATTGCAAATGGCATGAAAGTATAGACCATGTGGAAAGAAGGAGGAGGGAGGAGCTGCCAGGGCTACAAGGGCTGTCGTCTTGCTGCAGCACGATGGCTGAGCTGAGAGCTAAATGCCTTTTCCATCCCCCGAGGACCTGGCTTGATCGGGCAACACATTGCTGGCCTCATCTTAGCCCAGCCATCACTTTCGACTCAGTTTTTGTCAGGCATCAAGAGGCCAAGGGAAAGGCTAGAGGAGTAAATCAGGCATCTGTTGATTCAAGTGGTTTTTGTTCAACTTTTGTGTTTTTTTTTTTTTCATCGCACTGTGCTCTTTCCCAGCCCTACTCGTAGAAGGAGCAGCTCTGCCAGACAACCTGGTAGCACCAGCTGCTTCAGGGGAGAGGCGCCTTACACAGGGCCCAGAAGAGGCCAATTACCTGCCTGCTTGTCTGAGTAGATTTCACTTGGCCAGGAGTTGCTAAAAGCAAACTGCCTTGGAGGGCGCGTAATGGCTTGAATTGATCTTATACACAAGTACGTAGGACAGGAATTCCTCAGAAGACACACCTTGAGTCAAATCACTGTGTCCACTACAGAGCTGTTTTTCCACCCATGTACTGGGGGAGAGGGGACCTGCTTTCTTGCCAATTAAAAAGAAAAAAAGAGTGCTAGGGATACAAAGCACTTATCCCCCAGCTAAAGCAGAAGTCTCATTATTTGCCTCGCTTTTATCACTGTCCCTCTCATTCCTCCACTGGCACAAATCAGGCCTCCAGAGCTTATTCAGGCCCGTTTTCCTGAGACAACACTGCCTCCTAGGAAGGTACTAGAAATTATTAGGTGGAGCTGGCTCCTGTCTTTCACACAGCTGAGTTAACCCCATTGCCAACTCGACCTTATAAGAATCATATTTCAGTAAAATTATCCAACCACGTGGTCTCCCCGTCTAGACCACAAGCTACATGAGGGCAGAGACTACGTCTTACTCA
Organism: Camelus dromedarius; assembly: GCF_036321535.1. Taxonomy (NCBI): domain Eukaryota; kingdom Metazoa; phylum Chordata; class Mammalia; order Artiodactyla; family Camelidae; genus Camelus; species Camelus dromedarius. The sequence continues at coordinate 34,047,569 of NC_087455.1, forward strand.
TGTTCTATGCTCAGCCTCTTTCTTGGCACATGAGTCACTCTACAAATCTTAGTTGAACTTAAGTTGGTCATTTTCTGGAATTAAATGGGTTGAGTTCTCATTTTTTATATTCAAAGCGAAGTCCCCACTATCAGTTTCTCTCCTGGCTTTAGAAACCTCGAAGCATTCAGGATTTCTCCAAAAAATTTTGTTTACGATTCCCTAAGCCAGCCCCGGTTTACTACTGTTATTTTTACCATTTAGCTTTTTTTTCCTCCTTTCATTTCAAAAGTATCTCAGTTTGAAGTATAAATTACATGGTCATCTGTGTTGGTCCGGCCCATTGAGAAGCAGACACCAAGATGGGATTACACAGGCAAGGGCTATATTAGGGGAAATACCTTTTAAGAGATGAAATGGAGAGGGAGCCAGGTAGAGCTGGGGGAGTGGTCAGATGCCAGGCAATTCTCGAGAGGGAGGGTCGAGTGGAGGCCTCCAAGACGGCCAGCAGTGTAAGGAAGGTTTGGCGATGCAGTCGGAAACTCCAGAGCCAAAGTTGGCCATCAGAGGATACACTTGTCTCCTAGGAATGGGCCTGCCTCAGTCTCTGTAGCACGCTCAGCCATAGGCCTGCAGGACACAATTGTAGAGATGGGTTTCAGAGCTAAGGTCCTTGGTCAGTTACGGTCTTGGGATTGGCAATCTGCAACCCGTGCGGTTGGTGCCTCCTTGAGTTGTACAAGGCACAGTCTGCCTGGAAGTATTTTGACCAAACACCCATAACCTCTGCCAGGCTCTGCAGAAGCCACCCTTAATAAACACACATTCCAAGTAAAAGGAATGCCCTTGCTCTGCCCAGCAGCTCCTGCTGTCCTCACACAGAGGGTTCCCAAGGACTCACAGAGCACATGACGCCCCACCTTCTCCGCACTTGCCAGGCAAGCAGGCTCACCAAGGGCAAAGGGTTCCTCACACCAAGGTCTGATAAAGAATCGTTCTGTTCGTCTCTTTGTTTTTAAAAAAAAAAAAAAAAACACGGGGCTAGCAATGAGACGGTCTGGCAGGCAGGGTCCCTGCACTCTGGCCTGCCTTTATTACAGCACAGCAAGCAGACGAGGCTGTCAGGCAGGGACATTTCCCCCAACCCTCACCATGTCATGCACCTCCTCTGCCCTGGTAGTCAACCTACCACCAGATCATGCAACCTCCTTCTGAGACAAGGGAAGGCCTCAGAGAATTTGCTGGTGAGGCCTAAATTGATCCTGGGGTCTGGCTGGAAAAGTGCCCTAGCCCACCAAAATGTCCACTTTGCTATTCACTGAAAAGAGTGTACACATGGAAATGTAAGCGGCTTTTGGCAGGAAGAGCTCTCTGCAGGAGGCCCGTTTCGTCTTGTCTCTAACCTTAAACCGGGCCAGCCCCACGCTCAACTCATCTCCATACCCCGCACACCTTTCAAATCTTGTGATCACACAATACTTTGCCTAACATGTTGGTTCCTTCCTTCGATCAAAGAAGTAGAAATGGAGAACAAGTAATTAACTGACGACCAGTGACCAGACCACACTCTAGTGTCCATTTGAAGTCAACATGAATATATTTCATGGGTCAAAACATCGGGAAAGGGGGCAGGGTGGGAATGAGTGGCTGGGTTCAGGCACACTTCCCAAGCTCATAACATCACCAAACACCAGATCTGCAGGCTGGCTGGCCTGAGTGACCTCCCCCAGGGCCACATGGAGTCCCTTGGCAGTGAGGCATCACCGCTCGGTGGTGAGATCATGCCTAGAAAGACTTCTGAAAATGTGAACTGCTGAGAGTCATCATTAATTATATATTAGAGGGCACTCAACCAGGAATGCTGGCGCGCACAGCCAAAGGGAAACCTCAGTGGTCAGCAGCTGGAATAGAGGCTGCCTCGTGCTGTGACTGACATCAGCCATCTCCAGAAACGGGGGTGTGGCTCAGAGGACTGTCAGCCTCAGGGGCTTCAGGATCACAGCATCACAGTCTTGTGCTTAGAGAACATGGGGACTGCTGGGAGAGAGGCTCAGAGACACCACACCGAGCGTACAAATGAAAATGACAGTCCCTCCATTACGGAGTCCCAGAGAACCCAGGATTACCCTGCATTCTGAGGGCACATATGGAAGTCTTACCCTCAGAGAGCTCAAACTCCAGCCATAGATGTGGAGACAAAACGAGCCTGGTGTGTAAGTAACCACCACCACATTGGCAATAGACAAGTTCTCTAGGGGTCTGTGACACCCTTTGCTCTACACGTGTTTCCTGAGCATTACGGGGCACGTCAGTTGTTGTGCTGGACACTGGAAACCCAAGAGGAGAAAAGTCAGGGATCCCTGAGCTCATGAAGCTCATATTCCAGCAGATACAAAACTTCTGATGGTTAATTTTGTATTGAATACACATTTGATAAACACTATGAAGGGGAATGAGAACAGTAATATCTGAGCAAAATAAATTCTTTTGGCTTAAAACAATAAGCAAGTCTGTGGACAAGTCAATAAGCTTCAGGTGGACACCAGGGAGGAGGATTACTGGGGGGAAAGGGAGCCTTGACCAGACAGAGACTGTCTCCCCAGGGCTGGAGTGACTCTGGCAGGGAATGATCCAACTGGAGAAGCTGATCCTGGAGAAGACAGCAGGGTGGGCTGGGCAGTGACTGATGGAAGAAAGGGGGCAGCCGCCAGGAAAGCCTGCTGGGGCTGAGTCTGAGAGGGTCACTCACTTCCAAGGCTGAGTGAAAGTGGTTAAGGTGTGACTGGCCTGTTGTGGAAACCACCCAGTTAACTATTCTCATCCTCCTTCATCTGGTCACCTGAGTCTCCCCACTATGTACCAGCCACAGTGCTGGATGCTAGGTTCATACTAAAAGAGCTAAAAGAGACATAATGTCTCCCACAGAGGAACGCCGTCTGATGGGGGAGCTAGACAAGCAAATAAGTCACGATGGGTGTGGCAAAGCTGCAGTGGGCAAGCACAGAATGCCAGCAGTACTCGTCTCCCCACTAACACATTACCCTGCTCGGCTGCAGTCCTACTCAACCAATTGTAGCTCCCTCACTTTACCTGCTGTGGATGCCATTCTTCCCATAACGCTTCACCCACACTGTTGCAGAGGCTGGGCGTTTCCTCTGCCTCCCCTCTTCCTCTGGTTAAGTCATACTCTCATTGCACGACTCTCCTATCCACATGTTCTGTCTCCTCCTTTGCTCACTCGTGGTGCACGTGACTTTCCCCTGCTAGAACACTTAACCTACTCTAAGGCAATTCTTGCCTTATGCATCCTTCTTCTCTACTAGACACAGGAAAGGACCCATCCATGTATCATGTGTGCTGTTTCCCAGTGCACTCATTCATCACAGTACTGAAGGTTTCTGAATGAATGAATGAACACACGAATGAAATGGGACAAAGAACGCAACTTCTAAGAGCTGAGAGAAACAAAACCAGAGGAACAAGGCATGAGGCTGATAATTCTGAACAAAGATAGGCAAAGATGACTGTGCCCTCTGGCAGGATTTTTTCCCCAATAATTTTCTCCTTTATTCTAGTTTTTTTTTAAGCAAAGAACAGCATACATTTAATGTGTACAATGTGATGAGTTTGGACATACACAAACCACTGTGATTCCATCATCACAAGGTAACAGATACGTCCAGCACCTCCCAGAGAGAAGGCTGACGGAGCTGGGCCACTCTGCCCCAGGACTGGTCTTTTGAGCCACTCAGACGTTTAAAGTCAATAATATTATACCAATCAGTGATATTTACAGTTCCCAGGCGCATTCCACCTGATCAAAAATAAAAATATAAATACCCTTTGCATGCATAGGTATGCGTGACCTGCTTTTTAGCCTTTTAGTCACAAGGAAAAAAAAACACATTCGTTCACTCAGAACTACAGCACATAAGCCCCTGAAGCGCTCTACAGTGTAACATCTGGAATTCATCACTAAGGTTATACTAGTCAAGGAGCCTGCAATAGGGAGGTAGGATAAGCCTTAAAACAGACACAGACACGGAAGTGGGCTGAGGCAGGGTAGATTCCAAACTCATCTTCAACTTAGTTTTGCTCTTGGACAATTAGTTTGCAGTTCAAGTGGCATTTCCTAACAGAACTGAGATTGACAAAGTTGTTAACAACACACTGAATTAGAAGCCAAAGGCTGGGAGTGGTTGAAAGTCTTTGAGAAAAATTCAGATATCTCTCAACATATGGCTGTTTTTAGACTTGCAGGTGTTGCTTGGTTTGGTTTTTTAAGTGGTTCCTCCTCACCTGCAACCAGAATCTTACCACACTTTACTGCAGAATAATCAGGGTGGTGTTCTTAGAGCAGCCCAGCTCCTTGCCCTGTGCTATGTGAACTGTCCTCTGTCCCTCAGGAACTTGACAACCTCAATGAGCATGGAAGTTACAGGTCCTTCACCAGACTGCCCCGAGCTGAGCACTGTCCTTAGTAAGGAATTTGTAGCCCATGTGACAACGTAAGTCACCTTGACAGCCAGGGGGCTGTGACACCCACCCAGGAAAGGAAGTCTTCCCACTACAAAAGAGCTACCTGGGGACCAAGAGGCGGGCAGAGGAAGGCGGCAGAAGAGCCAAGAGCCACACAAGGGAGTCCCTGGGTCAGAGAATGAGAACCAAGAAGTGTGTGGGCTCTGGAGTCAGAGCTGCCTTTGAACCCCAGCCCTGTTTGGGGTTTTTTGTTTGGTTGATTGGTTTTCTGTTTGTTTCGAGCTGGGCTGCTTTAGCTCTCTGAGCCTTACTCTCCGCATTTTTAAAATGGTAATAGTAATAATAGTATCTATCTAATTAGACTGTTGGTGATACAAGTATTCAGTTATGTAAAATGCCGGAACAGAGCCAGGCACGCAGTAGACCTCAATAAGTGAGTCTTATTATGCATCTGGCAGAGTGTCCTATGCAGTAGCTGTCCAAACCACTGGTTGGGAGTCTTCAGTTACAGTCTCCTAGGGACAGGGAAACTGGGGACTTGTGATCTGGACTGTATACGGGCCTTCTAATTTTTTTTTTTTTTTTTTGCTGTCATCTCCATTTCCTTTTATTTCCACTCTTCTCTTTTTTTAATTTCTTTTTTTTTACTGAAGTATAGTTGCTTTACACTGTTGAGTAGTTTCAGGTGTACAGCAAAGTGATTCAGTTATATATATATATATATATATATATATATATATATATATACACACACATACACACAAATCTATTCTTTTTCAGATTCATTTCTATTATAGATTGTTATGAGTTATTACTACAAGATATTACAGGATAGCTCCCTGTGCTATACAGAGGCCCATGTTGGTTATCTATTTTATATATAATAGTGTGCAGATGTTAAACTCAAACTCTTAATATATCCTTATCCCCACTTTCCCCTTTAGTAACCATTTGTTTTCCATGTCTGTGAGTCTATTTTAAACAAATTCATTTGTACCTTTTTTTTTTTTTTTAGATTCCACATATAGGCCACATCATATGATACTTGTCTCTCTGTCTGACTTACTTCACTTAGTATGATAATCTCTAGGTCCATCCATGTTGTTGCAAATGGCATTATTTCATTTCTTTTTATGGACAGCCCCCCAAATCTGAAGGCTTTGAATACTGGTCACAAATTCCCAAAATGTCAGAGCTAGAAGAGAAATTGTCTAGACTGACTACTTCTTCAAAATTTCTTTTAGGCCCAAAAGCTGTCCTTCAAACAAAAAGTTAATGCAGAAACTCAATACAAAACAGAGCAAAGTTAACCTGGTTGGAGTGAGAGCGGCAGGGATGGCAGAAACCACTTACCTGATACTGGCAGCCATCCCTGTGGGGATACCCTTGAAGCATGTCCACAAGACCCCCACGTCCCCAGATAACACAGTTAGAAAACTAGGGTCTGGTACACCCTCCTATTTTATAAGTGGAGAAACTGAAGCCCCGAAAGGTTAAGTCCCTGCCCCAGTGGTATTCACAGATTGAACATAAAGCTGGATCTAGAACCTGTAAGACCCTTTGCCATGTGATGATGTTGGTCAGGCCAATGATACCCTAAAGAGGAGGAAAGAATAAATTTGTCTTTGGTGCTCCCTCACCTTCCCAGCACACACACCCCTTCCCCCATCATCCCCCAGTTACCCAGTACCCTCATTCAATCTTTGACTGACAAATATGTCCCCTCCCCAACTAGCATAGCACTCCACCCCAGTCTGCCCTCCCCAAACGAGCCCTTCCTCCAAATCTTTTCAGTCTCTTCCTCTCTCTCAAAACTTATCTGCCCTCTCTTTTCCTCTCAAGACCCTGCTCCCTACGGATCTACATGCTGACAAACCAATCAGTAAAGAATAGTTTTAAATGCTTGCATATTACCCAAATAATTTCTGTGAGTATATTTTAACAAGAACCTTCTAATAATCCTTAAAAAGAAAACTATAAGAGGAAATTCATTAAATAAACAACAAGGACCTACTGTATAGCACAGGGAAATGTATTCAGTATCTTGTAATAACCTATAATGGAAAAGAATCTGAAAAAGAATATACATATGTGTGTATATGTATAATTGAATCACTTTGCTGTACACCTGAAACTAACACAACATTGTAAATCAACTATGCTTCAATAAGAAATAAATAAAAGTAAAAAATAATAAAAAATAAAAAAGAGGAGATTCATGTTGATGACTAGGAATTTTTAGGCTTACAACACTACGATCGCATTGATCACTTTGGCTACAGCTATGACTCACACCACGTTCCCATTTCTTACTCACCTCCAAGTCCAGACAATTTACTAGTATTATTAGTTATCATAAGAAGAGGGGACTTCTGTTAAGTCAGAGGTGAAAGACTAGAAGGGGAAGTGGAAGCTGAATCAAATACACCAAAAGGAAATCTGGCACAAGAGCCCCAACTGGACATTCCACAAACACGCTCCCTATCCACTGTCCTCATGTACCTGACATAACACTACACCTGAGCAGTGCAAAAATCATAAGCACTTTGATTGTACATAGTGCTGCAGAAATAACTGGCAGTCAGAAGACCCAGGTTCTAGTCCCAACTCTGCCATTAACTAGCTATATGGACTTGGAAGATTCTCATTACCTCTTTAAGCCCACATATCCTCAACTGTAAAATGGAGAGGGGGGTTATGATGCCTCAAAAGTCATTTCAGATATAATTTTCTATGATTCTGTCATCCTTCAAGGTGTTTCCCTTTGGGGAAATATGGTATGGACAGCTGGCCACCAAAAATGTGGGCTCCTCCCCCTACAATTTCCCCTCATCCGCTAAGAGGCAGCAGCCTGCCAGGGGCTGCTTCTCGCAGATGCCCCTGCATCTAGGTGACATCACGTGGCTACCTCTCCCCAACAGAATATAACGGAAAGTGATACATGTCACTCCAGGCAAGGTGACTGAGACACAGATGCCCCTTTTCCACACTCTCTCCCCCTATCTCTGGCTGGATGCAGAAAATTCTGACAGCCTATAGGAGGCAGACCCACAAGACAGAGGAGCCTGCGTCCTTGGGTCACCATATGGAGGAAGCCACATTGACCAGACATAACTCGTGCTCGACTATTACGTGCATGAGAAATAAACTTTAGGGCAAAGCCACTGAAATTTGGTGGTCTGTCTGTTACAAGCACCTAGCATTACCCTAACTACTATCAAAAAAAAAAATACAGAGCTCTGTAAGACTTAGACCTTCAATAAAATTTGAAAAATATTTATGGAAAGGGCTATGATAAGATCAGGGAAAATTGAACAATGAGAAAAATAGTCCCTCCCCAGGTTCAGTAGCCCATAGAGACACATATTTCTAGTAGAACATATTACTATGCTATGTTGCAAAATGGGGTAAATTCCATACGAAAGCAAAGATCTGTACAGAAGGGAGAAAGGGAGAATGAGTAAAGCCCACCCAACTCACCTCACTGAAGACTGTTCTGGAAAATATCCAAGTGAACCATAATTAGTTCCCAGATTGAGTTGAAATTATGTTTAAGTCCTGTCTCCGAATACTCATGGTGACCCACACTGCCCTCTGGTTAACACACATGGCCTGGGGGTGATGGCTGCTCCCCCCAGCACACCATGAGTCCCAGCACGCCCCGCGCTCACCCCGGGCACAAAGAACGTGACTTCCCCAGGGCTGCAATTCACCCTTTCCTAACTCTTTAATTTTCAGATGAAGGAACAAGATATGTCAGGCACACCGACCACCCAGAGGGACTGAGGGGAAACACAATTACCATCTTGGGAAAGCTGTCTAAAAGGGCTGATCCTGAGGTATTTAAAATTTGCTAACACCTTTGAAAGGAGAGCAGTTGGATATCAGGTGGTCACTAGCCACTGAAAGTTACTCTAAACTACTCAGGGGTTGAGGATATTGCCATTTATTACTTGGGGACTTGTCAGAGTATTACTTTCATTACACTAATAAATACTGTAAATGTCAAAATAAAAAATACTCTAAGTTCTGGAACTTGTCTTATCTAAATCTATATGGTCTGGAAATATTTAGCAAGGGAGCCCTGTAATACAAAACAGATACAGAAAGGGTCCCAAGGAAAGCCCTTGGGAAATGCCAAACTATTAATTACATGTTAAACTGAAACTCTCTTTAACAGCAATTGCCTCAACTGCAAAGAACAAAGCTGAACATACTCCAGGGAAGGAGGAGAGGGGTCCAAGTTCTCTGGCTCCTTCCAGTAAAGGCCCTTTAAAGGTAAAAAAATTGTGATGGGTATTTGAATTTTGTTTAGATTGTGGAGAGAGGGGAGGAGAAGCTTGTGAATTTCTATTTCTCAAATTCTGAAATCATGAACCTAAACTAAACCTAAATAAAGATTAGTATGACAAAAACTCCCAACGAAAATTTGCCAGGGAGACTCTCGTGTCTGGCAAATCTGCCTAGAAGCCCTCTTCTCACATGGAATCCATGTCATTTTTCAAAATATTTTCATCTTAAATCCAAAAAGGAACAGAAAAGTAAAAGAATGTGCATTCAAAGGTGAATTTCACATACAAACACATGGATGGGTGGATCACTCTTCACAGTTATACACTTTGATGGAGAGTTTGTAACTATGTGACACGTGTTCTCTAAATTGTTTCACAGAAGAGATACTATATAATATTAAGCAGCAACACTGATGCCACAGACTGATTTGGTCACGTTCAGAACGCACAGGAATGTGACTAGCATACAGAGGGCATAGCCATTGGGCATGGACATTAAAAGAGCTCATCCTCCACATAAAAGCCCAGTAACTTACCTGCACCAACCCCGCTAAGCTCAGCTCAGCTCCGCACTCTTCCAAGAGCCATAACCACCCACAATGATGCATCCTTGGGCACTGGCGGAAATCCCATAATAGCTAACATGCTACAGCGGGCCTATAAAGTCTGTTTTTAAGTTTGTTTATCTTTATGTGCTGAATTCCCCCACAGCCTCCTTGATGAGGCCATTAAGTGCTCAGTTCCGAAGCTGGTGCAATCTCTGTTTTTCCTTTGACTTTTGCCATTCAAATCTGGGTCTCCACCCATGAGTCCCTGGTTGCCAGCTGGCTCTTGGGTACCTGCTTGGCAGAAACAGCTCACTCTTTTATTCCATGCTACCTGGCTTCTTCCTGCCACAAGGAGGTTTTCCCAAAGCGGACAGAAGGCATTTCACACAGGATGAGCAATTATTTGTGTTGTGTTTTGCCACCAAGTCTCCTTACTGCTCTCCCAGGCAGATCTGATGGAGTTCCTCTGAACAGCTGGGAAGGATGTGAAACTGAGGCAGTTGCTAGTCAGTTACTTCACTGGCTGCAGTCATGGCATTGATACATTTCATTTTGTGTTCATTTTTTTTAAATCTACTCATTTCTCCAAAAGGTGTTTCTGCCAGTTACACTTTTTAAAAACTGTAATAAAATATTAGTAATAAAACAAGAGTTCTTAATGTATAAGATATTGTTGAAAATGCTTTTCAGACCCTTCCAACTTGTTACATGTAAGTGAGTAGAATTCAAATGATGAATTGCCTCCATATTAAGATTAGTTACAAAATTAATCTTACCTTGAACCATATTTAAAATCTCAGTAGTAGATTCACAGCAGCAGGAATATAAAGCTTAGTCAGGTGGTGGTGAACTAGAAGCACTGTTCCTCCTACTAACACACACAAAGAAAACTCAGGTGAGAAAATGACAGGTTCACAGAGGTCAATTTATATCATGTATTCCAGAGCACTGGGCAAGGAGAAACTTCCCACCTGCACTGGCCCCACTGGCAGAGCCTCCGTCTACAGAGGCACCTCTCTGGGAAGCATGAATTGAACACTCTTAGGTCAGTTTCTTTCTCCAACCACGGCAAAAACCAAGGACTAAGTGATCAGTTCTGAGCTGAATGGTCAGTCCACTTTGCTCATTTCAACTCTTCTAGCACTAAAGTTGGTAGACACTTTTGCAATCAATTAATTGATCTGCGGTTCCAAGGGGAAATAAACAAATTGATATCAAAAGGATGATGAGGTACGTATAGGTACACCATACACAAAGTGAAAATGAACTTTAAGTTAAGCACTAAGAATCCAGACTTTATAAATCAGGTATACGAATACAAAGTAAAATAAGTATAAAGTGAATAAAGAGGATGTAAGTAAAATATTTAGAGCTTAAAAGTATATAAGTACACATACTTATGTAAGTAAATAAACAGCATAAAATAAATCGAGTATATAAGTAAAGCATATAAGCCTAAAGGTATGAGTTTATAAAAGAATATAAATACTATATATAGTATTATAAATACATATATTTATAAATAATACATTTATACTACTATATTACTACTATTTATACTATATATAGTATTTAATACAGACTATACATATACATATTTATAATACAATATATAAATTTATATCTAAGTATATATATAACATATATAAATCAAAACAGCAAATTCCTAAATATTTAGATGTTTTGGGATAATTGCTTCAACCCTTTGAGAAGGAAAAAAAATCTATTACAGACATCTACAAATGAACCAATCACCTGTCCACTTTACCTGTATGGACACAGTCAATACAGACAAAATAATTGGGAAGAGTTAGGCTACAGACAGTTTTCCTTATAAAGGGTTACTTTTGTTTGCACAATATTTATTTATTTATATTTATTCATTCATTTCTTGATTTGATATAACTAATGCTCCTTAGAGACTTGACATGAAATGAAATCTGTTTGTGATGTGGTTTTATACTTCACTCAACTTTTAAGCAGGAAAAAAATAATGAAAAACGTGTAGAAAGCAAGTGATGTGAAAAAGAAAAACAGCTAGACATTTCCGATTTGTGTGCTACATTTCGGGATAGTCACTAATTTTAGAAAAACAGATAGTATTCTGCTGAAATCCTCAGTTGTTTGCCTATTCATTTCTAAGAATAAAACACAGGAAAATACATTTCATCTCAGAGTATTCCTGGTGTTCATGATTTCTGAGTTTCAAATCAAACTTGAACCTTTTTGGGTTCAAGTTTGTTCTCTCCCAGTGATACACGGTTTCCTGTTTATAAGAAGAAAGAAAAGTCCTTAAAAAGCTTATAAAAAAACTCAAAAGACTTCTTGGACCCTGATTCCCTCTTGCAAAACAACATTTTGATGAGTTAAGTGTAAATAAATCCGAAACATACGATTAAGTTTCCATTAAAATGCACACGAGTTTAAAAATTATGAGGGAAAAAAATTCTGGGTAAAACAAGCCTTATGCTTTTGCTAACCCCACAGCACTTGAAAAGTGGTTGGGTGTGTCCCAGTCATTGCTGAGTTTGCCATCAGTAAGTGAATACACCTTTCCAAGTTTCTAATGTAACGCTCATTGTTTTAGTGTGCCATTCATCACCCCAGAGAGCGCCAGAGCTGGGCCACAGAAACAAGTGCCAACATGACCTTCATCCAGCCATCTGGTGTGCCCCCCTCAGCTTGCACCTTGGGGTCTAGGCCCTCCAGCGCCTCCCGAGGAAATGGGTCCAGGCCAGGATGTGCTAATCCCCAGAGCTACCCTAAGAGGTAGGGGCTATTCCCAACAGCTCAGAAAACGGAGGTGCGTCTGTGGCAGAGAAAGGAACAGGGGCCTCAGCCCTGCACACCCAGGAGGTATCTTGGGAGACCTCTGCCCACCATGAAGAACAGAACTGGGTTTTCAATGCATTAACTGAAGTGAAACGACCATTTTTTGTCATCTGCCCCTCGATTGTGCACTAGCCTAAACTCTCTCCTTGTTTTGCTTCAGCAAATATCGGCAGCGAGTCAGAGAAGTACTGTATGACCGTGGCTCTCATTTTCAAACTTCACGTGGGAAGTAAGCAAAAAGAGCTGGGTTCGGAAGCATGAGAGGCGTGTGCTCACTTCCCTAAGGTACCCGTTCCTTATGACACCCCCCACCGCCCACATCATGGAAAGAACCCTCAAAGGAGTCTCCAAAAATCAGTCAGTATCTCCAGGTGGTCTGTAAAATCTGAGAGTTACAAAGTTAGGAGGGGCCTTAGAGGAATGTCATCTTTAATCCACCCCCACTCTGTAGATGAGGAAGCTGAGGCTCAGAGAAGCTGAAGAGACCCGCAGACATCACACAGACAGGCAAATATACGTCTCCGAAGCCTGAGCCCAGAGCCATCTTCTCTGCCCCAGGCTGGCAGGTTGCCGCTAGCCCCTGGCCCCTTGGTGGTTTATCTTTTAAAGAGTCACAGAGGGATGTCACCTCACACCGGTGAGGATGGCTATTACAGAAAAGATAAGAGAGAACAAATTTCGGGGAGGATGTGGAGAAAAGGGAATCCTGTTCACTGCTGGGGGGAATGTGACGTGGTATAACCATCAGGGAAAACAGTACGGAGGTTCCTAAGGAAATTAGAGTACTCCACTGAAGTCTCTTGAGAGATGACTAAATTAATATAATATTGCTAGACCCTAAATCAGTTCAAATTCAAAGAAAGAGTTCTGGTTAAACAGGGAGTATTGACAACAGGAGTTTATCACCTCTTCCTACTAAAACCCAAATAAATTATAGCAAAGGAACTTTTTTTAAAAAATCTATTAACCCATAAAGACAATGGGGAGATGTCAGCAGGCAAAACATTTACACTAATTTTGGAAAGATGGAGTCAAGGAAGGATGCACAACTCAGCAAAGCAGGAGAAATTATAAAAATTATGATTTGAGGTCAGGGTACCAAGGAAAGTGCCATCACTCTGCTGCACAGAACCTTTGACAGGGCCACACTTGGATGTGCAAGCCCCACGGGAGGCAGCTGTGAAGTCCTGCCTTCGCAATCCACGTCTGGGCACACTAGAAGACAGGACATCTCTCTCTCTCTCCAGGTAGGTCCTTTCTCCTGTTCTGCCCAGACAAGGACTGACCTGGCCCGGGCTCCTTCCAGACACCACAGCCTTGTTCTCCGCAGAAATCAAGCTACAGAGGCTCCAGACTCAGTGACACCAAGCACAAAGGAAAGCAGAGAGGTGTAGGGGACTAAAAATGGGGGAAGAAATGTAAAAATAGAACTACAATATGACCCAGCAATCCCAGTTCAGGGTATATACCCAAAGGAAATGAAATCAGTTCTTTGAAGAGGTATCTGTACCCACATGTTCACTGCAGCATAATTTACAGTTGCTAAGACATGGAAATAACCTAAGTATCCATCAGTGGCCAAATGGATAAAGAAAATGTGAGATAGATATAGATAGATAGACAGACAGACAGACAGACAGACATATACATGTGTACATATATACACAATGGAATAGTATTCAGCCATATAAAAGGAGGAAATCCCATCATTTTCAACAACATGAATGAAGCTGGGGGTCATTTAAGTGAAAGAAGCCAGACAGAGAAAGAAAAATATTGCACAGTATCACTTATATGTGGAATCTAAAAAAAAAAAATGTCAAACTCTTAGAAACAGTAGAATGGTAGCTACCAGGGGCTAGAGGGTAGAGAAAATGGGGAGAAGTTAATTAAAGGATACAAACGTTCACTTATAAGATGAATAAGTTCTGCAGATCTAACATACGTCCTGTGAACATAACTAATACTGTATTGTATGCTTGAAATTTGCCAAGAGAATAGATCTTAAGTGTTCTCAATACACACAGACTCAAAAGGCAACTATGTGAGGTCATGAATGTGTTAATTAACTTGATTGTGACTACGTATATCTAATTGTGTACATGTATATCAATAATTATGTCATACACTTTAAATATGTACAATTATATTTGTCAGTTATACTTCAATAAAGCCAGAGAAAGGAGGAGTGACAAGACAGGAGCTTGCAGCTAGACAGGAGAACTGAGCTAAATGGTGGTGCAGTCAGCTTCTGATCATCTGCAGCAAGGAAGAGGGCAAAAGCCTGGACAACTCATAGCAGGTAGCGATTCAAATGGAGATGCTATTTGCCTGGGAAAGACACAGTGTGGCTTGTCAGCCACGACAGCAAATCTCTTTCAAAATTAAATTCAATGTCACGGGCAGAGACTGGTATTCATTAACGCATGGGTGAGACACAGGGCCCTGAACCATGCTGAGTGTCCCTGAAGAATGAAATCAGTGGCAGAGAAACCACACCAAAGTTTTAAAAATGAGTATAAAGAGAGAGAGAGAGAGAGAGAGTGTGTGTGTGTGTGTGTGTGTTTTCGCATGCACACAGGCATGTGCATGACTTAGGAAGTGACAAGAGAGAAGGTAGCCCCTCTTTCCTGCTCTGAGGAGCCCTCTGGAGTTCCATCTGGAGTCAAGACTCTAGAATGGAGCCCAAAGTGTTGATGTGGCAAAATCTACAATGGCTAAGATCCCACCGAGGTTTATGTGATTCTCTACTTGGAAGTCAGCACCCTTGATAAACTGCATTTACCTTATTATAGAACTATCTGCAACACTGGCTGTAAGTTTAGGTAAAATGGGTCACTACCATTTACAAAAGATCTAGAAAAACCCACAGATCAAAAATACCTCCCTCCTTCTCCCTGATCTAATGCCTGGAATGTCACTCAGTGCATTTCAGTTGTCTATGGCTGCATAGCAAACCATCCTGAAAACTAGTGGCTTAAATAAACCACAATCGCTTTATTAGCTCTCACAACCCTGGGCCAAGCTGGGCAGGTCTTTTCATCCACATGATGCTGACGGGGCTGCAGTTATCTGGAGCCCAATTGGGCTGAACCATCGATGCACGTGGCTGGCAGGTGAGGCTACCTTTTGTGGCCTCTCCATGTGGTTCGGGCTTCTTATCTCATGGCAACTGAATGAACATTCCAAGAATGAACATTCCAAGAGGGGAGATACAGGAGCTGCCAATCCCCTGGAAGTCTGGGCCCAGAACAGGCAAAGGGCCACTTCCACTGTGTTCTATTAATTGTATAGCTATTGGCCTGGTCCAGATTCAAGGGGATAGAGGAACAAACCCTCCCTCAGTCAGGGAAATGACAAAGAATTTATGGCCATCTTGAATCCACCACAGAGCCTAATTCCTTTTCCTCCGTATTTTTATCACACATATAAAGCAGATAGCCACAGCAGTTGAAATATGTTAGCTTTGCACAAAACCATGATCGCAGCTCAGGGTCAATGTAGATTGGATCCTTTCCTGAGAGGTCTTCCCATGGGAGGAAGAGTATAATACATCAAAAGCATGCCCCAATGCTTCACCACTTTCTATATTCATGCCTTTGGACACGTCATTTGACAATGTCTTCCACTCTGACTCTGGGCTCATCCAAGTGATTTGCTGTGCCAATGGGATGTTAGCGATGTGATGCAAGAAGATTTGAAAAGTGCTTCACAGTTGAGTTTGCCCTCCCTCTTCCACCTCTGCCAGCATCATAAGAACATGCCTGGTCTCACTTGCCAGAAGATGAGACACCCAGCAAAGCCAATTGCCCCAGCTGAGGCCCTCTTAGACCATTGAACGGGTAGCTGTCCCCACCCAAGATAGGTGAACAAGCCCAGCCAAGATCAGCAGAACCCTCTAGCTAATCCTCAGGTGACTCCAGAATGAGTAAATGTTAATTATGTCACTGAAGTTGTATAGTTGTTTGTTACTCGGCAGTATTGTGGCAATAGGTAACAGATACGGAAAGAATGTGGGACCAGAGATGTCCGAGAGTAGTCAAGGTTATCAAGAAAGAAAAAAGGAGCCAGAAATCAGACTTGACGCACTTTCCATTTTTGCCCAGACTGTTGCCATGTACAATTATTAAATATCTAATAGACTGAACTATAAATATTTCACCTCAGTGATTCATTTGCAGCAGGGAATTATTTGGCACCAAGAGAATGGGACTTATAAACAGCTTGTGATGACAACAGGAAAGTGCAAAGAAAGAGCTCCATTTGGTTTTGCTGAAATCAGTCACATCCATGGGCACTTGGGGCTGGATGCAGCTCAGCAGAGCCCAGAGCAAAATGACAAATGGGGCCACTGGGTGCATGTACACTGGAGGGAAACCTGGCCTTTGGCTACAGTTCATTAGCGAGATTGAGGTTTCTCCTTGAAAATCTGGGCAGCAGCCTTGAGAATCCTTCCAGGGACTTAGTCCTAAGTTTAACAGGCAGATGTAAAGGTTCCTTTTGTCTGAGGTTGGGTGTTTTGCTAGGTTTTAGCCATTGAGCTTATTTATTTTCTTTGCCATAAATTACAAGCATAATGTGTGTGTATAATATATGTGTATAAGTATATAACTATATACACATCTGTGTGTCTGAATATATATCTATCTCAAGCCATATGAGTATACTGGGGTAAATCCTATAGGAGCTATAATAAATAATGGGAAATGCATGGAGCCCTTAAAAAAATGGTAATAATCCATGATTCACATTGTCTGTCACAGCCACACAGAAATTATAGCCTCCTTGCAGGTGCAGTTTTACAGATATGGCTATCTTTTCTTTCCAGAAAACAGCCTACGTTATCATGATGATTGTAAATTGTCTTATTATGTAACATACTGCTCTGAGCTTATGCAATCCAGTTTTAACAAGAAGTTCTCAGCACTGGATGGCTTTTTTCCATTGTGGATATACCCCTAAAATGTGTAACCACTATAATGTATAAGCAAAACTACAGTTAGCCATAAATTTAAGGATAATAAAATAAACTGAATTCTCATGGTAGCATTAAATTATTGCATTTTAGTCCCCTCTCTTTCATTTAAAATCTGCAATTAAAGAAAGTATGTATGCAGTCATATAAATGAACAATGGTTAGGCAACCAATAACAGAAGAGATTTGCATTCATTTTCCCAGATATGACAGGTGTGTTTTATGTGATACGTGGTGCTACAAGGTCACACAGACAAATATGAACATGAAAATGAGTGTAAAACATCTAAGGACACAAATTATTAACAGAACATACAGATGCTTCTATATTTTTCAAGTATCTAATACTACTACAGAGTGTCCAGAATATATACACAACCATACGATGTATCCAGTTTGATTCAAGCTCTTTTTTTGAACTAACTAGAAGACAGCAACCAAAACATCTTCAAGGGCAAGAAAATATTTTTGTGGGTAGATCCCTCCACACACAAACAGACAAATGTAGTCAGTTGCGCAGTCTCCCTGAGCTTTAAGTAAGCTGTCTGAGGTTGGATTAGAGGAGGGGAAAGAGTTGGGGAAAATGGGAAGATGGGTCACTTCCAAGGATCCAGCCAGCTTCACAGCTCTTAGTTGCCCTCCTGGAGGGCCGTGCTCTCTAAGCAGACAGACAGCAAGTGTGGAAGCCGAGAAAAGAGAGGAGGGAAGAAACTGATAAAAAGAGACTGATGGTTTTTATGATACTCAATTATCTATTTCCAATGACATTCTCTTTTGGTACTGAAAGAATACTGAGTCCATGGAAAGACTTCTTTTCTTTCTTTTTTTTTTTTCTTTCATAGCTTCAAAACTCTTTGAGACAATAATTCATATAAAAATATATATCATTCGAAAACCAGATCATTTCCAAACAAAACACAAGTTTACAAGATCAAATAATCATTTGTGATCCTTGACTGGTACTTATTTTTTAAAGGAAAGAACTGAAAAGCTGTTTGCTTCTAAAGGAGGAATGAATAGACCAGACTAACCTTCCATGCAAGGGAACATTCATTCCAATATTTAGTTTTAAATTCAGTTCTAAAATGTATCATCTTCTTAGATACAAGAAAAACCCTTTGATCCCACATCCCTTCCTCCAGTCCTCCCTTCTGGTGCGCACTGGGTGACAGTGACTCCTTTTTCCTCAGAAATTCGAGAACAAGAACATTAGGATCATGCCAGAGAATCACAATAATCGCCATTTACTGAGCACTTAGAAGGAGCCAGGCACTGTGCTTAAGTGGAGTGGACCACCGTCTCACCCAAATCTCCCCGACACCACTCCTCGGTTTGTGCTGTCTCCCATTCAATGCGTGGGAAACTGAGGCTTAGTAAGCCTCCTGAATCATGAAGGGCATTCATGTGTCTTAGGGTGGGGGTGCCTTGAACACCACCAGCCAGCTAGGAAGTGGCAGAGCTAGGACTAAAATGCACGTCTTTTTCCATCCAGCCACATACCCCTCCTTTACACCAAGGCTGCTCCCAGAAGACCTTCCAAGGGTGGGAATGGGCCAACAAACACCTAGGGGGCAAAAGAATCCCACTAGCCAGCCTTCCCTGGAAAGAGTGAAGGACCATCTCCTCATCCTCCAAACTCTCCTCCCTTCCCATCTCCTCCTGCCAACCTTATCACACCAGCCAGCATCACAGAAACCTGCCAGAGCTGCCATCCTCATTTCCAGGTGAGTTCAGGTCCCGCCCCACTGTAGGAGAATGGGACCTTTTGTCTGTGTGCCACCCGAAGATGCCATATATGTGCTCAGCATCATCCTGCTGTTGTTACAGTATTTCCAACTTTTCCCAAGCATTTAGGGTTTGGTTTGGACAAACCTGAAAGACATTTTGCCCTGTGATTTTTCCCATAATTTTAAACATAAATGTATTTTATGAGAAATCTAATCCGTATGTTTCTGATTAATTTGTAAGAGCCATTTGATGTCCAAGGGCCTTTTAAGTTTTTATAAGCCATTTTAAGACTTTCCCTTAGAGATGTTTTGCCAACAGAAAATGAGCTTAGATCCCCACAGTTCAAGTTCAGTCCCAATCTCAACAAGCACAGGACTGTCTGCTGAAACTAGACTGCTCACTGCTTTAAGAGTTGATCATCCACACTTGCCCCGGAGACTCATCACTTCCACCTTTGCTCAAGGCCCTCACTGAGACGCTGCTTATCTCATAAGTGGAATGATGGTTAAGTGTCATTGCCAAATACATATCTCATAATTTACACCCAGCTACCAGAGAGACTCTGACAGCTCAACTGTATAGTTGATTCAGTAGAGCATTAAGATGAATCCCTGCAGAAAAGCTAAAGATTTTCCTTAATATATAGGATTATTTCTGTGTTAACAATCTGGCTTCTACTCCCAGCTCTATGACTTACTAGCTGTGTGACTCTGAACAAGTCACTTACCATCTTGAGACACAATTCCTTTCACAATAAAATAGAAATTATAATTTAATTTAAATAATTTAACTTAATTTAAAATGGACATTATAATTGTAAGGATAGAAGGCATGTCAGGCACTTAGCCATTTAGTAGAGCAGTGATTCCTAAATTTTAGTCTTTAGGCAGACAGACAGCATGATAAAGTCGTGCAGACACACAGACAGATACACAGAATGAATGTGATATACGGAGAAATCATCTGAGGAACGTGTTTGAAATGCAAATTTCTTGGACACACTCCCAAAGTCAGCTTCCAGTAGAGCATGGATGGGGCCCAGGAATCTGCATTTTGACAAGCTTCTTGGGTAATACAAGTGGCCTGAGGGCCACGCTTTGAGAAACAATGACTTATGGAATGTGAGGTAAGGAGAGATGATGAAATGTAATAAGGATTGTGATAAGATGATGATACTATCAACTATACTGCAATTTTAAAAAGGAAAAAAAATAAAATAAATAAAATAAATGCTTTAAAATTTTAAAAGGTTATGATACCAATAATGAGGAGAAGGTGTTGCCAAGTCCAACAAAGGAAGATTATGAAACACTTTAGGAAAAGCGATGCACTGCAGTTTCTGAATGCCTGCTTCATCGTTTGCATTTCTCAGAGGAGAAACACAAGCATGCACATAAACGTAAATTCATGGAGGTATTCTAGCTAAAATTCAGAATGGGTTCAATCAACCTCACGCCAAAGATTGTTACATTTTTAGTTATAATGCAACCTATCAGAGAAAATTATTTTATTATGAATAGAGAATGTTGAATTTTAAATTATAAATCAACTTTTCAAATTCAGCCTTAATTAAAAGTTCAAATGAGAGGACATAGATTTTTAATAACAGGAAAGCTGAGAAATTGAGAAACTCTAAATTATTGACTCAGGACTTTGAGAATACCAACACACTTACAGGCAACAGGGGAAAGAAAAATACCTTCACAAGATTTCTGGAAAACACTACAGATTCGTGGCAATACGGTAGTACCAACCACATGAGAACAAGCCAAGAATATGTATAGCCAGTCACCATAACTTGCATCCTGGTAAAGACTCAAAGGCAGGCAGAGGAGTGGGGAAACTTCATAGTGAAAGGGGGCGTCAAGTATGCCCTGTCTGGAGGCTGCTGCCATGGGAAAGCTGTAGACAGGCTAACTAGCACTCGGGCATCCTAGGTGATTGGTTAGGGGACGCATCTGCCTTTCTCCCATTGGTCTTAAGTTGGAAGCAGGGGAAAAACCTAGGGAAGCTGCCACTTACTAATCAAGTCCTGACCATTTGGGGCCAACTGTTAAGGGGATTATTGTTTGGCTTCCTAGATTGTTTGGCTTCCTAGATTGTTTGGCTTCCTAGATTGTTACTAAAAATAGCAGTCTGACTTCCTCCAAATCTGATGGATAACACACTGGCTTCCTAGACTGGTTATTATTTTAAAAAACAAAAAGATTGCTTTCCTGGGCAGGTTGCTGCAGGTTGTGTATCAATTTTATTTTATATATAGTCTGGCCACTATCCATTTGTATAGTCAGTTTCTCAGATATAAATTTTAGCCTGAATGGGGGTGAAGATCTTACCATTTCAGATTTATATGTGTTTTATACCTGGCCATTGTAAAATGAAATACTTCTTAGAAATTCTACCACGAATTCTAGCTGATTATAATGGTTTTATATCACCTTTAACAATGGG
The DNA here is from genome assembly GCF_036321535.1 of Camelus dromedarius. NCBI lineage: Eukaryota > Metazoa > Chordata > Mammalia > Artiodactyla > Camelidae > Camelus > Camelus dromedarius. Next base: position 34,068,853 of record NC_087455.1, read on the forward strand.
ACTATTGTATTTACTTACCTGTGATAAAAAAATATATTTAGCCATTGGTTATAGGAAAATTATAGCACAGCACTGTCTAATATACTTATTGTTCTGACTTAAATTATATTGTTATATTAATTCAATCAGTCTGAAAACTATTCAGATCTTGAAGATGGGAAACATGTTTGTTCTTTTATCAGCCACAGTGTAAGTAAAAATATGCAGTGACTTCAGCAGAAACCTTTAAAAACACAACACCATTCAACTTCTTCCTTACAACAGAGAACTACTTCAAGAGCAGATTTAACCTTCTCTAACTGGAAACATTTAAACAATAGAGGTTTTACCATTTTTGTAAGTAATCTATAAAGTTACTACTTTCCTATGTGATCTAAAAGGAGCACCTGGAGGTGTCAGAAATCGGTGGCTGACTCTAAACTCTTCCAGGTAAAGAGTCATGGCCAGACCCAATGGAAAATCTGCGATCAGACTTAGGGTATATGGTGCCCCAAATCCTTCTCAGCCACAGAGAACAAACCACGGGGGTGGACTCAGCTTAAGACCTGAGTCGCGGGCTGGGAGAACCGAGGGGCTATTAAGGCAGGCAGGCAGGAGATCCAGGCATGGAGCTCAAAGGCAATACCAAGTTCAGGAGACCTCAAGCAGCAGCTTGCACTGAGTAGTCCACTCATACAGGTGGAGCCCAGCAGGGAACTCCAGCAGCAGTAAAAGCTGGAGCTCAGTCAGGCGAGCAGGTGCCAATCAGAATATCTGTCCATGGCTGCAGGACAGATTTGAGTCAAGACCCCAGTTCCAGAGAGCAAGTCTCAAAAGAGGAAGACCAGGTACCAGGCCCTGCAGTTGTGGGCCTGAGCCTTTGGCCAAGAAAACCCAGATAAAATTAGAGAGTAGGAGTTATATCTGGCAGGGTTCAGCTGAAGGAAACAAAACCATTCTAGCTATTTCAGGAAAAAGGGATTCAACACAGGAAACTTTTGCCTGGAATCTCACTGGAAAGCTGGAGGAGCAGCCTTGAGGCTGAGACTCCAGGAATGACTCCAGGCAAAACACTGCCAAATTAGCCTGCCAGAGGAGCACCTCCCTCTGCCAACAGTGAAGAAGATGTGGAATCAAGGAGCTCTACCACCTCCACCCCAGGCTCTTAACCCCACAAAGCTAGCAAGTAAGCAGTGGAATGCCGCTCCAGTCAGTACAATCAGTTCAGAACTACTGCAAGTCACCTCTTGACCTTCATACCGAGAGGTCAGGTGATAGGACCAATGCTACAGAAAAAGCCAACATCTCCTCCATCCTGATTTCCAATAGAAAATAGCCAAGCAGTGTTCCAAATATCATGCAAGTGTGTCTAACTGGTGGACATGGAGTCTCATTTAGAACCCCAGCAGGCTTCCTCGCCTCTGCCATGCAGAAAGGCAGACTGGAATAAGGGATAAGCAAGTGCTGAGTGTGAAATCTCTAGGCCAAGAATCAGTCCTATGGAATGGGAAAAAAACAGCTATTCCTCAGAGTTAACAAGCATCTAGTGGTCATTCCCAGAGTAGGCCAGGGATGTTTCATAAACAGCGCGACTCAAGAAGCAGTATGGAGTCCAGCAGTCGTCCTGCTTAGAGAGACAGCTACTGTTTCCTCAGCATCTGTGGGTCAGACACTTTACATACAGGTTCTGAAAATTAATCCTATACACAGAATATTACCTCCATTTCATAGGGAAGGAAAGTGAATTCTGATTTGAGCAAGTTTTACAGACATACAACTAGTAAGTGATAAAGTAAACACTGGAGGCTGGACTCTAAACCCAAAGTGCCTCCTACTGCAGCACACTGACTCTCAGTGTCAACCAAGCCCTGGGTTCCCAAGTCTGGAAGGAGAATTTAATTCTAAGTCCTTCCAAGTGTTGGCATCACAGCTGTTAATAAGTCTTGTCCTGGATCAAGAACGAGTCTGGAAGTGGGGTTGCCAGAGACTTCAGATAAAGAGGCACCTGATGAGACAGGAAAACGTAGGTCAAAAGCTGGTGTTATAAGTCCCAGGGAGGAACTAAAAGAGTAATAAATGTGTGTTAAGTAAAAACTTGAAATTATTTAAAATATACTTATAGAGTGAAGGGTTCTAGAGAACTTTGGGATAGGACCTCACATTTACTGTAGTTTATTCCTACACAGCACTGATTCCGTGTTCGGCTATTATCTGCCTTCACCCTTGTCTTTAAGCCAAGAGGCCAATGCTCCTAAAAACTATGTCACATTCCACAGCCCTGTTTACGGCAATTGCTTGGAGGGCTTTTTTCTCCTCGCCCTGCATCCTATTTGGCCTCCTTTGTTCTTAAGACAGCAATGCCACTTATCCTCTGGGTTTCCTCTTGCCAATCACTTGAGATAATTATCCCTCCTGAGCTTCAGCCCCCTGCATCCAGGCTCCCCTCAACAAGGAACCATCAGCAGTGGCCCGAGGACAAACAAGAATAGTCAAACAAAGCCGAAATATTAGGTTCCGCCCTAATTTAAAACCATGTAAAACAGCTGAACAGCATATAAAATTCTGATAATCAGATACCAGAGATCTTGTAATGGAACCAGGACATTTTTTTGAAAAGCAATGAAGAAAGAGGTAAAAGACAAATGCTGTCCATGAAGATTTCACTGGTCACGAATTCAAAGAGGCCATGACCAAAATACATAAAACCATGAGCCACATGGATAAGAGATGAACAAATCCTGCTGAGTCCTGTGGTTGTTGAGCTTGGGGCTAAACTTGAACTACTGGAAATGTGTTTACCAAATACTGAAACATAAGGACTCAAGACCACTTTTTAAAATTTGAGAAACTTAATTTAGGAAATAAGAGGAAATAATTATTTCACAAAGTAAAGAATTAGACTTGTGGAACTCATTACACCAAGAAAGTAGTAGAAATGGGGAATATGAATTTAAGCCCCAAAGGATTTGGAAAAATTTATGAATGACCAAGCCAGAAATAGCTACTAAGAAAGCCTAGGTTATAACTAAGTTTTAAGATTGCCATCCAGCCTTCTGTGGGGAGGGACTCTGAACAGGGTGGAGCTTGGGGCCTGCATGAGGGATGTCCAAGCCTGGTGATAGCCCTACAGTAGACAGAAGATCAGCTACATTCAGAGAGATTCAGTAAATAAATGTATTAAAGATAATGGGAATCAGATTTATTACAAATGGAGAGAGAACGTAGGTACAAATTTGGAAAGGGAAAAGCTAGAATGAACCCTGTGGTGTTTGATTGGAATTGAAGGTACCAGTGTAAATTATTTTTAGATAGAGATGAATATATAAGTACAAATGTAAGTGCAGGCATATGTGTTTATACACACATATATTTCCTAGCTCCGTCTTCTGAGAGGGCCTGGGTACAGTCAGTCACATCTTGGTAACAATGAGCACACCTACTGTTCAGATGTGGATTTCTAAGTACCACTCTCCACTAAAAGAAATGAGGGCTCCTTGGAGAAATGGTTGAGTCTAAGACTAGGGCAGGGAAATAACAAGATGAACCTGGAAGATCGGTCGTGTGGGGTAGGTAAGGAAGTGCTCAAAAATGACGGGGGTATGTCAAAAAGTCACACAAATCAGTTTGAAAGGCCTCCCTCTAATCAAGTCTGGGACAATTTGAGCATTAAAATAAATAATGATAGTAATGTATTACGACCCACTGAATAAACTGGAAGCCAGAAGTCCACACTCATAAACAAATGAAAAACAAAAAACAGAGAGAAAAGAAAGATTTTTCCTTATGGTCAAATGTCAACTAATAAATACAGAAAGAACGCTGGAACAACAAAATCACCATTTGGCAGCCACAACAGTGATAATTGAGGCAAGAAACATTCTAAAACTAGTGGGTGAAAGGGGGATGAGGAATGGGTTTTACAGCCTTAAAGTATCTGTCCACAAAATATTTATTAATTGCAAAGGGGTGGGGGGGAAGGAAATTTACAGTGGAGAAACCTGGTAGGCGCCATCTTCACCAAATGATCAAACTTAATGCCACCAGTAATGGAGCAAGTCAACACCGAGCGCAGCATGTTGGTACAATACAAAGAACACAGACTCACTTCTGTGATATTCCAGCCGAAAATACATAAACTGGGTCTAGTCACAAGGAAACACTGAACAGACCAAATTGAGTGATATTTTACAAAATGACTGGCTTATAATCTTTAAAAATATAAAGATCATGAAAGTCATGGAAAGACTGAGGAAGTTCTCAGACTGAAGGAGACTAGAGAGGCATGACAACTAAGAGCAGCACACACTTCAGACCTGGACCTTTCTGCTGTCGAGAGCATTACTGGGACGACTGGCAAAACCTGGAGGGGGTCAGTGGGGGAAGGATGAAGGATATATGGAAATTCTTTGTACTACTCCTTTTGTAAGTTTAAAATAGTCTCAAAATGAAATATTTTAATAAAAGCTTCTTAAATTCTTTTTAAATATCTACAGATTTTTTTAAAAATCTAAAACACAGTCAGAAGCTAAATGACAACTGAGGGTTAGGGGAAAGAGAGGAGACTGACACTAGGGAGGAACACAAACGCTCCCAAGCACATTACTAAGGACCATCCCTTTGCACAGGAATACTGTGTATGAAGAACTACAATTCTAACGCAGTATGGCTGTTGTCCCAAACTTCAAACAGACCATCCTCATTGAAACACAGGGCTCTAAAATTACAAGCATCACTATACCTACAATCATCTTCAAAAGCTATGGAATTCAGTCTTACCAATTCGCTATCACGTTACTGATAGTCAATCATATACAACATCTCCATAATTTATGCCTCAGGACTTTAACCTATGGGATAATAATAGAAGTTATTTTAAAAAGGAAAAGGGAAAGGAAGTGAGATTTACATCATTGAAGTTTGCAAAAATAGGTATACAGGACCCAGTTTATGTGCCACTCCAGATTTACTTGTCCCCACACCCTTCTCCCAGGCCAACAGCCACCATGGCATCATCTCCTAACACAGCACTGAAGGCTGTCTCAGCCTCCCCTGGAGTGAGGACAAGGCTTTAACGAAGCCACCACTATGTACTCTGCAGAGGCATCACAGGGGTCTAGTGCCCAGATCCAGCCAACTGTGTTATTAGGCTGATCCCGTACTATGTTATGAAGTATGGGATCAGCCTAAGCCGGCAGCTGCCCAAGAGAGGACAGGTGACACAGTCTCTAAGCTCCGTGACATTAACGCTTCATGGGTAAGCCTTGAATAGTGGGAAACGACTCCAGACGATTCCAAAATGTGGTGGTTCCGCACAGTCTTTCTGGAAGACACAGTCCTCACCTGGTCCTGAGATGCTCCCTCTCACAAGCCTGTGATCAGCTCAGTAATGCACCTTCCAGCATTTGCCTTCCTCTATCTGTCTCATTTCCTTTTTTGCCTCACTCTTGCTGCCCTAGGGTTGCACCTCCTGATAAATCCTTAGGATATAAACTTCAACTCCGGCTCTATTGTGTAGAAAACTTGTATTGAGATAATTTTTTTTTTAAGTTAGACGGGTTTCTTTGAAGGACTTCTACAAGCCTTTGACATATTCATGTGCATTGTGAGTCTCCAAGAATGGCATATCGTGTGCTTTAACTGAATTATATTTTAACGTAGAACCCTGTTATTGGAGACCATCTTGCGGTAATAGTGTTCCCTGGAGTAAAAATTCGGGGAAAGCCAGTGTTGTAGACTTCCATTATAGAGTAACTTATTATTACATGAATTCGAATGTGCCACAAATGTAAACTTGTTTTCCAAAATATAACAGAATGAAATGCGTAAATAACACCATTATTCTTTAATGTAGGTTGTAAAATCAATAATAAAAAATAAGGCCTCTCTAGAGGATCAGAGGATGTGAAAATACTTCATAAATTACAATTATGTAATTATAACATATAAATTCTTACATGTGTCAGACAAAAATCGAAACCTTTACCCATCACCCTGAGGTGGGCATTATTATTACACCCATTATACAGATGAGGGAACTGAAGCATAGAGAAGTTTGTAACTTCCCAAAATGAAACAACTAGAGAGTAGTGAGTCCAGAATCTGAACCCACAGCCTGCATTCTAACCACTATATCATCTTTACATTATGATTAGTTCATACGTTGCATTCCCCTTAACAAAAACACAAGACATAAGGGTTTTTTTTGTTCCTGCTCAACTCAATATGGTATGAATAAATCAGGCTTTTGAAATAATCCCAAAGCTTTGGAAGGAGAGTCTTCCTTTGATTCCGAAAATTGTTTCCACTCATATCTTTCACTAGTTCTGCCTTTAGAGCAAACTGGCACCAAAGAGGGGCAGCCCTATTTGCAGGATTTGAGCTTCTCTAGGTCATACCCTGCCATGTGGCTTCCTGTCGGCTGAGACTCTCTCCTGCTCAGCTGGGATCTGCTGGTAAACCCCATACCTACTGTACACCTGGATGTGCTTACCAGATGAGTAGGTGAGGGGATGGGGGAAGAGAAAGGGACAGTGAGGAAAAGGTCTGGAAATGGAGGGGGTCCATTTAATCCAACAGAAAGTGGAGCAAAAATCCTAGGCAGATGAAGCTAAAAAGATCAGGATGAGATCAGGAACGTCTCCAATGAGGGAGGTGTGTGATTTAAGGTAATCAGAGAGCAAGCATGTTTTAGTAGGAAGGACAAAAGAGAAGGGAGTGAGGGTCAGTCCCTCTGGAAATTAAATGCCTCCTGCCTCTGCCCTTTAACAGCAACAATGTTTCACCACCTGTAAGAATCCTAAGTACACAGCAGGAGAAAAACCAGGGCACAGTGCAGAGTCTCTGCCCACTCATTTCTTTCTCTCATTTTTTAGCCCTAGTATGACTTTCTGTAATGTAGAAATGTTGCACTGAAGAGGGGTAGAAACTGCAAAACTGACCAAGTAGAAAAATCTCCGGAGGACTTGTGGAGAATTAATCCAACCCTATCAGGCTCATCACTGTAATAATCACTGTACTAATCACTGTACTGTATTAATAAATCATATAACATACACACACACACACACACACACACAATTTCATAAGATGATTATACCACTCTAACTATAATATAAAGGATAGCTGTAAGTAAAGTAATTTATAATGAAATAATTTGTGTTTCAGTATGTCAGTGCAGGACAGCATAGCAGAAAACACAAGTTGTCTGGTGTATGCCTTTGCTCTTTATGAATATTTGCTTTTGAGAAAAGATCAGAAGCCATTCTGCATGGGAAAAACAGGAAAATGAAAGAAGGTACTGGTGCATACTAAAATTTATTGTAACATACACTTGCCTCTTAACTTCATATCTGAAACCAGTAATAAGGAAACAGAGGGCCTTGAAGATCAAGACATTTGAAAGGTGAAAGGGAAACACAGGGGAAGGGGGAAAGGTGTGCTGCAGGATACGCGGGGCATGCTGCAGCCTCGGGCTCTGCTCACTACACACTAATGGAGCTTTGCAGTAACACCTCTGCAGATTTCAAAAATGCCCCCAGGGAGAACCACTGACCTAAGAGTCTTCACCCGTATCCTCCTGCATTTCAGTGTACCTCCACTTTGGCCATTATGGAAGTTGAGTTCACTGGCAAGATTTCTGAATTCTCTTTTTTGGAGGGGGGCAGGTGGTAAGGTGCTGTTTTAACGAAGTCTGTACAACAAATACAAACTGAAAAGCTGGTGATTATATATTAGCTACTGCATGATCATTCATAAAACCAAAACACTCAGGTAAATAGTATCATTCATTTACTGAACCATAAAAGATAAGAGTTTCTGCCCCCAAAATCCAAATCTTGCACATTCTGCTTCAAATAAGTGGGCAACTACAAATCTTTCATATCACTGACACCCTGCAACTTGGACCTTTCAAGCAAAGATTGGGAAATTCAAAATCTTAAGAGTCAGAATTCTCTTGTGGGAGAAATCTTAGAATGGGAAAAGAAACAAATATCTGGAGCTATTTTTGTGCCCCAGCCTCTAAGTAGGCCGCTTTACGCATAACTAAACAGGTTACTTTGTTTAGTCCTTCTACAACCCTATAAAGTGGGCAGTATAGCACTGTCACCTTATGAATGAACCTGAGGCTTACTAAGGTTAAGTAATTTGCCCAAGTCAAACAGCTAGTTCATGGCAGAGCCAGGTTCCAGGTTCCCATCTAGGTCAGACTCCAAAGCCAGTGTCAACACCAACCATCACACTGCCACCAAGGAACGGAAGGGAAGCCACTGTGGAAAACAGTATGGAGATTCCTCAAAAACTTAAAAATAGAAATACTGTATGATCTAGCACCACTTCTGGGAAATGAAAAATGGAATCTCAAAGAGACACCTGCACCCCCATGTTCATTGCAGCATTATTCACAATATCCAAGGTCTGGAAACAACCTAAGTGTTTGTCAATGGATAAATGGATAAAGAAAATGTGTGTGTGTGTGTGTGTGTGTGTGTGTGTGTGTGTGTTTCCTTCTTGAGAAAGAAGGGAATCCTGCCATTTGCAACAATATGGATGGACCTTGAGGGCATTATGCTAAGTGAAATAAGCCAGATAGAGAAAGACAAATACTGTATGATATCACTTATTATGTGGAATCTGAAAAAGCCAAATGCATAGAAACAGAGAGTAGACTGGTGGTTTCCGGAGGGCTGGAGGCTGGGAGATGGGGGAGGAGTAGAGATATTGGTCAAAGGGTACCAACTTTCAGCTATAAAATGAATAAGTTCCAGAGATCTAATATACAACGGTGATTACAGTTAATAATCCATACTATACACTTGGAAGTTGCAAAAAGAGGAGATCTTAAATATTCTCACCACAAAAAAGAAATGGTGATTGTATGACGTGATGCAGCTGTTAGCTAACACTACTGTGGTAATCATTTGCAATGTATAAGTGTATCAAATCAATATGTTATACATCTTTAACTTATACAGAGTTATATGTCATTTATATCTCAATAAAGCTGGGGGAAAAATCAATTAAAAAAAGAAATCAAAGGGAAGAGAGGCCGGCATTTTTTATACCCTACCTACACGACATCTCTGGACTCGTGTTCTTCCCGACCATCATCCTCACAACCCGGAGAGAAGTAGACATTGTCACTGCCGAGATGAGCAAACGAGCCCAGAAAGATGAACACCTGATCAGGATCACATAGCCAGGGTGCATCAAAGGTGAGATTTAAACTCAAATCGTGTGCTTTTTACCACATCGTGCTGCTCAGCCTTTCACGAAAGAAGTGTGTCACATCCAGGGTCAAAGACCAGCTAAAAGGTATTTTCAGGCCCTGGACTGAACCCACGACAGAGTTTAGAACAAAGAGCTACAGTTATTTCTTAGAAAATTTGTTAGATCATCTAAGACGACAAAACCGTTTTATTATTCTCAAATAAAAAGACTGCTGTTTGCACAAGACTCTATTATTTAAACAGGCTCTTTGGCTCAGAGGTCTACAGACAGTCGTTTGGTTCACCTTTCAGCAATATCCTGATATTAAACAGTAAGGAATGCGGTAAGACTTTCAAACAGTGCATGGAAGGTTTGAGTCAAATTGTTCCCTTTCTCAAGGTCTGGATGATCTTGATTTTCCTGCAGTTTCTTGTCGTCTTTTTGCAGCGTGGAGAATCTGATTCTTGGTGAGCTTCTGGTCGTTAATTCCTTTGGTGTTTAGCACACCCCTACTACCCACAGACTCTATGGCTAATGTAAAACACATGCACCTGGTTGCATGCTTTCCTGTCCAAAGCCATGTCAGGGAGACAAGATATAAAAGTTAAACAGGTTGGGACCCTCATACACAGCTGGTAAGAATGTGAGTACAACCACCTTGGAAAAAGTTTGTTTAGCAGTGCGTGCCACCTAGCAGCCCCACTCCTGAACAGATCTCCAGCAGAAACGAATGGTCTTGAACACTAAAAGACTTGTGTAAGAATGCTGCTAGCCCAATACTGGGAACAACCAAAATACTCACTAACAGTGGGACAAGTAGAGTTATAACATATTCACACAGTAGGATACAACACAGCAACGAAAAAAGAAAAAATTAGTAATACTCTCAGCAACACGGAGAAATATCACAGACAGACTGCTGAGGGGAAGAGGCTCACACAAAGACGACGTTCTACATGATTCCATACACCTGAAGTTCAAAATTAGCCTGAAATGGTTATAGGATGATAAAGTTTAAACAGTGGCTGCCTTCAGAAAACTATGACCAGTGGGCACAAGGGAATTTTCTGGAGCGCTGGAAATGATGCAGGTGGTTATTACATGGTTATATACACATGTGGAAATGGAATGAAATTTAACCAATACGAAATTTAAGGGATATGCACATGACTCTGTGTAAGTTATACTGTGATTTCTAAAATGTAGTTCGATAGCTGTGTAAGATTTAGCTAAGAGATACCACAGGCAGAGTAAGATGAGCAGCAAAGAATGTTGTACAAGGAAACTCTGTGAATGCAGGTGACAGGGAGAGCGCTCTGTGGCCTGGGTGGGCTTGGAGGCCTCCATCTAAAAGGTGACCTTGAGCTATGTCTACGATGATAGGTACTCTTTGGGCTGGCAGAAACAGTCCCTCTGGTTTAATTCCCACAAACCACTGAAGATTCATTGGCCCCACTCTAGGATTCCTCCTTGGAATCTGGGCTCTTTAAATACGGAAGCCTTGAAAGTCTACAAGATCTTCTGAACCAAATGCCTACTACTGTTTCTCAGACTTTAGTGTGCAACTCAGTCCTGGGATTGACGGATGGGGAAGATTTCAATGTACTGATTCCCAGGTTCCCAGATCTGTGACTTGATGAGTCCAGCTGGGATGGAGTCTGGGACTCTGGACATTTTTAAATGCTATCTCCTATATGTAAAAAAAAAAAAAAAAAAAAAAAAAAAGAAAGAAATTAAAAAAAAGAAGCACTGGGCATACTTTGAGAAACATTTTGTGACTGTTGCAAATTGGCCCCAAAGCCACTTTGACCCAATTCTAAAAACTCCTTATCAGTTCTGATCTTTAGCGAAACCAGTGAACTACAATTTATCCACATGACGGTCTAATCAGAAGAAACAACACTCCCAGCTGACTGTGCTGCCAAGGGGAAAGAAGAGACCAATATCTCTGATTGAAAGTTATGGTTGGAATAGCTTAAGGAGCGTTCCGTTACTGCACGTGTAAAAGCAGACACAGGCTTGTAGGCTCCTTCAAGGAAGCTGTCCCTCTCACCCCCTTGTCATCACCCCCTGGCAGCACCCACCAAACTCTGCATAAAAGATGTGACTCACATAAGACTTATTTTTAGGACTATTTCCTAAACTGCCAAACACACCTGTTCTGTATCTCATTGCTACTCTGTTCTCCACCTACCCCACTCTGACCTTTCTGCTCATATTCTTATCAAAACACTTCAATACGAAACATCTTCCTGGCATTCCTGGCTTTGTCAGTGGCCCTTATCCCTGCTTTGTTTTTTCCCTCCTCTCCGCCTGGGTGTATTCACAACACTCAAGGTTCAACATACGACCTCTTTACTCCCATAAGCTGCTCCATCTGGCTGGTCCTGAGTGGAACCCCAATCTAGGTAGATTCATTTGCATTTATAGAAAATATTCTTAAAGCTTTATGGAACCCAAGTACATGGCTAAAGTGAACACACACGCAAACACACACACATGCAGGAGAAAGCATCAGTACCCTTCAGTTAGTCTCACTTTTATTCCTTTGCTAAATATTTTAATTTCACTGTTAAGTGTCCTTTTCCAAGGCATTCATCAAGGGTCTGTATATTCGTGGCTAATGCCAACTGCTGTATAAGAAGCCAAAACAGATACAACCTTGAACCTCTTAAGATCTTACAATATAGAACAGTCAGCATCTAGGGGAACGAACCTCAAAGGGCATCAGGCACAGACCTGGATTTATGCAAAATGTACAACCGTGTGCTATCATACCTTACTTTTTAAATTAAAACACTGTCAACCAGTTCTATTAGACAAGTATGAGAAGAGCCATTAAGAAGATAGCCAAAGAGCTGTTGTCCCTTCACTTCCTTCAGAGAGATAAGAAGCTGTTACAAGAGCTCAGAAACACAGGTGTTAATCAGTAAAGCATTTCCAGTATGGGTCAGCCATGTGGCCAGCTCAGTTAGTTCCCTGTGGAGAGGAGGGGAGCTCGTGGCTGGGGCAAGTTCACCTGCAGAACGGCACTCAGCCAAAAAGATCAACTCCTCTCTCACTGAGTCAAGAAAGGATTCCTGGACAAGGCATTTTAAGAACAGTTTCCTGCAGAAATACCTTCTAGCTAGGAAATATTATAGGAAAGCTCCTCACTTTACTAAATTTGAACTATTTTAGCCACTCTACAGATAAAATAATAAGCACAGTTGACCCTTGAACAATGAAGGGGAGGCGGTTAAGAGCCCTGACTCTTTGCACAGCCTAAAATCTATATATATTTGGCCCTTTGTATGTGCAGTTCATCTGTATCTGTGGTTTCCACGAACAGGTGGTGGTGAAGCGCTGAAGTATTTACTATTGAAAAAAATCCACCTATACGTGGACCTGTGCGATTCAAACGCACGTTGTTCAAGGGTCAACTGTAATCATAAATGTATGATTGAATGCTTTCTTAACCAAAATATATATATATGACTGCCATAAAGTAAGCAGGAAATGAGTCTCTGTGCCTGAAGAACACATATCCAATTGTGCATGAGGAGCTTGAGTCCTGTGTCAGGTGGAGACAGTAACACAAATCTAAAGTGAGGAACGTGGTGCGAGGCTGAGCTCGATGGGGACTAGCTGCCTTTAACAAGGAGGAGGCGCCTTGGCTGGAGACTCACGTACAGGCAAGGCAGCAGCATAGGCACCAGGAGACCAGCAACGGCCCCTCTCTGACCTGATCAGGCAGCAGTCCAGGCACTGTGCTGGGCTCCCTCGGCTGGACACACTGAGCACTGCGTGCTCCCCTGGGGCTTCTGGAGAGCAGGGCAGCTGGAAGTCCCTCCAGAAGAGCTGCAGGGTTGCACAGGGATGCGACAGAAAAGCAGAATTTGGAGGTCTGGATTTTTCTTATTCTTTTTTGTCCCAGTGTACAGCAGAATCATTAACCTGATTTCCAGCAGGCTTCTCCTGACCTACTTGTAGGATCAAGCCGACATGCAAAGAAGAGTAAGAAGGCTCAGGAACCAAAAATATTCATCCAGGCCGAAAGTAAATGAGGCCACTGTCAAGTAGCAACATTCACCAAGAGGAAAAAGTTTGATGAGACATATGCTATACTCATTTGGGCAACAATTTAGCAAATATCAAAGTCAAAATCCTTAACCAGGCATTCTGGGGAGACAGAGAGGCTCTGTAAAAGACAGTTCCTTGACAGCCCTCCTTGAGTTTGCAATCTAAGAGCAGATAGACGAAATTTACAAACCTGTCTATGTAAATGTAGCTGCTGAAAGAATATAAAATAAAAAGAGATACATTATCGCTAATCTTTTTGTCTATAGATTAGTTTGCATCTTTGAGTTTTGATATAAATGGAATCACATAGCATGAACTTTTTTGGTCTGGCCTCTCTGACTCCACATAATGATTTTGAGATTCATCCATATTGTTGCAGGTATAAGTACTTCATTCCTTTTAATTGCTCAATATTCTACTGTACGGGTGAAAAATTGTTTATCTATTCACCTCTCAAAAGACATCTGGGTGGTTTCCAGTTTTTGGCTTTTAGAAATAAAGATCCTATCTTGTGGTAGCTCAAAGCGGGAAAAAAAAATGTGACAATGAATGTATGTATGTTCATGTATAACTCAAAAGTTGTGCTCTACGCTGGAATCTGACACAACATTGTAAAATGGCTATAACTCAATAAAAAAAAGTTAAAAAAAGAAAGAAAGCATGAAAGTGGGAAAAAAAGAAATAAAGATCCTACGAAAAACAGAGATATATTAATATTGTATCACAAACACTGAGAGGCCTGTTAAAGCACCCCCTCAAAGTGAAGTCGATTCTGTCTAGAAAGACTTGACAGGAGAGGTCAAATTCACTGAACTGAAGAGAGAAAGAAACTGGGGAGAATGCAAAAGCTGCGCCAACAGGAGGGTGGACACATGCTGAGCTGGAAAGGAAAGGGTGGGGCAAGGTGCAAAAGAAGAGGCAGCTAGGGACCAAGAGGCAGGAGTTACAAGTAGGAAGGCATGGAACTGGGGTCCTGAGCACTGTTCTAAGAGAGGAAAGGGGTTCCAAATAACACTCGGGAAAGCCGGTTCTCACTGCTGAGAGAGGACCTGTTAGAATGCGGGAGCCTGGGCCAGCCAGGAAGGCAGTTTGCAAGTTGGGGTGTTGAGGCTTCACTCCAACGGTGCCTGGTCCCCTGTGAAAGGTACTCAAGGTCCCCAGGCAGCACTTCCCTACCTTCGTTCCCGCCACATCCTTCCCCCGTTCAAGGATCTATAGGAGCTTCAGTTGTCTTTCCCATGAGCTAGAACTCCTCTTGCCCACTCCCCAGGTACGAGACTTCATCTCCCGCGCCACCCTGTAGAGGCCCCTCCCTTCCAGGCAGGAAAATCCCTCCCGAGCTCGTCTTGCTCACTGTCACTCCTTAGAGTCGCGTGAACCTGAGTTTTACTATTAACTCCAACATGTACTCTTTGTGTGACTTCCTCAGTCTAAGGTTCCTCCTCTGAAATAAAGACATAAAACCTCCTACCACGCTGTAAATTAATAGAGAGGTTCAATTTTTAAAGATACCCAGTAAATGACTTTACACAATTCCCAGAACATACGACTGTCCAACAGTGAGTTTTCTTACCCACCTGGGTTTTCCATTCACAACTCGTCTCAGTCATCTTCCAGCCTAGAATTCTCACCTCCCACCATCTGCTCCACATGATCCATGTAGAGCCTACACTCTCGTGTCAGGAACACGCGCTGGCAAAGCCTACCCTGTCCGCCTTTCGGTTTCCACCTACTTTGTACCACCCACTGTCTAGACCAACTACAAACATGTGCCCTTAATTTCTAAATATTTTCTTCATCACACCATTCCTTCAGCCCTCATCCCAGCACCCAGGAATGTACACACAGTGAATTCCCAATAACTGCTCAGGTGGTTTTAGCTGGTAGGGGTAGGAAGAATCGGTGAAAACGATGCGGGATGGTAGCAACTACCTGTTAGACTGACTCAAAAAAAAAGGGGATTTAGACATTTTAATAAATGATCTATACTTGGGTAACCATTAGTCATGCTTGCCCAAGCAACTCAAGAGTAAGTAAAATAGCCCTTTTGCTAAATTACAAGAGTAAAGAACTATTAGGATAATTACCCCATAACAAATGCCAGAAATAAGCGGCTGCCTCGACTTGGTTTTATAGATGCTTTGCAAACTGTATACTCTAAATTTGCAAAAGAAAAAAAAAGGCATTAATATTGCTCAGATTTTACTAATCCACGAATCCCTGGGAAGAAAGCCCTAGTTTTATCCTGTAATGGCAACTGGCCACTTTTTCCGTGGACATAAAAGAAATTCAATTTCTCTGGACACTTTTTTCCTCTGCTACCAGTGAGCTCCAGGGACTGGTAAACTCCTAAAGGAAAATCATAAAAAACCATAATCCAGAGAAAACAAAATCCAGCTAGTTAAACTATCACCAATAAGAAGCATAAACAGGAACAATTTTCAATTGCTTGGAATCAAAATCTCGATTTTAAAAGGCTTCAAAACAAGAGTTTACTGTTTCCCAGACATCTGCACTTGAAAACACACACACACACACACACACACACACACACACACACAAAAACGGTTCTGGAAAGTGCTGTGGTTTCCTTCGTACTGAGTGACTTCCAGGTGTTAGGGGAATACTGGGGCAGAACAAAACATGAAATGAGCATGAACCAACAGTCTTTTAGGGGAATATTTATATTCACCTTTTTGGTTGGTAACTCCTTACATATACATGTGGCACGAAGGGCTGCTTGTTTGAGAAAAGCCTTATCCTGGGGACAGTTTTAGGCAGATTTCACCTCTGATAAGTTCCATGCAGACTTCTAGTGCAGAGACCCTTGGGGGCAGGGCTTGGCTTAATACTATTTGCCATTGTCCTGTCTGGAGCGGCAGGCAGAGTAAGAGCCTTTGATCGTGAGTGCCACAGTTTTAGGAGCAGAACTGCCAGGCAGCTGTGTATGTTCTCCAGACTGTGGAACAAGCCATAAAAAGAAAAAAGCCAGAAGAAAATTGCCAACTTCTTGCAACATGGAGCCATAACTTTAAGAGCCAAGCTGGTCATTTTTCCACCCAGTCAGCCCCAAGTTGGCATCTGACATCAGTGTGGAGAATGACATCAGAGAGTCCCCAGTCACCTGCTTGACTGACAGGCTGGCTTAAGAAATGCCAGGGAAGCCAGAGATGCAAGAGAAGAGGGAGAATTAATGCTGTTCAAGAGATCCTCATTTTTTATTAAATAGGCTACTATTTCAACCATGGATAAAGCCAGTCTTGCAGAACAAGATGCAAAACGAAAACAAATTTCATTTTGGAGTTTGGATTTCAGAAGGAAAAAGTAAAAATGGCAAATTTAGGTTTGCGTGTTTCAGCTAAAGCTTCTAATTTGCAAGCAAAACAAACTTGACCTTGGCTGGCATTATGGACTGAATGTCTGTGCCCCTCTAAAATCCCCGTGAAGTCCTAACCCCCAGCATGGCTGTATGTGACGAAGGGAAGTAACTGAGGTTAAGAGGTTATAAGGGTGGAACCCTGATCTAAAAGGATTAGTGTCCTTATAAGAAGAGACCAGAGATCAAGCTCACTCACTCTCTCCCAGCATGTGTGCACACAGGAAAGATGATGTGAGGCCAAAGCCACCTTCTGCAAGGCAGGAAGAAAATTCCCACCGGAAACCGAACCCCGCCAGAACCTTGATCTTGAACTCACAGCCTCCAGAACTGTGAGAAAATAAGTTTCTGTTGTTTAAGCCAAACAGTCTGTGGTATTTTGGCCTCAGGCAAGTAATGAATTTTCTGGGCCTTAATTTCCTCACCTGTTCAGTGAGGCCTGGGTTCAACGACCTACAAGGAGACTTCCAGCTCAGAGAGGATGTCATTCAACACTCTTGGTGTGCTGAGGGAACTGAATGGTATGGAATTAGTCAGAGAAGTTTTCTTGAAAGGGGGGAAGTTTGCAACCTGTTTTTCACCCACCTTGCTCTCAGCACGAATGATTCCTGAGCTCCGTCCCTGACTTCTCTCTTATTCTTCTGCGTGTTCTGTATGCACAACTTCATCCGTACCTGTGACAACAGACACCAGCTGCATAGTTCCTCATCTTTTTTCAGATAAGTCCTTAAGCATACTTCTGTTTTTTTGTATATATATATTATTTTTTATTGAAGTATAGTCAATTTACAATGTTGTGTCAATATCTGGTGTACAGCATAATGCTTCAGTCATACATGAACATATATATATTCATTTTCATATTCTTTATCTTTAATGGAGATTCCTTCCCCAAGTTCCAGATCCATTTATCAACCACCATCTAGTAAGATAACATGTTCCCAAATGCCTCAGTTCATACCAGATTCACAGCTGAACTCACCAGATCCCCATCCACAACCTTGCCCTTCCCCTAGTTCAGTGAATGGTGACACCATCTACCCAGGCACCTGGAAATCATCGAAGTTTCCTCCTCACATAATTGGTGTTCAAGTCCTGTCATTCCAACTCCAACATATCTCACAAGTCCAGCGCCTCATTTTCATTCCCACTGCCATATCCCAGCATTAAGCACTTAGTCTCTCTCCTCTCCCTCGCCCTCCCTCTTCTCTTTCCTGATGACCCTCTCGCCTTGGTCACCCATTCCAAAAACACAAGAGTAATATTTCTGACATAATCATGATCCACCCCCACCCACTCAATATTCTTCATAAGTTGTCAAACACTGATGAATTAAGAGCTGAACTCCTTTGCATGGCAAACACCAGGCATAGTATTCATGACATAGACTATGGTACCTGCCTCCATTACAGCTTGCATCACACTGCCCTGTGCTGTAACAACTGCCCGTGTCATCTGTATATGCCCAGGGTAACACAATGCCTGAACAGAGGGGCTCAAGAAACCACCGATTACCTAAGTGGATGAATGAATCAATACCTCAAATCACCTCTTTTCACAAAAATTTCCCCTTTATACAATATTTTATTATTTTATTGTATCTTTAATCATACCATGTTAAAATTTAAAAAGTAAAGATATAGTCGGTTTTCTTTTATCTTAGAATTTTAAATTAGTAAGATCTAAAGTGAGCATCACATTCAGTGGTTCTCAACCCTGGATGCACATTAGAATCACCTGAAGAGATTTTTTTAAGCTGGCTCCAATCCAAACTAATGAAATAAAAAAATCAGCCTTTGTATTTACCCTGGCTTTCTGATTGCTTTCATTGGAAAAAGGGGGGGGGGGAATAAAAGAGCCAACATTCATTACAGAGCTCCACATCATGCTTGATGTAGAAAATTTTATACATGGTATTTTATATATTCTTTAAAAAATCTGTGAAGTAAAACACTCTTTTCACTTATGAGGCACCTGAAACTCAGAGATGAAGTTACTTGAACAGGTTACCCAATTAGCATGTGGTGGGTGTAGGACTCAAATTCAAAACTGTCTCCAAATAACACGTGCTTTCCTCTGTCTGATAAGCCCCTGTGCAGGCGGTGTAAAACCTAGCAGGATAGGGTGGAATGGGAGGAGGAAAAGAATAGCCCTTATTGACATTGGATTTGAACGTGGGAACAACCCACAGTCACCATGACTCAAGTGCAAACTGCTCATCTAGACACACTGGTTTGGAGTTCTTTTTAAATGTGACCATTCAGCCAATACCTAAGTAATCGTTGTTCCAGGCAAGAATTGTAGAAAGGTGCTGGGAAGGCTAATTTTATGTGTCAACTTGACTGTACTATGAGGTGTCAGATTAAACATCATCTCTGGGGCACCTGTGCCGTGTTTGAGGATGAAATCAGCATGTGATGGGTGAACTCAGTAGAGCAGATGTTCTTCTCCAGTGTGGGTGGGTGTCAGGCAATCCCCTGAGAGCCTGAGCAGAACAAAAAGGCAGAGGAAGGAGGAACTCAGCCCTTTGCCTTCCTGCCCGGCTACCTGGGCTGAGCCTTTGGTCTTCTTTTGCTCTTGAACTGGGATTTACATAATCAGCTCCCCTGCTTCTCAGGCCTTTGGACTCAGACTGGAATTGTATCACCTGCTTTCCTGGGTCGCCAGCTCTCAGAAGGCGGATGACAGGACTTCTCAGCCTCCACAATCATGGGAGCCAATTCCTCATAATGAATACGTGTAAATACATATACACATGCACACATATGCATGCACACACACACATATCCTACTGTTTCCATTTCTCTGGAGAACTCTAATACAATGCTAAAATTAGATAATGAATGAGAAGGGGGATATTTACATAGTCTGAAAGCATCTCCCTACAGGAGACTTATTTACAAAGGGGGAAGTAGTAACTTCACAGTGGTGAAGCCTAGCAGACACCACCTCAACCAAGTAAGCAAAGGTGGTACGGCCAGCCATGGGCAACGAGACAAACTGACACCATGTGCCTCCGGATACAACGCACTGAGAAGGCCACAGCATCGTGCCTACGGTATTCTTGCCAGAAATCCACAAAAATCCACTTCAATTCAATGATGAGGAATCATGAGATAAGCCCAAACTGAGGGAAAATCTATAAAACAATTGCAACTCTCTTCAAAAGTGTCAAGACCAGACAGGACAAAGACTAAGGAAATGTTCCAGATTAAAGGAAATTAAAGCCATACAACCAAATGCAGTATATGGCCCTGAATTGGATTCTGGACCAGAAAAAAGATATGAGTAGGACAGTTTGTGAAATTTGAATAAGGTGTGTAGATCAAATAATAATATTAAGTTAATGTTAATTTCCTGCTTTTGATAAATATACTGTGGTTATATAAGATGTTGATATTTGGGATTTGGATGGACAGCATGTGAAAATTCTTTGAACTATTCTTGCAACCTTTTGTGAGTCTGAAATTATTTTAAATTGAAAAGTTTTTTAAATTAAAAAGCTTTAAAGTATGATATAAAGTTATGAGACTGGTTTTCATCCATGAATCTGAAGACAGGTCTAAAAGCTGCACCAAGTTATTTTTGTATTGAATTATAGTCAATTTACAACATTGTATGAACTTCCAGTGTACAGCATAGTGATTCATGTATACATGAATATATATATATTTCTTATCATATTCTTTTCCACTATAGGCATTACAAGGTACTGAATACAGTTCCCTGTGCCATACAGTAGGACCTTGTTGTTTATCTATTTTATATATAGTAGTTAGTATCTGTAAACCCTAAACTCCCAGTTTATTCCTTTCCCCTCTGGTAACCGTAAGCTTGTTTTCTATGTCTGTGAGTCTGTCTCTGTTTTGTAAATAAGTTCATTTGTGTCCTTCTTTTTAGATTCCACATATAAGTGTTATCATATGGTATTTTTCTTTCTCTTTCTGGCTTACTTCACTTAGAATGATGATCTCCAGGTTATTTTGAGCATCATGGCTGTCATTAGCCTCTCACGACGAACACATTTTAATGAGACAATATTCTATTGCATGTATGGAAAGTCATACCTCTTTCATTACCAGTCTTATTTAATTATAATTCCATGTGGTTTTTTTTCTTTAAACCCTATAGAATATTTTTCACATCCACTTTACTAGGTACCATTTGACATATAAGAAGTGAGTGAGTGCCATGGCTCACAGGGACAGTAAGTCACAGAGGCAGAAGTGAACACAAGTGTCTGCTCCACAGTCGGGACACCTTCCACTAAATCACTGCCTCACGGGTCCCACTTCCCTTCTACAGAGCATCAAACACTCATGTCCCAAGGAGTCTGAAAGACATAAAAGAAGCTGAAGTTGAGGTGGGGGGAAAGCATGACAGACTCCACCTTTGTAAATCACTATGCTGGAAGGCTCACAAAACTCTCTCTCCCTAAAGTTAAAAGAATGTTATATTTAAAGCATGTTAGTCAAATATTTTACATTTCAGGGGAGGAGGGAAGCTAATCTATCCTTTCCCCAAGACCTTTAATGAAAGCAATGGTAATTGTTAACATTTGTTGAACATTTACTATTGCTAATCATTATTCAAAGTTCTATGTTAGCTCATTTCATTCTTGAAACAACCCTGTATTGCAGATACATTATTCTTCCACTTTTACAGATGAGGAAACTAAAGTACAGAGAGTTTAAGCAACTTTCCCACAATCACACAGCTGAGGGATGAAGAGAGAGCACGATCAAATTGGTCCAGGATCTTTTTTTCTAGCATTTCCAGGATGCTTTTGCCTCTCCTACAAACACTCTCGAAGCTCTCTATGTCCTTTCAAAATCCACATACCATTTATAATATTGTCCCCATCATCACAGCCCCCTTTTGAGACCTTTACGGACGATACATTTCAAATAGTGACAGCTAGAACATCATTTTGTCAACCACACTTAGTAGTGTCCACTCTGCCCAAAGAACCACCACTGAGGGAATAAGAGGAGGGGACAGGACTTTTTAAATTTTATATATAATTACATATATATAAACATCCCTACTCTTCTAGGTGTTTAAAATCTCTTTATCAAAGAATTCCTTTTAAAGATTCAGATTTTTCACTATCTTCAGAGGAAAAAAAGGAAGTTACTCTCTTCTCTGTTCATAAGATGTGGATTATTATCCTTTATCAGCCACAACTGGGTACCAATCCTGCACTTGCCAATGGTCAGGATGCATAAGCGGACAGGTATCAAGTCAAAAAACACTTGATTTGTTTGTTCAAAATTATCATAACCATTCTAAGACACTTCTCAAATTATACAGAATTTGTAAGCCATCTGACCAGCTGTGTCTCTTCAACAACAGTGTTTCCTCCTTGTTGTACAGAGTCGACAACACTGACCCAACACTACTAACGATTCTGAACCAGATTTTCAATGGGAACGATGAGGTTTTCACTGAACCTACCCATCTGGGACCAGTAGCACCAATCTCTTTTGGGGGTTGGGAAACCCATTAATAGCCTCCGAGGAGATCGGACCATTACCCTTAGCCTTGTCAGTTCCCTGTTCTTAAGTTCAGAGGCTGACTGGCCAACTATGACTTTTCAGGGCAGGTTGCATTCTCCTGCTATCTGTCATTTGTCTGCACAAATTCATTTTAATCAAAAGACTTCAGAAATCCCTACACTCTGATGAAGTATTTCTTGGATAGGATGGCTTCTAGCAGATATCAGACAGTTCAGAAAACAGATTTTCATTCCTACTCTGAAAATCCACAAAATTTCCCAGATATCTGCGGGGGGGGGGGGGGGGAAGCATTCCAGCATCTCTTATAATCCCAAATGGTATTAAAGGTCAAGAGACAGAATATTTGAACCATCAAGCTTTGTTACTGCTATCTTTATAAAGTCAGGAAACCCTGAATAAAGTTTGAGGCTATAACTCCTTTTCTGCCTGCTACACACCACACACACACACACACACACACACAAACACACAACCCCTTGTGTTTCCCATTCCATCTCCTGACTTACATTAAATTCAAGAGTCTTCAAACGCTGAGATAGTAAATCTTATAGGAAGGGAGAGTAAGTGGCAATGCTAGCAAAATATTAAAAATTACAAGCACACAGAACCCTGATTTTATTATTATATGCTATACTTATCCCCATTTCATAAGTTTTTTTTAAAAAAGGATAGACACTTAGCTTATCAATGCTGGGAGTCTTTCTAAACTTAGATATGGGGGACACTTTGCTATGATTAGGAGGGAAATGAGGCTGCCCAGGGACTTTCAGACATGACTCACAAATCCAATCGCTTCTGTGGTTCCCCTTTTATCATTCAATGGACCAGGGCCACAAGTATTCACTCTGAAGTATTCTGAGGGCTAAATCTCCAATGAACTCTGCCTACCACAGCCGAATTTCCCCAGACACTGCAGTCCCACAGAGGACATTCCAAAGAGGTGAATGATGTCAAATCCCCAGGCTAGCACTGATGGTTCAGTCTGCCTCCAACATGACAGACACATCCCCATCATGACTCTTCCTCCAGAAGATAAGACTGAAACATGCTTCCACCAGGCTATTTAACCATACCATGTTCAGAATCTTTCCAACCTGTCTATAATCCCAAGATGAAGTTATTTGTGTTGCTGAAAAATATCAACATCTAAACAGTATCATATTCTTAACATCTCAACTAATTGTAAGCATCTTAATCTCTCTGCCTCCTATGTATGGTCCATTTCCATCTCAGAGCCGCCCACATTCAGGAATCAGCCCACAAAAGATTCTTACTGCTCCATTCATTAATCTAAGGTCATGTGAATGTCTTTTCTTATTTGTCTCCCTAGTTCTTGCATTTTCTTTCTTTCCTTCCCACCCACCTCCCCACCACCACCACCACCACCACCACCCAGACCTACTTTTCATGTTCTGGGCCTCTGACATTTCCCTTTGGGGCAATCTATCTAATATCATAATTTATATAGAAGCTGGTAGATGGTAGAATCTCAACAGAGTCCTGTGCCCCTATGAATCAAGGTAACCAGCCACTACTATAATGTTGTCACAGGTATGAGCAGAAAACCTTTCATGCTGGTGTCTGTCTCTTTTCATCCAACCCTCCATCAATGCCCACAACTTCTCAGAGGTACTTCAGGCATTCCACAGAAAACCATTTGCCAAGAATTAATGAAGAAAATTATGCTGTACACCAGAAATTGACACACTGTAACTGACTATACTTCAATAAAAAAAAAAAAAAGAAAGAATGAAGAAACTAAGAAATCATACCATTTCTTGCTTTTACCAGGAATATTTATTACAGTACCTCCTAAATTTCTTCTGGTGAATAAAATAAAAAATAAAAGTGCTGTGGCTTAAAAAAAAAGTTGGAGAACATCTTATAGTCTACTTTACTGATTTTACAGATGAATAAACTGAGGCCTAGAGGAGACAAAGGAACAGGATAAAAATCAGAAAGTTCCTTGGGATCTATACAGGAAGACCATGGTATAAGTAAAACTTCATAAAGATTATAAATGGTCTCAGAGTAGATCTGAGATCCTAGATTCATAGATTTTACAACCTTGGGTTGGTGGGTATAAGGAACGTTGGGGGTCCTTGTCTCCCCCTGTGAATGTATCCCTCCCTAGTAGCCCCCCAAAGCAGCCTGATACTGAATTGGCTCCTGTAGAGAACTTTAGTTTTTCCCCAGAGCTCCGGCTTCCTGTCTAAGGATGTCCAACAAATCCTTGTCTGTAGGAGGAAATGACTGAAAAGAACCCAGATGTCTAGCAGACAGACAATGAAATATTTTACAGCAATTAAAAAGAATGAGGGAACACTTTAGGACTAAAAAGGAATTATCTCCAAGTTATAGTCCTATTAAAAACGAAAGCCAGAATGACACATAATTTGTATACATGCATGAAATCTCTCTAGAAAGCCATGGGAAGGGGAAATTGGTACCACGTAGAAAGGGGTGGGGGACTTCTCATCATCAACCTCTTCATACTTCGTTTGAATTGCCTAAATGTATTCCTTCATTGAAAAATAATTTTGTTTTAAATTTTAAAAGCCCCAGTTTCTAAATCTGCCTTGTATTTTTGTTTTAGTATCTGTGACTCTTAAAATCTGTGATTGTTTTCTCTTTACTCCCCACTCTTCCCTCAATTTCCCTTCCTTAACAAAAAGAACTATTTGTCCCTTCATTTGATTTTATAATAAACTTGCTGCTGGCTTTAAGTTCAATTGCCCAAGTTCATAGTATCCAATAAAGTCAGGCACAGAAGATAGCTGCTTCCTGAGGTTTTAAAACCCTCAGCTTTCAAGTCTCTGGCTCCCTCACATCCTCCAATCTAAGGCTGCCAGATCCTTCCTCAGTGCCCCAGCCAAATGCATCATGGTCCCCCAATGGTCATGTCTGAACCATCCTTCCAGGGACAATCACTAGGGCCCACTGTTTCACATTCTTCCAACACCAGTCAGAATGCATCCCATATCCTTCAAGCCAAAACTTCCTTCTTGAGCTGATCACTCAAGGGCAACTGAGATTTTAAATTTATAGATAATCTCTCAGCAAGAATTATCATAGCTGAAAGTATACTATTGTCGCCAAAATAAGTGTGCTATATACCATACTTTATGTTCCAATAACTTGGTAAAGAGGTGGGGTACTGCTGGGAATCTCACCCTGCACTGCCCCCTACTGGTCATTGTAGAGGCTGAGGGAATGGCATTGACTCTCTAAAAGGTGCTGAGATAATAACTATGTGGTAGGGTTGGGTTTTTTCCCACATACCCTTTAAATTGGGAATCATTTTGGTACATGTGCCATCCTGGTTACAAGCTTACAGAGAATACCTATGAGTCACACTGGCGATGACCCAGTGTTAATAGAAGGGAGAGGTACTTCAAACTACAGGGGAAAGCAAAAAGAAAACCCCTCAGGGAAAGAAACAGAGTGCCTCAGATTTCTCTGGAGCTCCCCACTCCTTGCCCCCAGCCCACACAGGATGGCTACAACAGGACAGAAGGTCAGTTTCATCCACCAACAACTCTATGCTGAAATTCTCTAGGATTTTTTTCCCCTCATGAATTTTCCTTCTCTTTTAACTGCACTGGTTTTGCATTTGCTTTAAGTGATTTCCTTGAACTAGATTGGCTTTGTCTAACGACTTGGTCTGGGATTAGTTGGGACTGAGAGTTTCAAGATTTATATTAAGGAAGGGGGTATAAGCTCAGTGGTAGAGTGTGTGCTTAGCATGCACGAGGTCCTGGGTTCAATCCCCAGAATTGCCATTAAAAAAATAAATAAACAAATTAACCTAATTACCTACCCCCACCAAAAAATGACTTGTATTAAGGAATCTGGGGCATTTACATGGAAGGAGACCCTGAGGTCCAGGGCAACAGAAGGGCCCTGAAAGAATTCTGTGTACAGCCCCATCTTTGTGAACACTTAACCCTACCCTGGTAAAACAATGATCAGATGGGACCCTTCACATTCCTGAGTATGGAGCATGCCCCCAAAAGCTTAGAAAACAGATGCCAAGGCCATCCTGCAAGACTTGCCAGGGGGTGACCAAAAATATTGTTCCCCCAAGGGGAGCCCATCACCCACCTCCCGACAATATAAAAAGCAATGTACAAGTTCATTAGGAGAGGTAGCTGGGATTTTCTTTGAAGAGAGTTGTTGGTGCCCCAAGAGTCATCCCCACAATGGACAAAGAGAAGGGGGGGTGCTTCTCACCAACCCCCACCTTATGCCAAGTGAAGGGTTATTCAAGAGAAGAACTTGAAGAGTTTGTCATTTGTTCCCCAAAGACTGCAGGACTGACACTTGACTTGACCCTCAAATGTTAAAGGTAAGAGGCTGGCTGGAGTGTCCTGCCTGGTGGCAAAGAGGCAAGACAACAAAGGCAGCAGCCAGCCTTCTCAGTGTTTGATGGGGCAAAGATGTCCACAGGTTTCTCACCGGCCAGCTACAAACCCCATGAAAGAGAACACAGCGTTATCTTTAAACGGACCTCCTAGAAGGTCAAGGTGACCCAACAGAGGGACAATCACCAGGAGCTGAGGAGAGTGTCACAAATGTCCAACAGCAGAAGCCACTACCCATGTCAAGGGAGCTGCGGGTGGGAACCTGGTGGGCCAGAGCCCCTGAAAGCCCCCCTCCCCCCAAGAGTAGCATCCAACCCACTCAGGTGCCCCAGTGCCAGGTACACAAGACCTTCCAAGCCCCTTCTCCTCCCCTCCCACCCCCGCCCAGGTCAGCAGAGGGAGTGGTGCAGACGTAAGAGAATAAGACAGGGAACCGGAGGAGCCAGACGAGCCCTCCCACAATCCCCACCTGAGCACCCAGCCCAAAGAGCGCAAGGCATGGGGAAGAAAAAGCTTGGCTTTAATGGGACTCTGCAACAATTAGGATGGTTGATGTCATTGTCATTAACAGAGACAGAAGAGAAACGCAGACTCAGGTCCCACAAGTCCCGTGGCAGTTGGGTGAGGACACTGAAAACACATCCTGGCTGAGCCTCGAGTGCAGGTAGACAAACACCTGAGACCCTGCAGGTGCCTCACTCAATCTTCTCTTCTAGGAAACATGACTTGGGAAGAACAACAACTAGTATCTGAACAGCACTTTACAAACCACATTCATATCCATTATGACCTCATTTAATTCCCATAATCATCCCCATTTCAAAGATGAGAAAACCGAAGTTCAGAGAAATAACATACCCTGGGATCAAGCACCCCAGTAAGTGAATTTGAACCTAGCCTATCTGACTCCAGGGTACTGGCTCAGGGTACCATTTGTGAAACTCAGCTTATAACTTTTCCGGGAAAATTCCGGAAATTTTGGGAAATGGATATAAAGAATTTGAAACTTTATTTCTGCTACTAATCCATAAATGTAATCTACTAGGTAAACCTACCAGCCAAGATATGCCCCTTTAAGACTCCCCTAAAAATACTGGTTTTCCTGTGCCTTCTTAAATTCCCTAAAATGCTCTTCTTGAGACTTGATCATCTTCAACTACCTGAAGACAATTAGAAGGTCCCCTTTACCTTGCCAAACTCTGGACCTCTAATTCATTTCATCTTTTCTGAGAGCCTGCTTATCAGTCCCTGGATCATTTCATCACATGAGCATACACGAGGTCCCACATGCAGGCTGTGGTGCCTCCTCAAAGCTGAAATAGCGTTTGTTCACGTTAACAAATCCCAGCACATGTTTCCAGAACAAGTCCACTTTACTCATTTAACATTTTGATATATGATTTTTAATTACTTAGGTCACATTTTCTCAAACAGCATGGCAGATTTCATTAAATCAGATTATTGGCCAGATCCCCCTTCTCCTTCATCAAAAGGAAGAAAGGCTGGAAGGGGAGAAAGGAAAGGACAAGGAGGAAGGAAAGTGGGAACAGTCCAAAGCAGTAATGTAGAAAAATAACAAAGGTTAGAAGGCAGGAAGAAGGTTTAACTCTCATCCTTTCTCCTGGGGTACCAAGTTCCCAAGGCTAGAATAGAAGCTTTTCTCCTTGCACCTCATACCCTCCAAAAGAGACCAGTCTCTACTTCCTGGCAGCCCCTTGCCTCATGGCAAGAGCCTTTACTCTCATCTATTCCCATATCCTGGCAACCACTTCGAACACAGCTATTTCTGTCTTAGTTACACAAATCTCCAGTTCTCAGCAGAGAACTAAACACACAGGATGTGCTTACAATTGAGGAACATTTTTGGCCCAAGATGGGGAGCCCAGAAATATATCTGGAACTTTTAAAATGCCAGATGTGGGGGGAGGGCAGCGTGGAGAGGCAGGATTCACTCTTACCCCAGTCTTCCACCTCCTCCAGAAGGAATGCATGGAGCCACCAACAGCTGAAAGAGGTGAGGAAGGATTCTCCCCTAAAACCTTTGGAGGGAGCTCAATCCTGTGGACACCTTGATTTCAGACATCTGGCCTCCAGAACTGTGGGAGAATAAATTTCTATTGTTTAAGAGGCCAAGAAATTAAGACTGTGAAATTAAAAAGAAATTAATAGTATACGTTTAACCACTACCTGTTGTGCACCCCCTTGCTGTACGTATTAATAGGAGTTGGATGCTGCATGAAGGAGACCATCAAAGGACCATACAAACTGGACAGCAGCATGTAAATCAATGAAGCTAGAACATTCCCTTACACAATACACAAAAATAAACTCAAAATGGATCAAAGACTTAAACATAAGACAAGATAGAATAAACTTCCTAGAAGAAAATATAGGCAAAACATTATCTGACATACATCTCAAAAATGTTCTCCTAGGACAGTCTACCCAAGCAATACAAATAAAAGCAAGAATAAACAAATGGGACCTAATGAAACTTACAAGCTTCAGCACAGCAAAGGAAACCATAAATAAAACAAAACGACAATCTACGGAATGGGAGAAAATTTTTGCAAGTGAAACCGACAAAGGCTTGATCTCCAGAATATACAAACAGCTCATACGACTTAATAAGGAAAAAACAAACAATCCAATCCAAAAATGGGCAAAAGACCTAAACAAGCAATTCTCCAAGGAAGAAATACAAATGATCAATAGGAACATGAAAAAATGCTCAATATCACTAATTATCAGAGAAATGCAAATCAAAACTACAATGAGGTATCACCTCACACCAGTCAGAATGGCCATCATTCAAAAGTCCACAAATGACAAATGCTGGAGAGGGTGTGGAGAAAAGGGAACCCTCCTACACTGCTGGTGGGAATGCAGTTTGGTGCAGCCACTGTGGAAAACAGTATGGAGATTCCTCAAAAGACTAGGAATAGACTTACCATATGAACCAGGAATCCCACTCCTGGGCATATACCCAGAAGGAGCCCTACTTCAAAATGACACCTGCACCCCAATGTTCATAGCAGCACTATTTACAATAGCCAAGACATGGGAACAGCCTAAATGTCCATCAACAGATGACTGGATAAAGAAGGTGTGGTATATTTATACAATGGAATACTACTTAGCCATAAAAGCCAACATAACGCCATTTGCAGCGACATGGATGTTCCTGGAGAATCATTCTAAGTGAAGTAAGCCAGAAAGAGAAAGAAAAATACCATATGAGATCACTAATATGTGGAATCTAAAAAAAAAAAAAAAAACAACTAAAACAAAAAAACTTAAATACAAAACAGAAACAGACTCATAGACATAGAATACAAACTTGTGGTTGCCAAGGGGGTGGGAGGTGGGAAGAGATAGACGGGATTTCAAAATGTAGAATAGATAAACAAGATTATACTGAATAGCACAGGGAAATATATACAAGATCTTGTGGTAGCTCACAGCAAAAAAAAAATGTAACAATGAATATATATATATATATATATATATATATATGTTCATGTATAACTGAAAAATTGTGCTGTACACTGGAATTTGACACAACATTGTAAAATGACTATAACTCAATAAAAAAAAGTTAAGAAAAGAAAGAAAAGGAAAGGTGACCATGGAATACTATGTAAACAGACCAAGTTGAGTGACAAAACAAACAAACAAACAAAGGACCATACAGACTCAAAGGACACAGGCTGGGGAGTGAGGTTAAAGAGGAGAGCTCTGAATGATAAGAGTTTTGACTTGACTTGATCCAGTGTGCAGCTGTGGGCTCTTGCTTAAAGCAGGCCTTCTTAAAGGTTCAACTGGAAATAATGGGCAGTAATGGACAGGGGTGTAAGCAGGGAGGGGTGGTTTCTGAAGTCAGGATACCATTTCGACATTTAGTTTGAAGAATCCAGACATTAGATGAAGGCTGTGTCAGAGGAAGAACCAATGGGAATTGTACTAAACATAGAGAATTTCAGCCAGATATCAAACATCAAAACAGGAAAAGGTTATGCCTCTGCCCAACTGAGAATATTGGAAAGAAAAGCAAGCTTGAGTGGGAGTTTAATCAATGTCCATCTGAAGCCTGCACTTCGTTGGCACAGGGACAAATTGCCTGGATTTTCAGTATCAGTGAGTCAGGTATCTCTCTCAGTAGTCAAAGAAAACCTTGTAGTGATTTTCCATCCTGGCCTTTCACCCCTACCACCTTTCACTTGCAGGTTTCCCTTTGCAACTAGCAATCACTCTCGCTGGGACACTCAAAACTATGAAATAACCCCAGTCCAGTCATGAAAACAAGCTCTGATCCACGTGGCCAGTGACGGGATGTGCAGCATCTTAACGAGGGCCACGCTGCAGGTACCATGAAACTCAAACAGTCGGGACTCAGAAAAATGTAACTTTCTCCACCTGTCTGCCAATGAGATGTTCCTGAGAACTGATATGGTGGGGTGGGGTGTTTGTGATGTCATTCAATTGGTAAATGTTTTCACCCAATGAAATGAAGAGCTGTAGGAAGAAACAGGCTAGCAGGCAGATGGGGGGGAGGGGCAGGCATGAGGAGTACCGGTGAGTATCTGTTATAAGTAATTTACTTATAACTGCCCTTTGGTTAAAGAGTTGTTTTAATTTTTTTAATTTTGTTAAATGTGCATGGTAGACCATTAATGACAATAATCCATTAAAATGGCAATGTTCTAGGAGTGAATCAGACCCCAAATTAAGGTCAATCAGAACTGCATGGGGTTGGGGGAGGCTCCCTCACTGACAGCATTAGTATTAAGAATCAAGATAGAATGAGTTCATTCTTTTCAGAAATGTTTATTGGCTGTCTTCTGTGTGCTAGGCCCTGTTCTACGTGCTGAGTAGACTGCGGTAAGCAAGACAGACCAATCTCCCACCTCCTTAGGGGGCTCACCCAAGGATATGGTGAAAATAGGAGCAACTTAACTTCCCAACCCAGTCCAAAAGATCCAAGTGTCGTTAGTCCTTAGAGGTGTATAGGATGTATTCACACAAAAACATTAATGAAATGTAAAGGATATAAAGGAAACTCTAACCTGATCAATTGTATTGTAGCCACATGAGCTAATAGTGCTTTGGGGAGTGGATTTTTCCTCTTTAAAAGGAATTCAGAGATCTTTGTGGTGATGGGAGAGTTCTTTCTGTATCTTGATTATGGTGGTGTTTACACAAATCTACACGTGTGATAAAACTGCATAGAACTATTCACACATACATGCAAATAAGTACGTGTAAACCTGGTGAAATCTGAAAGAGTTCTAATGGATGGCACCAATGTCAATTTCCTGGTTTGATACTCTACTCTAGTACGTAAAAGTACCACAGGGGAAACTGGGTAAAGGACCTCTCTGTACTATTTCTACAATTTCCTCTGAATCTGTACGTCAAAATAAAAAGTTTTTTAAAAAGTAAGTTGATGGGAGAGGGTATAGCTCAAGTGGTAGAATGCATGCTTAGCATGCATGAGGTCCTCGGTTCAGTCCCCAGTACCTCCTCCAAAAATAAGCAAACCTAATTACCTCCGCCACCCTGCCAAAATAAAATAACTAATACAATAATAAATAAATTTTTAAATATCTTTTTAAAAAGTAATTTGAGAGTAAAGAATGTTACTGTGATTCATCCACCCAAGACAGAAGGCGGTCTGATTCTGGGACTACGGTCAGAGTTCTAAGCACATTCCTAGAAGGAGGAAAGGTGATCCATGCAGCTTCCTTAGAGTCCTAGAAATCAAGTTTCCTCTTTGGCAGCTCTTTTCATTCTTCCCAGGATGCCCACACTGGAGGCACACATAAAAAGCCATAGCAAACACTGGACTCCGGCTCAGGAAATTCTTCCAGAAAACCTCCCCATAACCCGCTTGGAGCCTTCTCACACATCACACATGGTTCTCGGTTCTCTTGGCTTCTCACCTTGGCTCCTTCCCTGCCTGTTTCCCAGGCGGGAGCTAGTAGCCATGCCCTAGACCCTTGACACTGATCTAAGACTTCATGGAGCAAGATTTGGGCATCACCTCTTGGCTCCAAACACTGATACGTCTCCTGTCATGTGACCTGGACACAAGGGGGACCAACAATGCTCCCTGGCTCCCTACGCATGCAATCTGATAAAATTCTTTTTAATTTCTTTGTTCTGGTTTTTATGCTCATCTAGTACCAGTTGGTCATGATTTAGACTGTCAAGTGAACTTGCTCACTGGGAAGGAGTGACCAGAGAAAATAATCAATGTTTATTATCACAGTTATTGTATCTCTTGTTGTAAATAAACCAATTTCCATCCTGGTTTCAGCAGCAGTTAAGTCAGTCCCTCAGCAGAGTATAATAATCATGACTTCAGAGCCAGGCTGCTTGAGTTCAAGTCCTGGCTTTACCCTCGCCAGCTCTGGAATCTTGGATATTACCATTCACTTGCTATAGAGCCTCAGGCAAGAAGCTCATCTCTCTAAAGCGCTTTTTGTTTTCTCATCTGTAAAGTGGGTATAATAACAGAACTAACCTCTTAGGGCTGTTGAAAGTATCAAATGGAGTAATATATCTAACTTAGAGCTGTGCCTGAACCAGTGAGAGTTATAGAGTAGTTATTATGACTGCCTGGAAATTAATAAAATAAATGTTGAGGTCTATAAATCTAGGAGGCAGATCATGTAACTGTAAGAAATGAGTTACCCCCAAGTACTGCTACTCGAGCAGACCCAAGCTGAGAAATAAACCAGCTTCTGAGACTCTTCTTG
Organism: Camelus dromedarius; assembly: GCF_036321535.1. Lineage (NCBI taxonomy): Eukaryota > Metazoa > Chordata > Mammalia > Artiodactyla > Camelidae > Camelus > Camelus dromedarius. The sequence continues at coordinate 34,102,121 of NC_087455.1, forward strand.
CCCCACCCCCAGGCCCTGTAGAATTGGTAGTTGGACTGGCTGGTGATAAAGAAGGGACACAAACCAATACTAAGTTTTGCCCTTCAAGGTCAAAACCACTTGGCAAGTGATTCAGAGAAACACTCCAGTAGTTCATACAAAACTGTTATTCTGCTAAGCTGATTCACATATGGAATAAGAAGAGTTACAAAGACACTCCGTGTAATGGTACCTGAAAAATATCTCCAGTAGCAGGGATTTAAGAACAAGTTCTGACTGACAAAGAACCACATAAGATGAACACCTGTGTTTGCATAGGGTTAGAGGGAGTGAAACTGTTTCAGGCTCTATCTATATCATAACAGACCAACTCTTCAAGAAAGTTGACTGAAGGAACTAATCAAGTAATCAGCCATTCAATTAACTTGCCAATTTAGTAAAAGATTCAGCTAACTTTGTGTTCAATTCAGTCAAAATGTTTAAACACACTTTGCTATAATCACAGCCTTTATCTGTAGCTCCCTTGCCAAAATAATGAAATGGAAGTTCACCCAGGGAAAGACAACCAGAGTTAGAAAGTGATTACCCCCATTTCATAAAATTGCCAACACAAACTAAAAATTAGGTATGGAAAGACCTT